>NC_051158.1:16581531-16889908 GCF_013339745.2 Dermacentor silvarum
AAGCAAAGTTCCTCCGTTGCCCGTGGTGGATAAAGAAGGAAACACGTTGGAAGACCAGGCCAACGCACTTGGTCAACACTTCGAGCATGTGTCTAGCTCCACCCACTACTCAGCGAGCTTCCTGAAGTGCAAAACAATAGAAGAATGTAAGCCACTAAACCGAAAATGCAGCCCAAATAACCCTTATAATCGTCCTTTTGGCGTTGCCGAACTTAAAGCTGCCTTGTCAGCATGTCAGAGCTCTGCACCGGGTCCGGATCTAATCATGTACGATATGATTAAGCACTTGCACCCCGACACGCAAATCACACTACTCACACTTTTTAACACTATCTGGGCCGCTGGGTATCTGCCAGCTAAATGGAAAGAAGCTATTGTCATCCCAATTTTAAAGCACGGTAATGATACATCATTGGTGACCAGCTACCGGCCTATAGCACTTACGAGCTGCCTTTGCAAACTTTTTGAGAAAATGATCAATCGCCGTCTTGTACATTTCTTAGAGTCTAACAAAATGCTTGACCCATTTCAATGTGGCTTTAGGGAAGGCCGATCTACAACCGACCACCTCGTTCGCATCGAAGCAAACATCCGTGATGCTTTTGTACACAATCAGTATTTCTTGTCTATATTTCTCGATATGGCAAAGGCGTACGATACGACATGGCGGTACGGTATCTTACGAGACCTGTCGCATATGGGCATTCGAGGTAATATGCTTAGCACTATAGAAAGCTACCTGTCTAACCGTACTTTTCGAGTCAGAATTGGCAACGTATTGTCCCGCCCATTTACACAAGAAACTGGTGTACCTCAAGGAGGGGTGCTCAGTTGCACACTGTTCATTGTTAAGATGACCTCGCTCCGTGCATCACTACCTCCAGCAATCATCTATTCTGTCTATGTAGACGATGTGCAATTAGGCTTTAAATCCTGTAACCTCGCAGTTTGTGAACGACAGATACAGCAAGGCCTAAACAAAGTGTCTAAATGGGCAGACGAAAACGGATTTAATCTTAACCCCCAGAAAAGTTCCTGTGTCCTTTTCACAAGAAAGCGAGGACTAGTCCCCGACCCCAGTATCGAAGTGTCTGGGCAACGAATACCTGTGAACAAGGAGCACAAGTTTTTAGGTATTGTACTTGATGCAAAATTGACCTTCATTCCGCACATCAAATATCTGAAGGCAAAATGCCTAAAAACAATGAACTTAATGAAAATTCGCTCTCATACTACATGGGGAAGTGATAGGAAGTACCTATTGAACCTCTACAAGAGCCTTGTTCGATCACGTTTGGATTATGGTGCCATGGTATATCACTCAGCCGCGCCAAGCGCGCTAAAATACTGGATCCCGTCCACCATCTGGGTATCCGATTAGCCACAGGCGCCTTCAGAACAAGCCCTATTGAGAGTCTATACGTAGAATCAAATGAGTGGTCCCTTCACCTACAAAGAACATACAGCAGTTTCACATATTTCTTCAAAGTACAGTCTAACCCTCGACATCCTTGCTACAAACATCTTAACGATTTGGCATCTGCTCCACTATTCCATAATCGACCCTCAGTGAGAGAGCCTTTCTCAATGCGGGTCAGAAAACTTTTCGATGAAATGAATGTCCCAATCCTCGAAAATTGCCTGATGGCTCCAGTAGAGCTGTCGCCGCCGTGGCAATGGCAAATCGTTGAATGCGACACATCATTTGTAGATGTAACAAAACACGCCCCAGAGGCGCACATACATATGCACTTTCGAGAGCTTCAGTCGAAGTACACCTGCCCAGAGTTTTACACGGATGCGTCGAAATCACAAGCCGGCGTCTCTTACGCGGCTGTTGGCCCATCGTTTCTGAATCTGACGTCTTACATCCTGAAACCAGTATCTTCACGGCAGAGGCCTATGCCTTACTGTCGGCTACTAAACACATCAAGAAAGCCAAGCTCCCAAAGGCCATTATATTCACAGATTCCTTAAGTGTCGTGAAATCTTTGAAATCTCTACGAAAACAGAAAATCCTGTTATAAATAACCTCTATTCATTACTCTGCAATATGTATGCTTCTAATCAACACGTTGTAATATGTTGGGTGCCTGGGCACAGGTATATAGAGGGTAACGAGCTTGCCGACAAAATGGCAACTTCCATAGCAACAAAACCTAGCAATTTTTCCATACCCGTTCCTGCCACAGACTTAAAGCCATTTCTACGCAAAAAACTCAGAAACTATTGGCAACACTTATGGGATGAACAAACACTGAACAAACTCCATGTAATTAAGCCCCTTTTGGGCAACTGGCCATCATTAACAAAGTCACGACACACTGAAGTTCTCTTTTGCCGCCTTAGAATAGGACATACATATGGTACACATTCATATATTTTAACTGGTGCTGAACCTCCCCTCTGTGGCAGATGTGGGGAAAGGCTGACCGTACTCCACGTCTTACTGGAGTGTCGGGAAGCCGAAACAGACAGAAGGAAACATTTCCCTGTAGCATACCACTATCATATCCCTCTTCATCCTACGATGTTTATTGGTGAAGAACCTCTTTTTAACGCCAAAGCAGTTCTCCGTTTCTTGAACGATGTTGTACTACACGTTATTAGCCCAATAAGTTCATAGCGCATCCTCTCTCCAGAGGATGCTGCTGTGATAGTTTATTTTTATAGCACGTGCCTTCAGGCCCTTGTGTTTCAAGGGCTTTGTTTAGGCAATTGTGCTTCTGGCCAATTCTTGCATCTGTTATATTTTGTAAATCGTATCATTCTCCCTCAATGCATTCTTCGTTTTCATAGCACACCTCATTAGCCATTGCCATGATCTTAATACATGTATGTTTTACGCACTTTACAGCGACTATTTTAGGCCTCTTTACAGCCACGCCTCATCTATTTCTCAGAATTCATCGCTCCACTGCAAGCTCACAAACACTGGCATGGCGCTCTTTGGCCATACTTGGCCCTTGCGCCATTAAACACCATACATCATCATAGCAGCCGTATTCACAGGTGGAAAGACAGTTCTGGAACTGTTTCGGTGGGCAAGTGTCTTCGGCGCAACCGCGAAGAACGCACTTTTTCCACACTTCGCCAGGACCGCACTTATGGGGTTTTGGTGGACGCCAGTCGGGACCTGCGAAAGACAATACAAAAAAAAGTATACCTCTCTTCCACTTCGTGAATATGGTCGAAGAGCAATGCTGTGTTAGTTACACCGAGTGTTACAGGTGCATGTGTTACACGTGATGCAATTGCGTAAACACAAGCAACAACATATCTACAACACGAACTTATATTGAAACGTTGCGAGGCGAGAAGAGGCAGCGACTTCCGACGCTACTCGACGAGTATCCAGTTCTCTGGTCGAAGCCTGCCGAGCCGCCGTCAGAGGCATTGGCTGCTGTCACGGACACCGCGCGCGTTCGGCTCGAACGCGGGGAAACGCGGACGCCGTCGGCAGCGCCTCTGCGCGTTGCGCGCCACACAGAAACACCTACTCTTAACCCGATCGCCTCTCCTCCTCTCGGCCAGCGCGTGCCCTCTCATTGGTCGCCTCTCCTCTTCTGCTGGTCGCGTGACCTGCCCTCCCCCGGCGCGGCTCTCACCCTGTCCTGATCACGTGACCTGAGGCACACCGGCGGATGGACGGACGGACGGACGGACGGATGGCGCAGCCTCGATACAGTAGCCTCGACCTACAACAGCTCCGCTGTTAAAAGTCGAGCATTAGAATACACTTTTTCTGTTAAAATCAGGAGTGGCTGAAAACATCGTGGAGAATAAAACGACCGTGATTTAAGCGTCTTAAACAACTTGGTGGGGAGGAAGGGGGAGGTAGATTAAGTACATGTTGCCGCTATAAAAAGATAAAGCTTAGTGAGAAACAAAAAACAGGACATAGGTGGTAATATTCAAGAAATGAAGACACAACTAAAGAAATTCCCGCATAACCCATCTCCTGAATACTGTCGAGGGTATTGCGATTAGAAATAAGCAATACGCGTGTATAGAGATGCAACGAGTTACCACGTCGCGCGTTGTTTATGAGGCGCGTACTGTAGCTTGACTTCTCTTTCGCGCTTCCCTCTGTAACGCCGCGACATCTAGCTGAGCCACCGCGAAGTCCGTGCGAACTCTTTTGAATGGCCTCCGAGATTGTGCCAGAATCGCGGATGCGTGTGTGAGTCGTCAACTGAAGCCAAGTTGCTTCTCGCTCTTTCCTCTGAATATGCCGCACTATCTAGCAACGCTACCGAAAAGTCCATGCGTGGCCTGCGAGATGCGTGCCGTGTCGGCGCGTGCGAGGGCGGAGAAGTATTCCCTTGCAGGACGCATGGCCGGTGATTAAAGTTCGCGTGAGAGAGGTTCATTGAAGACGCCCGGGGCATGTGCCCAGTGCATTTATGGCGCAGCTCGCGCGTGTATGATGTGCTTGAGTAACCCCGTGCGACGCCGAGTCGATTCCGTCCAGCACGGGAGAAATAATAAAGGCTTTCTTGTTTATTAAAGCGGTCGAGAAAACGGTCAAATACCAAGATGTTCGCCGAGTGAAAACTGCTTGAAGTAGCTGAAGAATGCCAATTGCCTTAAAATAATAAGAAAAAAAAAGGGAGCAATAGTGCACGTGAGGTAATGGAACCTTCAACCATGTCACATTATGAATAAAGGATGCACTATTCGTAAATTGATTTCTTTCACAAGTGGTTTCCCCCGATTGCCGTTGGTAATTCTTGTCCTTTATTCGGCATGTTGTGAAATATTGGATGTTTCATTCGGCACTTGTCACCTTGTTTTGCAATGTTCCTGCTTTGTGTGCGATTAATAAACAAGTTCATAGTCATCGTCCTTGTGGTAATGTTTGTTGCTCTCCGTGCTTCGTGGCCGCCACCACCCGGGAGCCGAACCTTCGACCTCGTCCTAAGCAGCAGAACATCATATCCGCGAACTACCGCGGCGAGTGGACCAAGAGAAGGAGCTGGTCGAAGCATATGTACAGTTGCTTGTTTTCTGTTTGTTTCTTTCGTTTAGTTTTTCTTCATTCTGCCTTCACTCTCCTCTGGGTTTTCTCTCACCTCTCCCCCCCCCGCGCTTGCAGAGTGTTGTGTAGGCAAATACCTCGACGTCAATAAACCTCTGCTCTTTATAGCGAACTCTTTCTCTGTGGCTTAGCGTGTACAAAATAGTTGTATTGTTGCTTTGACAGTGCATAGCCATAAAATGCTAAAGCTACGAAGTAGGACACAGGCCAACATAATAAAATTTGAGATAACCTAGGGATACATACATGGAGGAAGAAGGAGCAAATTAATGTCGTATTAACAGTGAAAGAACAGGCTCATATGAATTATCAAGCTTAACCTTCGGTCTGTACTAATAAAGAAGGCAGGTTGTATAGATCACGGAACCACTAAATCACAGTACCGAAATGGTTAGACTTCAGTTCAAAACTTTATCAAGCTGACTGCTGCGAAAAGAAAAACGGTGCAGTCTGCGTTACCCAAAAGTGAAACTGCAATGTCGCAAACGTATTCAGCACATCATCAGCCAAACAGATAAAAAAAGGAAACAGAGGCTGCTCTTACCTCGAATTTCTAAAGCAGAAACAGATACTGCTAGAACTGCCACAATAAGTGCCACCGTTGTGGGGAATTGCATTGTGCGTCCACTCATGAGAACTGCCACCACCATTTTAACCAGAAGAAAAGCAGGTCAAGGCCGTTTTTATAGGGCGCTTGCGCCAACGCAATATTTTCGTACTCTCGAGAGGTAATAACTTCACAACACCGCTGCAATATATGCGAAGTTCTGAAAGTTGGGAGTGACATTCAGAGAGCCTTGTTTCGGGAGCGCTCGTTGTGAAACTCGTACGGATAACGAATTCTGACGAGAAATGTTCCTCGCATGACGTGTGCAGGTACCGGTGGCCGCAAATGTTTGCAGCGAACATCGCCATACGCGACCGATACCCGCTCCACGGCGTCAGCTCCCGTACCCGTTAGTCTGTGCAGTAAGCGGCAGCGTGGTCGCCTATTTGAATTACTACTTTCTCACTGTTTGAGCTGAAACGAAGACGGACGATCGAGCGCACAAGCAGTAGATTGCTGAGAAAGCAATGAACAAATTTTCGCCGCGGGCAATCGAGCATTCAAGCAATTTATATCCCTATCATCGCCATCACTATCGTTATTTATGGCTACTGAAGAACAAAAACCTCCCCCAGCGATCTCCAATTACCCCTGTGTTGTGCGAGTTTACAGCCTCTTCTTTATGTTTGCAAATTCCAGAATTTTCATATGTCCCATATTACAAATTAAAAAAAAAAACTTGCGGATTGTATCCCAATCACATGAGAAGACACATAAAGCTTTATCGTTGCTCCCATGAATGGACAGGCGGCCTCCGTCCAGTCAATCGCCATTAGCTACATGACAGCCGATAGGATGTGCACTGATAACAGGTCATATAACTATATGTGTTCTCTTTCGGTCTTTCATCTGTTCTTCGAGGTTTTATGCGTGTCTTCCAGGTGTCATGCGCAACATATAAGCGGATTTTGAAGACCTACTAAAAATAGTTGGTAGTGGCGCTCGTCGTGTCTAGATTTATACGGTGTATGTGTGTTAATTCGCGCCCCTCTTCTTAGCGATGTTTTTGCCAACTATCCCAAAAAGAAGTACTCTTACATTTTGTATAGGAGCTAATATGGTCATGAACGATTATTTGCACCGAACATAAAGGGCCTACTAATTTTTGCAAATGGGAATGGTATCACAAAGAAGGCCAGAATGTCGACTTTGGAAGGTCCTTTGACGTCGCCGCAGGCTTAGGTAATATAATCGGTGAGGAAAGAAATATCTGTAAAAATGAGCGCGCTTACATGCTTGAAGCAGCATGAATGGTTTAAAGTATTGATGACCCGTGCTTGAGGTCTTACAAAATTATTGCTTTAGTCTGATACTTTCAAAAGGCTCGGCCTGTGTGTGTGCGTTCTTTTTTTTTTCATTAAAAGTTTCGTGAAGTAAAAATAGACTAGATATTTGCTGTCTATGTAGGGTAGTTGCAATTAATGCACATTCCTGGAGGTCCTTGGATATTTATGGAGCAGTTCGCTTCCACAGAAAATCGGCACAGCGTCGAGCCTATGCGACATAGTTTCTGTCTACTGACTTATCGCTATCAAGAAATGTACATTCTGTACAAAGTGTACAAAAGCCGCCTATATAGAACGGAAAAACTATAAGATTAGGATAGAAATTATCTGCGTGACAATGCGTGACAGCACAGGAATGTGCAACCAGAAGTAATAATGTAAGTGTTGTGCAGCGAAGGGTTATGTAGAGATTATAGGCTTTATATTATGGTATATTATACATTACATATGTTAGGTAATTTGTAACGGCAAGAGAGAAAGCAAACTAAAGAGGAAGGCGTATCAAGCAATGTAGACGCTAAAGAAAACAAGGTTGACGTGCACAGTATATGTATTTATATGTACTGAATTTGGGGCCAACAAAGATAACGTGATTATGCATAATTACACAACATGATATTTTTGCAATAGTTGCATTGTTTTCTTCGTTCGATCCGTTACACCTTAATTCTTTTCTCCAGGCCCTCCATTTCCGTTTTGTTCATGTCGAGTTCTTTCATTCGCTTTTCTCACGCGCACGTACGTCGACGTTCCCTTCTTTCATGTCTACATTGGTGGACACGTCCTTGTTTCGTTTTTTTTTTTTTTTTTTTGACCCAGACGTCAAGCAGGCTGATTTCGGAGATGGTGCAGTCTATGATGCAATCGGGTTATTTTCGTCTACATTTGTGTTAATTACGCCCCTGCCAATAATATTAATTACTCGAGGACTGATTCTCGCTTCTATTGTCCTTGAGACTTACATTTTGATACCTTTTGCGACTCGCTACGATGCTCTGGAGGCGTAAAAGGGCCGTTTCTTGATCCACAGTCCAGATATATACAAATCGCACGTACGACCAGAACAATGTGAAATCTCCATAAAAGATATTGTCTTCAAAAAAAAAATACTGTGGCTGGCACTGAAAGGATGCCAAGGAATAGGCTAGAATTGATGTCAGTGTTTAATGCCACCACGTCGTTACGGCTATTGTCAGCACCCGTGAAAACACACATCGGAGTTGAATGACTTCACTGTGGTCTGGGTTAGATAAGCAGAAAAATAAAGAACTTCTCAATTTTTTTCTTTACATATAAACAAAACAGACAATCAATACTGAAGAACACATAGGGGGATATAATTGTTACCCTATCTATGTTTATCTAAAATGTACATTCGTGAAATGTCATTGTTTTGTTTCAATAAATTTTTTAATGGTCCAACTAAACACAAGCAAATCAATTTCACAAAAACTTTATTGTCGTGTTTCTTTATACTTATGAGCATCGACATTACGCGAACTATTGGCGGAGCCAATGAATACTCTTTTAATGACATTATAATGTGACTTCGTGATTGTGTTTCACTTCTGGAATACGTTTATATGCTTGACACGTGAGAACGAATAGCCGACTACGATATCTTGTGCTCAACATCTCGCTATTTAATTATGTCAAACGAGGCCTCCATTCATAAAAACATTTATTGATATTCAGCTGAAATATTTGCCGCCATGACAGGGCTAGCCTGCCGGTCCAATGGGTAAGTGATAGCTTCCAAGAATGAAATAATTCTTTGATGTGGTGGGAGGTTTCCATGGAAACATGAAACCGGGCCGTTGAAAGTATCCTCCGTCATCCTTCGCGCAGTCGGTAACGCAGAGCCCCAGACGGTTTCGGTAGAGTCCATGGGCACAGTAGCAACCGGAAACGCAGTCCTCCACGCATGCCTTGAAGCTTGACTCGCCGCACAAGTTCTCAGCGCAGTTGCTGCTCACGCATGCCTTGTAGAATTCATTTCTTCCGCATTTCTTCGGCGCTGGCAGGTAGGCGGGCACTGCGCATGCAGTAAGTACATAAACAAGTCTAACTTTGGCGAAAATTCATTGAGGAGGCAGAGTGTTTCTGCCCTTGTACCCCGGATAATAGGCACAAAATGCTCAGGGGGCCCAAACTAAGGACAAGTGTATGAGATCAAGTTACTCATTGGGCAGCGGACGACAAATTAACTAACTCAATAATGCAGTACCTGCATCGCACACTGCTGCTTGAGTTATTCAGTGCCCTTTTCTTCATTTCTTGTTACATATACCCTGCGGCAAATCTCCCCTTCCCCTTAAAAAAAATCAAAATGGCAGTGTGATGCTAAGCTAAACGAACACTTTCATGACGTTTCTTTTTCTTCACTTGTGTTTAGTCATGTTTCTCGACATCGAAACCTTAAAAAAAATTCCAACAAGTCATGGAGTGCCCTAAACAATTTGTTTCTTCTCATGTGGTACGAAAGCAATACAGGGATGGATTCACAAAGGTTTCCGTTTGTAGGAATTGTCTGATATTTGCAGGCGGTCTTTGTTAATATAACACCATGATCAGCTAGCGTCCACTCTGAAGAAAAATCTAGCGCAATAGCTTCTTGTAAATACTGGCCGTGGTTTGTAGAGAACCTACTTCTTGTAGACTATTGGGAATGACTCGAGGCTTGCCAGTTTTCGCTTCTTTGTTTCTTCAAAATTTTGGAGGACGAGGACTCCAATTAAAACAACAGAAAATTGATAAGTAAAAAAATAAGCCGATGCTTCTTAAGAACCTTTATCGATTGATCGACTTTTACGTTTCACGTCAAAACTTGATGTTTGACAAACTGTCGTGTGGATGGATTTCGGTCCATTTTGCTTATACAGGGTTCATCATTTAGGACATATGGGTACGCAAATGATGGCTTTTGCATTGTGCCTCAATAGCAAGACGGTAGCCGTGCCGGAAACTTATTTCTTGATTTTGTCGTGTTAAGCGGCAGAACCTCTTTCTTCCACACTCAACCAGCATGAAGGGTTTAGCCAACGACTCGCGCTGGTACCAGGTCATTGTCAGCAGATTGCTAGGAATATTGACTGAAGGAGCATGCGGTAACCTAGAACTTGGTGCATATAAGTCAAACATTCCTGGTTTTCAGAATTTGCCTGGTTAAATTGTTACTATCCCAAACAACGCTCGAATTCTCCTCGGAATTGTGAGCTGCCATGAACAGTCAAAGAGCGGCCATGAAAGTGTCTGTAGATTGAATTTGGCGAATGTGAATGGAGAAAGCAATACAGTGGCCTGGCTGCTGGAAAGTTTTTGGCAGCGACACTGTTTTTCTGCTGGGAAGGCGTTCGGGCCGTTGTCACACATCCATAGATAAAAATATCTATTACCGTGCTTTGCTTTGAATTTGTTGAGCATACCGTATCATACTTTATCAGTTATTCTGTTAGTAACAATTGATCAAATAAAGGACACGCTGGTCAAGTACAGAGGGGCGCGTAGCCAACTTACACATTTTCAATGTGAATAGTGCTGCACCGCGATACCTTGTAGTGGTTGGCGGGAGGGGGAATGGTAGAGGGGGGGGGGGGGAGGGGGGACGCCATTTCATGACGGTTTAATGTGGTGTCGGCACTTTCGAAATTGTAGGCCCGTATATCTTTGCAAATGACAATGAACAAACAGTGACCGTTGATTCAGAACGTTTTGTGACTACGTTGGAAGGCTTTGTTCAACAAAAGTTACGACAACTTGGCATTGACCCTAAAAACCTATATTTCCAGCAGGATGGAGCA
The DNA here is from genome assembly GCF_013339745.2 of Dermacentor silvarum. Lineage (NCBI taxonomy): Eukaryota > Metazoa > Arthropoda > Arachnida > Ixodida > Ixodidae > Dermacentor > Dermacentor silvarum. The sequence goes on from NC_051158.1 coordinate 16,592,266, forward strand.
ACAGCCCACACCGCGCGAAACAGTATGGCTGTGGTTCGTAAAATGTTGGGAACTGTTATCTCTCGTTTCGGCAAAATCGCTTGGCCAGCTCAGTCGCCCGACCTCAGTGTACCAGACTTTTTTTCCTGTGGGGGCTCCTGAAAGACCTTGTGTTCCAGAGGCATATCATGAGTATTCAAGAACTCAAGCAAGCCATTGGTGACGAAGTTTCCGCCATTGATGAGGACTTATGGAGGCGCGTGTACGACAACTTCAAGAAACGTTTGCTACAATGCATTGATGTAAACGGAGGTCATCTGCCTGATGTAGTTTAAAAAAATAACCTAGTAATCGGTGGGAAATAAATGGAATACTTTTCGTAATTAGAGACACTTATTTTTTCCCTGCTGCCGTATATAATATATGACTAGTCGAAAAATGTCATTTGGCTCTGCGCCACCCTGTAAATAAACTGCTTACAGTTTAAATTTCCTCTCCATATTATAACAAATAAGTGGCGGCAGCTGAATCTTTGGCAGTTTAGAATAGAACAAGCGGCTTGCTGTCCTTTGCCATTTCAGGTAAGGAATATTTATACTATGAACACATGCTGCGGTTTCTTAAACGTATGCGTACTGCTGTCGCAAACAAAGCACCTTCCAATTAGTTGTAGCTCCATTTTCATGGGAGAAAAGCCGCCAAACAGCCATCTTTATAGTTTTTTGTTGTTGTTGCTGCCTCACAACATGGCTTTGTTCAAATGTGCAATTTTATGGCACTACGCTTCTTCTTTCACACTTATTCATATCCTAAACTGTCACACATATATTACTTGTTTTTCGATTTTAAGAGCTGAATTGCATGTATTTTTGTGGTGAATTTACTACTCTCGCAAAGGATAGAGAGAGTGCACCACTTCGCATGAATGCAAGCTAGATTCTCCCGCATCGGGGACCGCAGAGTTCAGTGATGATGGCTCATGAGTCATTAACAAGCAACATGCTAATAGGGTGGACACAACAGAATAAAACTTTGTTTTGTAAATGTGGTGCAATTTTATCTGGAGAAGCAGCTTTAGCAGTCGGGAAAAGGGCCTAAATCACAAGCAAATTTTCCTGTTCTTAAAATTCTTCGCACAAGCGCTGTGCTTATTGGTATCCGCCATGCCACCTGAAGAGTTGCTAGACAACATTTCAGTAGACATTAATTGTGTGGCGCTGTCACGTAGAACAGAGGGGGGGGATTCTGTAAGAGTACACCTAGTGGACTGTCCATTTCGGCTGTCGTTGATTGGCTGCAGCTGCACGAGCGAGTAGGAGACTGGCAGGGGCCACCTGTCTCCTTCTCATTCGTGCAGCTCCAGCCAATCTGCAGCGGCCGAAATGGACAACCACTAGGTGGACTCTTACAAAATATCCGCCCTCCCCCGTTCAAAGCCCGTTTTAGCTGTGTATAATTTAGTTAATTAAGTAATGTAGCACGAGGAATGTTCCCAGAGCCACTTGTTGTCAACACAAGTGCGGGTAAGCTCTAGCCCTCTCTGAAATGAAAGGGCCACCTCGGCTACAGATGCCACCACTGGTTGAGAAGCCTGTATACAAAGTATCGTAGTCACATTAACCCTAAAGCAATGACAGTGTATTACCACCGTCATGCTTTTCTCAAACCAAAGGAACACGCCCCCTTCTATGAGGCCAAGATTCGCCTGAAAGACTGAATGAAGAAACCGAATGGAAAGCTCTGCCGTACCTGGATTGCTCAGGCCCGATGCCACTGATATCGATAAGGCAAGGAGGAGGAGCAGCAGCAATATTTTCTTCGCCATTCTTGAGATCCCTTCCTTCTGAGTGCGCGTTCCCAGTCAAAGATGGCGGTTCGACTGGTCGCGCCAGGTGAGGGATATATTTTTTTCTTAATGTCACTTGGAGAATGTTTGCGACCGCCAATAAAAAAACGGGCAGCGGCCTTAAGCGCGTGACACTCATGTAGATGCGCCTTCAAATGTTTCCCGTGCAGCGTCGTGGTCGCTTCGGGCGTTCTTCAGACGCATTCCTTTTATTTTTTTTTCCTGCTCCTACTGGCCGGCGCACCGTTACGTAATCGCGGAAGCCTCTGGAATGTGTTGTTGCTAATGGTCTTTCCCAAGTTAAGCATATCTAAAGATATAGAAGCAAGAGAAATAAAAATACCTCTTTGAGAGGTAGTTAATAATTGGCAACCGGTTCACCTCGAGGCGCTTCATTACTGGACTGCTGAAAACTCGAAAATAAAAGATATGCATACTGAATTGTTAACCACAGCCTTTAGTTTCACGGTGACTGACTGATACTATCGTGCGTACTTTGTTATTCAGGCATTACAGCTTTGTGAGACATTCGGGTATCGTCCGTTGTGCAACACTAGCTTTTAACAGCTTAGGCCAAGAATTTTCCTGCAGATAGTGGTCGTGAGCAAAGATTACGCTGAACACGTCAGTCTGTTTGCAAGAGCTTTGTACAATTTACATAAAGCATAAAAAAGGCAGTGCATCAATCCTTTACAGATGACTTGCGGCTTTAATGCGATTAGCAAGCTATGTTATGGTCCGTGCGTAATTGTTCATAATATATGGTTCATATAATGTTTCGTATGACGCATGCCCAGTTACCCAAGTTGGCATCAAAGAGGTTCGTTGTCAGAGAGAGAAAAAAAAGATGTTTACTAACGGGTAAAAATACCTATATAAAAAGCAACCCTTATGGTGTTTCCGGTTAGGTGCCCAGATCGGGTTAATTGTGACACATACGCAGTCACCAAAGTTGGTCTGACACTTGGAACCCGGCTGCATCAGCATTGCAGCCTACCCATTTGCTCTGCGATGCTCTAGTTGGCGGGAAAGAAATTAAGCGCGAACAAACATGTATAGATACATAGATATATGCATAGGTAGGCATACCGCAAACTGGCTGGAGTTCCCTAAAATTACTAATAGCATTAATCGTCTATTGTGCACGCAATCTAAACTACGCTAAACGTATTCGAGTCTAGCACTGTAACCACTGTTGCACGCCTACGTTCTACAGCTATCGACTATTATGTAAGTTAGGAAATAGGCTGACCGTACGTGCCCCTCCCGGGCTCAATGGATTTCTATAGGCTTGAGACAGCAATGCGCCGTAGGAAGAAAAGGCTCTTCGACACAGCGGGTGTGACGTCAGATTCTATCGGTGAGGTGCGGTATATGTCGCTACAGAAAACGCCGATGCTCGCCATCGCACAGGAGGATGGAGAGCTACAGGCGGATCCTTCACATTCACTGAGCGAGGCCGTGAAAGAAGAAACCCGATTAGAAGTAGCTCTGGACTGCGTTTCGAAAGCGGCAGAGAAGATGGTGCAGCGGCTCAAAAAAGAAAGCGGTTGGATAAAAGAAAATACACGAGATGAAATGCCGCATGAGTGCGGTTTGCAGCGTTTAGTAAAGGACGTGAAAGAGTCGTAGAAGTCTGCTAGGTTTTCGTTTTCTCGCCTCTTGACTGATATACTGTAAAACGCGCTAAACCTAAATTATCTGAGGGAGAATTATCTACCATTGACCAAAAGACAGAAAGTATGCGGGTTTAGTGCGAAACCGACGCACTGAGCTTATGATTGAGGTGGGAGAAACAATTTGCTTGCTGATCTTTTTGGAGTCACTAATCTCTTTGAATACACTGAACCTTTACCATCACGCTCATGAACGTCAGCAAAGAATAGGGAGCGTGAGATGTTTGCCGTTTTAGTTAATAAATTGGCTTCATACTCGAATAAAAAGAGGTCATAAGCTCAGCCTGGCATTGTTATACCATGCAGATAATGTGCAGTTGTATGCATTGCGTCCGTGTAAATGTTGGATAATGCGAATGAATCTTTCGGCGTACGTTTCCCGGCTTCATTTGTTACGCACCGCGAAGGTTGCCACGAAATTGTAAAGGTAAAGAAAATGAATTTTAGCGCAGCACCTAGAAGCAAAATGCCTAACTTCCACTTCATACATCAGCCACTACCCACAGGCTGCGTCTCTTATAGGCTCAAGCTTTCACAAAATGATGAGCTTTATTAAGATTTTTGAGAGTATCTATACTGTATTGGAGCGCCTTCACAAAACACAAGAATGTGTGCCAGTAAACAAGCAAGCCAGGAGAAATGCCCGCCTTTAACACCTGGCACTGTGTGCGACCTCCAATAGGCCTCAAAATATTGAAATTGTTTTTTTTTTCTAATTGCTTCTACTTTTCCCCCAAGTATTCAGGACACGTAATAAATTTACGAAAACAAACTTCTTTAGGCATGTTGAAGCACGCTTAGGCTTTGGAAATGTCGGTGTTTTGTGCTAGCATTGTTTAGTTCCTTGCTGTACACGTACATGGCTGTCCCGTTGCGTAAACATTATATTTTATGTTTTAACAATAACTTCTTCCAATAAGTACATTGAAACGGAACATCAACGAAGTGGCTACTTGTTCAACCCTTCAAAAAATCGGCACCGTCATATTCATAAGCAATAGAATTAGGGTGATTGAGCATCGTTACAATCTACGAGCACTTGAAACTGACGTCGGGGACTAAACTAGCTTCACATTTTTTATAGAGCGTTGTTGCACGTTTTTCGAAGAAGTTGCGTAGTGTCCAAGGCCACCACCTTTGAAGGGTAATGATGTCACTAGCCAACTTACTTGCTCCTCAAGTACTAGCAATGCACGAGGAACGGAAATGAGCTTGACGTATGCAGATTCTCTTTTTCATTGGTGTTTCCCTGCATCGAAGTGAGGTAGAGTGCATGCAACGATGAAGCGGGAAAAAAATGTTTGATCCCTCGAAGTGCCTTCTCTTGGCCTTGGCGGCTTGTCATTCGCCTCATAGGAGCAATAGAACAAGAATGAAAAGCTCTACGGACGTAGCTGAACAGGCTTGATTTATATTGCAGAGGTGGTAATTTCAATACAGTTGCATATGCAAACAAAAGCGGCGGTTTCACGTATCGCAGCAAATTGCAGTAGTCTAACGTGCAAACCGAATGCAGTGATTTCACGTCACTCATAGACAAACTAACGCCGTGCGAGGAAGAGACTGAATATTCGTTGCAGCTCTTCTAAGTAAGGAACGTAGTCGGAAACTAGAAATGATGTAGTGGCCAGCGGGCGCTGACGGCAACTGTAGTAGTTAAGCGACTTCCTGTATGGACGCTTCGTAGAATTCACGTCGTTCTCTGGCACTCGCGTGACGAGAGCATGTGATGGTGCTCAATGTCTCAGGCTGTCGGTAACGTAGTTTGCGTCAACCCCTTCGCTTGTGGGGAGTGAGCGAACTTGTGGGAAAGTATTCTTTGTTGCTTAAGTCAGGTGATGGCTACGGTCAAAACCACGTCTAGGTTTAACCGAATGTATTTTAAAATATTGAATATGGCTTTTCATGATGCGTTAAGAGTCTGTTTAGCCTTCAATGTGCCAAACTTGTGGAGTATATGAACTACAGCGAGAACAATAGCAGTAAAATAATTTCTCTGATTTTATTAATTCATCGCAGATCAAAAGTAAACACCGATTTTTTAAAAATTATCATTCATACTTTATTGCTGTCAATAGGAAAATGTCATATAGGAAAGTGAGAAAAAATACAATGTGGCAGCATTTATCTCTAATTGAAGCAGTACTCTCTGCTTAAAGCAGAAGTCAGAAAGTTGCTCCACCTGTCACAGCGTTCAGCAGGTCACAGCATCATAATTTTTTTGCAGAATAGTCTCTACAGAATGGTAGCAAGGCTGAAACAATGAACATGTCACCATTATTCTTGTTACAAAAATGAATGCCCTTCTTACTTTCTTGATTTATGTTAGTGTCTACATGCGAAGAAAAATATGAATAGTAATTTGATTGACACGGAAACACGAGCACATACATTTTAGTAAAACCCATGTTTTCAGGCTACATCAACGACAACGTACGTTTCATAAGCCAGCAGGCTGAGCTATTGGGACGGAAAAGACATAGCAAAGTTCAGAATGTGACTGGTAATGTGAGGAAATGAACGTGATGTTTGTGCCATTCTAATTTCCAGCGAGCAAACAGTAAAAAAAGTCACTGGCTTGCGCGGCACACGCAGCACAGTCACAGCGTAAGCTGGTGGAGCGGCTCAAAAGTAGCTCCAATTGCCGCACCACGCACAACAGACTCTTCGCGGCAAAGTCTCTTCGCCTCGTTCTGACGAGAACGATCTGAACTGTCCGCCCGGCGTCCACGGCAAGCTGCGGTTTGTAATGCTCTCTGCGCAGCAGTCTGCTGAGCCTGATGATGCCTGGTTGTAGCCGCGCACGTAGCTCTACGTTTGCAAGCGCCTTAACTAGATGGCGCCACCATACTGGCGGAGGCTCGGGATCGCGTTCATTGCGCTCCTCATCTAAATCGCATCCCGTCATCGGCGCCTGCGCGCCTGCCTAGGGCGCGTTTATACGGCATTTTTCCACTACCTGACAGCAAGCGCTTGCGTGGCTCAGTGGTAGAGTATCTAACTCCCGCGCAGCAGGCCAGGTTCGATCCCGGCTGGAACCGGGTGTACTTTTTTCGAGTTTCCAGCGATGGCGGTTACGATCACCGGACACCGTCGGCGGAGGCGGAGGCGGCGGACACCATCGCGAACTGAAATGGCTATTGGAATGTGCCCATAACAGCTTACGCTGTAAAATGTTGTCCCCATCCTCATATATCCTCCTGTGACCCGAAGACAGCTGAGGCACACAATCGCTTTGCCCGTCGGTTATTATTAAAAACGGGTATGTTATGAGCGTGAAGAACCAATTTTTTGCCTAATAAGAAGGTTTAGCTCCGGGCTATGTCCGGTTTCTCTATTCAAATACATGTAAACACAGAAGTGCTATTGGAAGTCAACCGTTAAAACAATATAAATGAAATATATTGCATTTTAGAGAAAAGGTTAAATTCTAGTGACTGTGGTAAGCACAAATGTGATTTAGAGCCCTGGATGTTTTACAAGAGTTCCCAAAGATCGGTAAGCTTTACAAATATCGATGCAAAAAGCGTACAATCCGTAGCTATGCAACGAAAACTACTACCGCAGTTCTTAAGCTGCATTTCCTAGCGCATGTACAGCGGGCAAATTTGACATGTGAATTTGCAGCTTACGGGAAATTGTTACCGTATTTACGAGGCTCTTACTAAAGTCCGACTCACAAATTATCGGTGTAATTTAGAGCGAAGTATAATATGTCAATGTTGTCCGCTTTAGATGTATTAGTGCGTGGAGTTTAGAGAATTGCGATATCATTTTTATTGCGGAGTTATAGTTGTAAACCTGTTAGTCTTGTATTTTAAAGTTTGCAATTCTCAATACCATTAATAACAAATTTACGGCATAAATATAAAACATCTGCTTCTCACCGTAACACGATTGGTACCTTGTCTTTTAAGTGCTACAAACATCAATAAACTTGGTGCAGTGGTTGCCAAGAAAAAACGATTTCCTGGTTTCCCTGTATTTAGATAGGCGTTCCTTAGCTAAAACTTGTTCTTAGCTATCTGGGTCAGATGCCAAAAGCAGCATCTCCACATGCGTGGACAAAGTGACCATCACGTCGTGTTTGCTACGCTAAAAACTGCTGTTGTTTCCGTTTACAGAGAGGTGTCTGCTACATAGTGAGGTGTGCTGCCATGTTTACGCTTTATCCTGGATTTCCATGTCATCTCGCGGTATTAGAAACAAACTTCATGAATTATTTTCGTCGTCTGTGACGACACATTGGCTTAAGTCAAATTAGTGTCAATTTTCTCGAAAGCTGGTTACAAGCATATAGCTTAAACGCTTTCATACACTTCCGCGGGAATCTTATTTTGCATTATGTAAAAATAATAATTTTCGCAATCGGTTGGGAATTACCATTGAAAAGGAATAAAGCCAATGGGAAATATTATGTGAGAGGGGTGAATGTTCAGGATTAAGACTTGCCGGACACGGGAATTCTCAGCCTAGAGCCAACTTTATGATTATGAAACGTGTCTTCGTTCGGCCACTGTCGATCGCTTCCCGCCTCCGCCTTCTTCTGAAGTTTCACTCTTGTGAAGGCTCATGGGCACTTGTCCCTGGTGACGCAGGCGCCCTGGCCATTCCTGAAGAAGCCTTGGCGACAGAAGCACGAGGAGAGACAGTCGTACGTGCAGGCTGGTCCAATGGTGGGCCTCTGGCAGGTGGTTTCGGCACAGCTGCTGCTCTGGCACGCCTTCCACTCCTCGTTGCGGCCCGCACTTTTTAGGTTGAGCCAGGTCCAAATCTGTGGGGAAGAATGATCTTGTGAGGCTAGGGGTCACTAATAATGTGCTGTATTTGTGTCGTCAAACACACAACCGGCACCACGGCCGGACATAGAGAAACCAGTCAGGAAACAGGGAAGTTGAAGAAGCGTACTCAACTGCGCGGTTTGGTTAGTCTTGGTAAAAAGCCAGCGTAGCAGCGCCCCGACACAGGGCACAGAAAAAAAAAAAAAAAACACAAGCCCCACGTATTTTTAATCTCTTGCGCTTCATGGGTCGCGCTCTTGGGTCAATTTTTTTTACCAAGTTAAAGAGGCTTTATATTTTTTTCTGTTTTATGTGCGAGGTTCTTCCAGGTTGCTTTGGCAATATGCGTCAGTGTGGTGTACGTATCAAGCCAATAACCGTAATTCCGTGGTCTCGCGGGATGAAGGAACATGGTTTGTAGTTGGCGGTGGTGGATCTTGTTGACGCCAGTGCTCGTCTACAAAATCTCTTTGATGGTAGCTGTAGATGCGGAAGCCAAACAATATGGCCAGCCATCTACAAAATGTCCATGGGGGTCTTGTGCAACGCATACGTAACTAATGGGGTAAGCCCCAAAAAACCTGTAATTCCAGTGGTCATCACACGCTTTGCTCTTATCAGTAAATTATTCTTTAGCGTTTCTTATTATCATTGTCGAGGGGCCGGACCTAACGATACTACTTGTGTTTTTCTCTATCAGTCATTTGTCTGAAAACCAGTCAAACCGCAACCAACAGTGTTCAGTTGAATAGAATTTAAATTAATAATAAATTTTGGGGTTTTACATTCCAAGACCACGATCTAAGTATGAGCCACGCCTTTGTGGGTGACTCCGGAATTATTTTGACCACCTGGGCTGGTAAAAACGTGCACCTTATGCATGGTACATGGGCGTTTTTGCATTTGGTCCCCATGGAAATGCGGCCTCCGCGGCCGTAATTTGATCCCGCGACCTCGAGTTTAGCAGCGCGAAGCCAAATCCACTAAGCGATCACGGCAGGTAAATATTATTTGAGCAGTAGTCGCATGAAGGACTATTTTAAACCGTCCACTGATCAAATCATGCAATATCAAGAACGGCACAATGGTACCTGTCGTCGGATGCTGTGGCTTAATCTCCGGTAAGTATGGGTATCTTTGTTTATTCAACGTGCGATGGAACCGCATCGTCATTCTAGCCTTCTAACGTCTTTTGAGTGCGGCCATTGCAATATGTAATCGATCTCGCGTGTCCTCGGAACAGTCGTTTGAGCAGGTACGCGAATCCAGTGTGAACGGTATTTACAATGAAATAGTCGTTAGCTGGGCTTGCTGGTATAGCGATATGATGCGGCAAACAGCGCAAAAAACTTATCCGGATGTGAACAGCACCTTATTCGTCCCTTCCCTTAATATATTCTGCCTTTTTTGCGCTGTTTGCGTATTATGGCATAATAGAAAGATGTTTCAGGGATGATGGGGCTCGTCAAGCTGCCTTTATGCAGCTTTTTCGCCGTCATTGCCCAACCACAAATGCACATTCCTCGTGTACCATGTGATTAAATAATCTCAAACATAATGGAGAGGATAAGACAAGCAATTTCGGCGATGAAGTCTTTAAAAATGCAAGTCCCATTAAAGATTTTGAAAGTTCGCTTGGAGAAAATTGGTGCGTGCAGACAATTTTACTGATTGCTTAAGTCCACGGATTCCACATTCACGTGAAAAAACCGCAAAGGGGCGCATTTGAAAATTTGCGGCTGTTCGCGATGAACACGAATTCATATCTCGTGAAAGTACAGCATGACGTCAGAGTGGGGGTAGAAGGAAGTGCTTATAGGATGTTTCTATCAATCCAGCTTGAACAACGCTGCAGAAATATCTCGCGGTGATTGACATACATTTCAGAATTCAACCCATCTAAACCAATAGGTATATCATTGAAATCTCTCTAATGCATTGAATCCGAATGAACACCCAATGGGCATTTTAGGCACATAAATACGGCCACGGGGTGTAGGTATTGTAGCGTGTTTTCTCCTTATGCATTTCTTTTTGAATTTACACTCTCAGAAGTTTCAATGCAGTTGTTCAATCACAGCGAAAAATTGTATTTTGTGTTACAAAAGAGGTTAAGCTTTACGTGCACAGAGGAGCTGAAGACGAAGAACACATATAAACCTTACCTTTCTTCGCCTCGGCAACAATCACAGCCACCACGACGACGAAGAGCACTTGAACTGCTAGCGTCTTCAGTCCCATTCTCGCTCGAATATTTGCGGCTATTGTAAACTCCTCAAAAACAGCTGAACTCGCGACTAAACTGCTCGAGAGTGAACTTTATATACATCCTGGCCTACGCAAGCCACTACGACGGCGATTCTTGTCAACATGCCAATGAGGCCAAGACTTTCCGTGTAAGAGTGCAAGCTTTCGCTTTTTTCAATCACGCGTCGCCAGTGATACACAAAAACAAACGAAGGTATGACCACCGCTTTCGCGCTCGCGTGGCCTTTTCTCTTCAAGGGCAAAATCTAAAATACATACGCGCATCGCAGCGTTCCTCAAACGACGCGATTTCTACACGTGTGCGAGATGTGTTGTCACGATTAAAAGCGGGCGCAAGACTGGTTCCTGCCGCGTCCGGCGTGATGCTGTGAATGCGAATAAGTGCTGGCCCCTTTCTTCACACGGAGTGCAGCAAGCATTCGGTAAGGAGGCTCGCGCTGCGCAGTGAAACGCTTGTGTGGCACCATGTCTGCCAGGATGAACAAAGTGATCATTTATGTCGATGATCGAGACTCCTCCAGTGTTGACCGCTGGCTTTGATCACAGTAACGAATTCTTATCTTTGGTACTTATGTAATGAATGCCACTGAAAAATGAAAACTGCTTTGTCGTTAAAATGGCAGCGCCAACCGATTCCTGTGGAGGAGGCATTGAGCATAGCCTGTAAGTGGACGGGCCAGAATGCTTCTTCAACGACACATGCTACAAGTGTCAAGAACGTAACTAGGACTGCTTGCGTAAGGGCAAATAGGGTAAGAATGTACATGCTTATACCAGATCATTCCTGCGTTCTCATTTAACGCCCTATTTACTATGACAATAACCTCTCATAACTTAACGTTTATAATGCGAAGCATTCTTTGCCTCATTCTTGGCACATTGCGGTAGGTAGGTAGGTAGGTTGGTTACTCTCTCGCGTCACTACATGAAAAAGAAAATAATGTGGGACCAACAAGGGAATCGAACTTCTGCCATCGAGTACAGCAGCCCGGTGCTCTAGTTATTAGGAGACGATCATTTTTTTTATTTATTGCCTTTACGGTTCAAATGAAACATTCATCAAAAATAATCACATAAATGGATGAGATAACAAAAAAGTGCTTGCTTGATAGCGCTAATATGGTTGTAAGTTTAGAAAGTTCTTCAACAAAGGCAACCACTCTGGTTTCTCGTCACGTATCTAATGCTAACATCAATGGCAATCAGTCGACTGAACAAACAATCCTTCCTGTAAAATGATGTGGTGCATGTGATGATTAAGTAGACACGGTGCAACTAGATTTAGAAAAGGCTTTTTACACAGTCAAGCACGTTTTTTTCTTCAATACTACCTCATGTGAAAGTAGGATCGGTTAGCTTAGAAAGGGTTCAAATGGCTTATAAAATTATTATAAAAGTATTCTTGTCAACGAACGCGTGACTGACATATTTTAAATTGTACGTTCCATGAAAAAAGGAGAACCAATACCCAGCTTTTTATTTTATATTTATCTTTTTATATGAAGATAGTACTAAATGAGGAATTCTATTTATGATGAAATGAAATTAAAAGTATTTCATATGCGGACGACATAGCTATGTTTTGTTGGTATAAGGAGAGTGTATATTGAGGGGTAAAAGGTGTTGATAGGTTTCTTTAAAAAACTAGCTGTAAATTATGAAAAATACGTGGGCGTATGGCATGGTTTTTCGGAAACCACACCTGAGTGCTTTGAGGGTATACGTTGGACTTGCTCACCCGTTAGGTATCTTGGTGTGTCGCTAGACCACTACAAAAATCCAACGGACTTTTGGAAAGATCAGACCAAACCAGCTCGAGAAGAGACAGAGAAGTGGGGCAGCCATGAACTGTCCCTATTTCAACAGAGCGTAAACTGTTTATTGTATACAAGCGCAGGTACTTTCTCCAAGTGTTAAACATGCCTCGAATGAGTATACAAAAGTGCACAGAGTGATGGCAGATTTTGTGTGGGAATCAGCCTGGGAAGGCACCAGTAGAACTAATTTGTTTTGCGCAGTGAAAGATGGCGGATTGAGTTTTGCAAAGTTGTTTTCGTGTCAGATAGCTTCGCCATTTATTTTCTTGAGAGAGTAAAGCAATGTATTTTATTGCGAGAGCAATTATATGGACACTCAAAAGCAGATTTCTGCCGTCGGCGTCGCCGTCACCGTGAGGTTCCGTATAACGTCAATGGAGATGAAATCGTCGCCGCGCGCCGAACGCTGTATGTGCGAGTGTAAGGGCGCGAGGGGCGCGTGCTTTCACGGGGAGTGAACGCACGGCGGAGAACAAACGCGCGTTCTGCGCCGTGCTCCCTTAAGAGCTGCAGAAGTAGGCGTCTCTTTCCTCCTTTACAATCACCATATATGTAGAGCAAACGCGCCTTCTTCCGACGCGCGAGAGGCCGTGGGGGAGGGGGGAGGGGGAGGAAAGGGAGGCGACGTTTAGCTGCGGCACCTTCTAGTACACTGTAACGAAGTGCTTATTTATATCAGAGGCTCCGGCAACAGTCACCAACGCCACACGCTTTTTGAGCGAACGCGGGCAAAACGCCGATGGCGTCGACAACAGTTCTGCGTGTTGCCGGTGCTGCTGCATGTCCAAGTTTATACAGCTGATAAAGCTAATATCATTACTCCGTATAGCTCTCTACAAATTTGCTATCGCAATCGATGCTTCGCCTTTCAGGTGAAACTGTGACAACGTTTTTGAGAACGATTATACAAATGAGACTTTCTTGAGTTTCTGGAGTTTGTTGTGTCTTGAAGAACAGTTGGGCACGCTGGTGTGCGGGGTTACTTAAAGGACATAGTAGCCATTTTCCGTACAATAAAGTTCTATTTCTCTATTGAATACTTATTCTCAGCGTCAAGAAGAAAACTTTATTAGGGCCTAGTAAAAACGATGCTTCCAGTGCCAGTTTATAGATCATTATACCATGCAGGTGGTCATATAGATGCACTCAAAGAATACCTGTCAGAACATCTACAAAGACTATTTCGTTTCATTTGCACACATAAACGCTGACTGTGAATCCACGGCTAAAACCTAACCGGCCACGATTGCTCTATCTCTGGAATCTGTCCACTTTCCTCGGTACTGTCCTCGTAGCACGCTACGTAGAAATTTGGCGACCTTGTACCGACTTCGTGATGTCCCAAGTTAATCATGCTCTAACATTTCATCACTGGACATACATAGCCACTGATGACGTCACAATCCCTGTTCCTGTCGTTTTCGCTCGTCCACTATCTATTTGAATATGCCATGTCGCAGGCTCGCGTCGAATGGCCGGCGGGAAAATCATGTCGTTGCCGCCGTACGATCGTCTTCAAAGTGGTCTTCGACGTGCTGCCGTCGTCACAGACACGAACGCTCACGACCTACACACACAAGTAGTCAATTTGTACAAACACGTTGGTCCACCTGATATCGCGTAGTGGAACCCCAAACAATGCTACATAGCTAGGTGCCCGCAAAATGTTTCGCATAACATCTATTTCGACAGCGCATGGGATCTGACCATTTTGTTGTTTGAGCTCTTGGTGCTGGCTTCAGGCGGGTTTGCCCTGATAAGCTTGACCGAATATTGCTCCGCCTAGGTGGTAACAGCGTGGATACAGAACCAATTCAGAGGGGTTTTAGCCGCCAGAGGTTGAGTTCTCGTTATCAGCTGCACTCCTTCTGAGACAAATATGTGCTATCCATGTACGTCTGTGTAAGAGGGCGGTTTTTACGTTACTCGACATGCAAGGCCCCTTTTTCGGCAGCATTGAATGGATGATGCTGAAGCTAACGCTCTACTTCACCACCTGTAGCAGGAATAACACGGCGACACAACTGTATTTACAATATGGAGCTACATGCATCTGTGTAAGCAGGCGCATTTATTATGGGCAGCGTTCACTGTTCAGATGGCGCTACGACCTTTCATGTTTCGCCCCAGTATTGCCGACGCCGGCCGCTACAAAGGCGATGAAAATTATACGCCATTCCGAACGACAACGGCTTCCTTATCGTCGCTCGTTTGAGAGGTATGACCTGCGTTTTGACGATATCAAGCTCACAATTGTTCCCGCTGCTCATATCGATTGCGAACACGTGCTATCATATGCAGAGCATGCGCACTTTGATATTTTCACAGCTCGGACAGTCTTCTTTCGTGATAAGTGATCGAAAGTATCACGGCGAATGTATACAGCATCTCTCCAATTTTGCTGGTTTTGACACTGGCCGTCCCAAAACTTCACTTGTTGTGGGGCATAGATCGCGCGCAAACTGCAATGCACGGTACCTATATTGCACGACCGCTGCATTCTCGGATAAAGCTCGTGAACACAAGCTGTTGGTGAGAAATTTCCCAGGGTAATTTAAAATGACTGTGGAGAGTATCCCTATGTAGCAGTTGGTTATTTGGTGTAGCGAATTTTGAAAAGTGGGACAGCGCGGATGAGTGTGGAAATTCATGTTTGAGGGTTTCCTCCGCGCTTCTTTAAGAGTAAGGTTAGAGTACATTATGCTTGCATTACTGCACTATTGAATTCTTTAGAACTCTCCAAGTTAGTAATTTGTTCCGTATTGTGCATTCGGCAAGTGTCAAAGAAGATGTGACATTATTGGCGACATTATCTTAAGTGAGGTCTATATTGCGTCGCATGCGATGATCAAAATATATTCCTGCCTCTCCAGGGAGGCGTCTTCGTAGTAAAAACTTGTTCTTACCACATCGTCAATATTAACATGTGAGCTAAGTCCAGAAGAACAGCCAGTTCCTTTCACAGATGACTGCGAAAACTGCACGAAGACCATGTACAGGCAAAGAAAAAAAAATGTCACAGTTTCGCCCTAAGGGCGAAGCAGTGAATGCGATAGCAACACAGCAATGTCATACGAAGTAAGGTGAGCGGCTTTGGTAGCAATATGAATTGTAGTAAACATGAGCTGATTAAGTAAACAGGTGTGCTGCGGCGTAAGTAGACCGACATGAAGAGAGACTCGATGACCACGAGAAGGCGCGTGTGAAACGGTGGTGTTGATGAGAAGTGCTTCCCGTGGGCAGCGCGTGCGAAGGGACACACCTGTAGCGCTGCACTGCCGATCCGGGCAGCATTGCATGTGTAGCGTGCGTTGGAAAATGTGGCCCGACTATTACTAACTGAATGAACACGCGTGGTGTGAGCGCGCACAAACAAACACGAATAGATCACACTGAATGACTGCAGCCAACGACTGTCAAAACGCTGGCAGCAAGCATACGCCGCAGCGGGCGAAGGTACGTGCGGTCTATCGCTTCAACGGAAACTGAGCGGCGAATGCACGGCGCATAAAGGTCAGAGCCGTGTGGAGATAAGAGACGGTGCGGACGAGCGACGAGCGCGGTTGTTGGCAGAGTAGAAGTGCGCCCCCCCCCCCCCCCGCTCCCTCCGGCGATGGCTTCCTGCTTCCTTGCTTGCGCGTGGGAGATGAGTGCGTTCGCTCTCCGTGATAGCGCGCGTCCCCGCACGCTTCCGCTCGGGCATACGGCGCGCGGTAAAGATTTTATCTATGAGGGAACCTCACGGCGACGGCGACGACAACGGCAGAAATCCCGTTGAAGTGTCCATATAATTGCTATCGCAATAAAAATATTACGGGATCCGCGAGCGCGTGCAAAGCTTCATTCTTGCGCGCTTTCCCAAAGCAAGCAACTCATGTCGAGACATGGTACTGCGCATGCGTGTCCTTTCATGCCCGTTTGCTTGCCGTACGCCCATTTCTTGCCAGCGTGCTCTCCGAATCGCGATGATTGCAGAAGATAACGCTAGGAACCCGTCTGTTTCGGCCATTGTGGCGTGTGACAATGTACTGCATATATTTCCAGCTGAAAATGACAGCGCTCTCGCGGCGTAATTTTCTGCAATCGTCGCGATTCCGACCGCACACTGTGAAGCAATGGGCTTGCGGCAAGCAAAAGGGCGTAAAAGGACGCGCATGCCATGTCTCGACACCAGTTGCTTGCTTTGGGAAAGCGCGCAAGAATGCAGCTTGGCTCACGCTCGCCGATCACTTATTATTCTGTCCTTGTCCGTACATCTCATCTCTGCGAGCACGTACGCCGACTGTGCATCCTCTTAACAGGCTTACGTGATGTGGTTTGAACAATCTCTCTATAGCCTCGCGACGAATGGTGGCATTGGAACATTATAAACGACTAAACGTGATGCGGTTACGATGGCAGAAATTAGTACGTTTTATACTTGGCTATACTCCATACTGATCTCTGGTTGGTTGATTTATGTGGATGGTATACGTACACCGGCCAGTGGCTTTCGCGATTGAGGAACAAAAAAACAAATTATTATTTCTCATTGCGTCGTGTGGATGAAAAGTAACTTTTCATGGAAGAACACGTGTGAAAACCACTACTTTTGTTGCAATAAAACTATCTTAACCTTAACAAAACGTTCTCTGGTTGAGATTCACTTCGCGCAGAAGCTCTTCGCACACATCGTCACAACTAATAACCAAACCAAAAACAAAAAATGTCACAGTTTCGCCCTACCCGCCGCGGTGGCTTAGTCAGCTAAGGCGTTGCGCTGCTGAGCACGAGATCGCGGGATCGAATCCCGGCCGCGGCGGCCGCATTTCGATGGAGGCGAAATGCAAAAACGCCCGTGTGCTTGCGTTGTAGTGCACGTTATAGAACCCCAGGTGGTCAAAATTAATCCGGAGCCCTCCACTACGGCGTGCCTCATAATCAGAACTGGTTTTGGCACGTAAAGCCCCAGAAAGAAGAACAGTTTCGCCCTAAGGGCGAAGCAATGAAAGCCATAGCAACACAGCAATGACATACGAAGTAAGGTGAGCGGCTTTGGTAGCAATATGAATTGTAGTAAACATGAGCTGATTAAGTAAGCAGGTGTGCTGCGGCACAAGTAGACCGACATGAAGAGAGACTCGATGACCACGAGAAGGCGCGTGTGAAACGGTGGTGTTGATGAGAAGCGCTTCCCGTGGGCAGCGCGTGCGAAGGGACACACCTGTAGCGCTGCACTGCCGACCCGGGCAGCATTGCAAGTGTAGCGTGCGTTGGAAAATGTGGCCCGACTATTACTAACTGAATGAACAAGCGTGGTGTGAGCGCGCACAAACAAACATGAATAGACCACACTGAATGACTGCAGCCAACGACTGTCAAAACGCTGGCAGCGAGCGCATACGCCGCGCAGCGGGCGAAGGTACGTGCGGTCCTGGTACTGAGCGGGCGAAGGTACTGAGCGGCGAATGCACGGCGCATAAAGGTCAGAGCCGTGTGGAGATAAGAGACTGTGCGGGCGAGCGATCGACGAGCGCGGTTGTTGGCAGAGTAGAAGTGCGCCCCCCCCCCCCTCCGCGCTCCCTCCGGCGCTGGCTTCCCGCTTCCTTGCTTGCGCGTGGGTGATTGAGTGCGTTCGCTCTCCGTGATAGCGCGCGTCCCCGCACGCTTCCGCTCGGGCATATGGCGCGCGGCGAAGATTTTATCTATAGGGAACCTCACGGCGATGGCGACGGCAGAAATCCGGTTGAAGTGTCCATATAATTGCTATCGCAATAAAACAAACGCCAAGAGCCATTAGGCCATTGTAAGTGTTCATTAACTAGAATTTTAGCAAACATAACTCTAAATGTTGAAAATACGCTTGAAAGAGCAGTGAGATGTCCAAAACTGTTACGCGCTGTATTTGATGTGGCTTGTTTCAACTCCACTTCTTAAGAAAGAAGGAGAGAGTAAGTTGATTTACTCACAGCATCTGAGCTCTTCATCGGAAATCTCATCGAAAAGACACTGCCGTGCGCTTAAAATTTCTTCTGTACATTAGACCTATTATTTTGGTTGCCATACCAGGCAGGCTTTTTGGCCTTTTTATTGTGGTCACTTTGGCTTACATATGCTGCTTCATAAGTTCATAATGTGTGCATATTGCGGTAACGAAAGCGTGTTGTACATGTAGGGTCAACTTTCCATATGGTCACAAGTATTGCGAAAGCCGTAGTTCAATTCAATTCAATTTATTTGCAGCCCACATACAACGTTGTGTTTAAGGCTCCCTTGGCAACAAAGCTGTAAGCATATAGCTTAACGGAGGCCAGGGGGACCAATAACCGGCAGCAGTGTCAATCCCTTGGCGATACCATTAAGTGACAATACATGAAGAAACATAAATAAATATCTATACTTATACTATAAGCAACAGTCACAACAATAAACACATATACCTACAGTTTAGGCGATACATATATATATATATATATATATATATATATATATATAATATGGAGCTACATGCATCTGTATAAGCAGGCGCATTTGTTATATTGCATGACCGCTGCATTCTCAGATAAAGCTCGTGACCACATGCAAGCTGTTGGTGAGAAATTTGCCAAGGTGATCTAAAATAATCGTGGATTATATCCCTGTGTAGCAGTTATTCTCTGCAGTGAATTTTGAAAAGTCGGACAGCGCGGATGGGTGTGGAAATTCATGCTTAGGGTTTCCTCGGGGTGTTTTTTTTTTTTAAGACATAGGTTAGTCGTGTAAAATATTTCATCTACCTTTTTAATACATTATTCCTCTATTGAATTCTTGAGAGCTCTCCAAGTTAGTAATTTGTTCCGTATTGTACATTCGGCAAGTGTCAAAGAGATGTAATATTATTGGTGACATTACATAAAGTGAAGTCTATCTTGCGTCGCATGCGATGATAAAAATATATACCTCCCTTTCCAGGCGGGCATCTTCGTCATAAAGACTGGTTCTTAGCACATCGTCAATATTAACTGTGAGCTAAGTCCAGAAGAAAAGCCAGTTCCTTTCACAGATGACTGCGAAAACTGCACGAAGACCACGTACAGGCAAAGAAAAAATATTGCGGGATCTGCGAGCGCGTGCAAAGCTGCATTCTTATATATATATATAGAAGAGGTTTATTGACGGTGTCCTTCAAGGACTCTACGAGTTCCAAGAACGGCGAGGCAGCGTGGAGCACCGTCTCCAAAAACACCAGCGACCAACAGCGCGAGCAGAGCGGGCCGAGCGTTGGCGATGCCGCTGGACGGAGGCGCGTCTTCTTCTTCACAATTTATATACTATGCATATCACAATGTGTAAGTACATGCACTACATATAGACGCACTAATAACACATGCAAGTTGACTAGAAACATTGTTGCATGGCGAAAAAAATGCCTAAAATTCCATCCGACGTTCCATCTGGCCTCAAATTCCATCCGAATTTCTTTCCATTACTGGCTTTTATACGTTCGAAAGCAACCACACCAAGAATACTTGCTCAGAGTCGCAAGGCAAGTACAATGCTGTAGAACTGCAAAGAAATCTTGACGCCGAGTTGTGAGAGGGGTGTGCCTGTATGACCATGAATATGTCCATGAATTGGACAGCCTCACTTGAAACGCGGCTCATGACGTTTCACAGGAAGAAAGCAGGTTTATCCTGCTGGCATGCACCGACGAAACTCTATGTCGCGTGGCACTGCGAAGAAGCGCATAGAAGCGGTGAGACGAGACCGGTCGTCGGATAGCGGTACGGGGAGGGGGGCGCTAGAAGCACGATGTCGCCTAAAACAAGTTTGGCGCCGTAAAACACAAGCACACGCACAAGAAGCACACAAAGAATGCCAGAGGAAACGAGCGAGATGGTGGGGAGGAAAAGAAAATTGTAATACCGGAACGTCAGGATTTCTGGTTAGCGAAGGTCTCGCTTAGTACTTCAAGTGGGTGACGTGGTGCAGTCGATGAGGTCATCGCAGCAGCAACCGTCTTGGCAGTAGGGAGTAGCGCGAGCTAGTTTTCGCTGAAAGCTGCTAAGCGAAGGAACTAGAGACATTTTTACAGCTCCTCATTTTGCGTTCGGTGGCGGTTATCGCGAGAAAAGAAGCGATGAGGAATCTGACGGCGGTGTTCTTGTTCGCGATGTTCGCGATTGTATCGGTATCACTTGCGGCTCCGAAAGCAACAGAAGGTAAGTGCACGTTCGTTCCTCGTGCTTCCGCAAGCATTGCCTTTTTTTCGAATCGTAATTGCTTTAGGAAAGAAATCGAGATGCAAAATCTATAAGGCTCTTTTATTCGTGGCAGCTTAGTGTCGCCTTGGGGGGCGTGAGTAGGTCAGTGATATGTTTGGTACATATTACGCTTAAAAAGATTGCGGTAGAGGGAACGTTGAGTGAAATTCAGCTCTAGTTGCGGGAGGATTCGGATTTGTCTTCATGGACGCTCGATGTTCACAAGCCTTTGATACCTATTTCATGCTGCTTGCTATTCAAACCTGTTGCGTTCACTAGATAACTTCTCGAAGATGAGGTTTGTTGTTCTTTGTCGACAGGAATGCAAAACCTATGGACAGAAAACTTCATTGATGTCACAGTAATTGCAAGTTCAAGATGTGGAATGTATTTTATCAGCTTGTTCTGTGAGCTGAGTGGCAAGACGCGGTTAGGGCTTACTCGGTGACATTAAACTATTTTTCTAGAATGTGAATTTAGTTCTTCATGCGCCCTAGAAGGTAGACAAAGTGCTTTTAAAATCGTCTATACTACTATGAATTAATAGTATAGTACCCGGTTTACCGAGTTTTCTGATGAACTCTGGATAAGTCCTCGTGGCTCTTTAATAATTAGTGAACCTCTACCCTGCGAACGCAATTGACTGTTGCATCGCAACAAATTTTCTCACGCGATATATTTTCATACAGCCTGTAACCTAGGCATTTCTTAGGTATACGTAAACGATTACACGCTCTTCTACTTCATCCCGTTAAGGCCGATCCACACGACGGACCAAGCCCGCGGGCCGATCGGTCACGTGACGTGACGTCACGATCCGCCGCGGTCTGGTCCGGCGCAGAGCACATCCACATGGCGCACCGCCATAGCAGACGACAAAGCGGACCAACCAGCTACACCCTCGGCCACAGTGCTCTCGACTCAACAAACTCGCGAACCCATGCCATCCCAAGAGGACATGGTGATGGAAAAATAGCTGCTGCACGCACGTGTAGGCGAGAGGCGGAAGGGCGGATATGAAACGACTGGCTTTTGCTGAGCCGAAAACTTTGGATTTGGCTAAAGACAATGTGTTTCCAGACAACATTGGTTAGCTACGCTAAACTCGCTGCGGTCTGCATGCGGTCTGCCGCCAAAACTGCAGAGGGAAAGGCCTCGGCGAATTGTTCGACCGCGAGGTCCGCAGTCTTGCGCGGGCCAACGGCGGTTCGCACGAACTGGTGACGTCCTATCACGTGATGCGCGGAACGCGGTCCATAAGATCGATTTGGTCCGTCGTGTGGATCGCCATTTACTGACATGAGAAGGCAGCCAAAACTTTGACCACTTTTAAAGACGATAGTCTTTTTTGGGCTACGTAAACGCGACAAACTTTGTATATCTGTCTGTCTGTCTGTCTGTCTGTCTGTCTTTTCAACCACCCGGCCAAAACCAACCAAGCTACTAGCACTGGTGGCACGGGGTCATACAGGTCAACATTATACAGCGCAAAGAAAACCTCAGGCCTATTTGAGGCAAAATATATGTACATACCCGCGATCCGCAGCGTTCATTCAATAATTGATACACATAGGTGTGATTTTTACGTTAGCAACTGAAAAATTATTGCGTTAGAATAAAAAATCAATGTGTTAGAAGTGGTGTCGCAGAGACGCTACATGTTAAAAACAAGCCGACTGAAGCCGCGGCTTTAAGCCAACAGTAATAAAAGGTCCCAACAGATGGCGCGATAGCAGGGGGAATGCTGGAAATGTGAGTTGAATTCAGCAAAATCTCCATAGCATCCATCATAGGAGAAGTGAGAGGCGAGGAGAAGAGCGTGAAGGGTGGGAGGGGGGAGAAGAGAGGATGTTACGTATCAGGGGCGGCAGAAGACTATCGTCTTTCGACGTCATTTGCAGCGCAGCGAGCAGATATGCGGCCAATTTTTTCATGCGAGGGTTTATGCATGCAAAATAATCGTTGTATTCTGCTATGCAATCAGTTTTATTGTTTTCGCTGGAGACGAAGGTTATGCGATTCCAAAAGATTCGGGCCAAATTATCGGCTCCGGTTGATAAAGCGCCCACTGATAAAGTCACCCAGTGTGCATTTCGTTACGCTGCAAAGCTCGAGCTCGGGGGTTCGATTCTGGCAGCGGCGACCGCATGGTGCCGAAATGCTAAAACGTTCGTGTAGTCAGGCACTTCGAATACCTCGGAAAGCGTTCACATGAGCTCGTCGCTTATTATACAGGTGTAAGCTACATCGCGGACGATACTGAAAATCGGCGTAGTCAATCGTTCGGGCTAAACTGTCGGACTGGTCACTGTAGCTTCATATGTTTGTCGCATACTAGGAGAGGGGAGAAGTCAGGACATTCTCGCTTAAAAAAAAAGGTATGTTTTGGCGTTTGAGTTACATTCAATTCCGCTTTATATCGCGAAACTAAATCACGAAGGACAAGCCATTATGCTTCCGATCACAACAGCTACTCGCTTAAAAAGAATGGTTATTTCGCCTGTATTAAGATATTCCCTTTTTCATTACTTTTCTACCGGGTCAAAAACGCCACCTTTAATATAAGATGACGTTACGTAAGCTAGACAAAACGGTAATAAGAACGGCGGATGGTGAACAGCTTTACCTTCTTCTGCCGGCTTGCCTTGACTTCACAGATTGTGACGAGGTCTACTGGAGCCTAGTTTATGGCTTATCGGTAAAATTGGACTACATTGTATTATTAAAAAGCTACGTACTGAAAATGGCAAGTTAGGTGAACTTTTCTGGTTCTTTCTGGGGTTTTACATGCCAACACCAGCTCTGATTAGGAGGCACGCCGTGGTGGAGGGCTCCGGATAAATTTTGATCACCTGTGGTTCTTTAACCTGCACTACAACGCAAGCACACGGGCGTTTTTGTATTGAACCTCCATCGAAATGCGGCCGCCGCGGCCAGGATTGGATCCCACGACTTCGTGCTCAGCAGCGCAACGCCTTAGCTAACTGAGCCACCGCGGCGTGTCATGAATATTTACTGAGCCAACCAGCCACAAATACGAAAATATATCTTAAAATCAGTGACCTTGCGCTTACCTACCGGCAGAGAGGTTTCCGGCGCGAAATTCAAGAGATTAAACTTTGCCGTTTATTTTCACTTCTATCAACCAAATACTGTGAAATATTGAAAATCAAGTCTTTAAATTTGAATTTATCAGCCTAAATTGATAGGGTGATTATCTATGTAGTGTCCCTTAGCAAGGCTGCTGAGAACTACTACGCCACGTGTCTGCAGTGGATTTGCCTACGATTCGTTTCATTAGCTGTAGGCACGTCAAAACGTGTGTCGCCAATCTGCTTTCGCGAAGGAAGACACAAGTTTTTTTTTTCAGCTTTTATTTTCCCTCTTGCACCATAGCGATGATAGTTTGCATCTTACTATTTAATTAAGCTGGCTATGAGAGTCGCCGAAGTCTAGCTAGTGAGAAGGATGGCGGCGCAGAGATGGGTGTTCTTACATATACAGAGAAATTGCCGTGCCATTTATTTTTGGACAGGCACATTGGAAAGTATGAATGGAAGACTTCCAAGCACACTAAAGTAATTATTTTTCCCTAATAATAATAAAGGTCATATCTGAATGGATCTGCTTACATGCCCCCAACATTTGAATTTGCGTCACAGCAGTAGCCAAGCTCGTCAAAGGATTGTTCTATGTTCACTAATAAGGGTTACAACACCCAGACCGTCAGTCGGCTCATTGAAAACATCGCAATATGCTCATACAAAGCGATCACCAGTCTTCTTTAGGAGAATGAAGCATGAAGGTAAATCTCCACAATTACAATTACTGACGCGGTTTTCATGGCATGACTTCGCATTTCAGAATCGCGTCTGTGTTCTTATTTGCAGTGATTGCCTACACTGCTTGCTCCCATTAATATACGTGTTGATGTAATAATCGAAGATACATAGTGGGTATATTTCTTTCTATTATTTATTCCAGCTACTGGCGTCATATCTTCAATTCTCAGAGAAATGTAGTAGGCATTGAACGTGGTCGAAGGCTATAACGCAAGCCACCCAGACAAACCACTTACCGTATGGAAACGTCGATTTTTCCTCAGACTTGGTCAGTGACCGGGATACACTGATGCCTTATGCCTGACCAGACGAGCTTTCTTCGAACCTCAGTTTATTTTACACTGTGGATTTTGCTCCGGTTTGCATATAATCAGCGACGTCGCCTGGTCACAACTTTAAAGTAATAGTAAGGCGATCATAAGTTCCACTCAGCAGCTGCAGCTTCACTCCGGATTGAAGAAAGATTGCTTTCAGAGCGATGCTTTCTTTCATGCCTACCTTTCCAGGGTTTGGCGTGAGTCATCGGTTTCCGATCCTCGATTCTTTTGCCTGATAAGCACGCGAGCCATGCTCCAGCAAACTGGCTTATATATAAAATGTATAATGCCCGAAGAAGTTGTACTGGCTGGCACACCTTTACACAATAAATGCTAGGGATTTAGCTACCAAAGTCAATATCCGATTATGAGGCACACCCTGGTGGAGGACTCTGGAAAACTTTTGACCACCTGGAAATCTCTAACGTGCAGCCATGCAGGAACACGAGTGTTTTCGCATTCCGCCCCGTCTCTGCGGCTGGTGAACGCAACTTTGTTCTGCCTTAATCAGGCTATAAATGATGACCTAGAACCTGTGCATATTCTATCCGGTCATAGACATTCCTAAAGCACGAAGACCTATCAATAGAATAGCGCATGGTATTAAACGGCTTCTTTATTTTCTTCCATTTTTATTTTCCGCAGTCTCATTCATGGCTCATTCTCGGTTTCACTGCATAGACGATCACGTCTCATACTATGCATCCACATGATTTATTAGTTGCATTTAGATATATTGTTACGTGTAACTGATGGCCAAGGCTATTTACACTTTTTTTACAGGGAAGATAACGGAGGCCAAAATGGTGACGCTATAGCAAGCAGGAACCCGTCGTCTTTCTTCTGCTCAGTGTAGCCACACTGTGGCGGCGGCTGTTCCGTATCATCACCCCCGGCAGTAGAAGCACCGTCCCGATGCTTAAGCTACACATCCGCGGTGAAAGGTGTGTGGTATACCTTTAGTCTCGCCACTTGAACGATGTCACCTGCAGTTGACGATGACGCTGAGAGGTCAGCGGGGAGGATTTCATACGCGACATCGGTCACTTATCGCACCACACGCTATGGGCCAGTGTAACGCGACAGCAGCTTTTCGGAAAGGCCCACACGGCGGATGGGTGACCAGAGAAGCACCAGAATACTCAGAGAAAAATGTTCGTTGCGATGTTGGCAATCATAGAGGCGTATCTGATGTTCCTGTGAGGCCTCGAGACGGGTGCGGGCGAGCTGGCGTGCGTGGTCGGCGTGTGCGATTGCGTCGCGGGCGTATTCAGTCGCTGAACGTGCGGGTGAGGGCAGCAAAGTGTCCAAGGGCAACGCGGGTTCTCGGCCATATACAAGATAGAATGGTGAATAGCCGGTGGTGTCGTGACGCGATGAATTATACGCGAACGTCACATATGGTAAATGAAGATCTCAGTCGTGGTGGTCGGCCGCAACGTACTTCGACAGCATGTCGGTGATGGTCCGGTTGAGGCGCTCCGTGAGACCGTTCGTCTGTGGGTGGTAGGACGTGCTGAACTTGTGCTTTGTCGAGCAGGAACGGAGGATTTCCTCGACGACTGCCGAGAGAAAGCTACGGATACGGTCAGTGAGTAATTGGCGTGGAGCACCGTGCACTAAAATGATGTCGTAGAGAAGAAAGTCAGCGACCTCAGTAGCACAACTTGTCGGGAGGGCTCTGGTGATTGCGTACCGCGTAGCGTAATCAGTAGCTACGGCAACCCATTTATTTCCGTTGTCCGAGAGAGGAAATGGCCCAAGAAGGTCTAGACCAACATGGACAAAGGGTTCGGGTGGGATGTCGATTGGCTGGAGACATCCAGCTGGAAGTGTGGAGGGCTTCTTCCGGCACTGACAGGGCTCAAAAGCGACAACGTAGCGCCGCACGGAGCAGGCGAGACCCGGTCAAAAGAAGCGACGGCGTACACGGTCGTATGTGCGCGAGACGCCCAAGTGCCCAGCCAAGGGAGCATCATGAAGTTGGCGGAGGACAGTCAAACGCAGGTGTGATGAAATGACGAGCAGTAGGTCAGGGCTGTGGGGATAGAAATTGCGGTGGTATAATGTCCCCTCCTTGAGGAGAACATATAAACATCCGGAGAGAGGCGTCACTGCAGGCGTTGACTCCAGACGGTCGATGAGGATTCATAACGAAGGATCGCGGCGTTGCTCGTTGCCAGTTTGAAGCAACTGGGACACAGACAAAACGGAAGTGATGGCGTCCGCATTAGCCGGTTCGTCGATGGGGTAGCGGGCAAACAATCTGCATCCTTCCGTAAGCGTGCCGCCTTATATACCACGGAAAAGGTATAATCTTGCAGGCGCAAAGCCCAGCGAGCGAGTCGTCCCGTGAGGTCTTTGAGCGAGGATAGCCAGCAGATTGCGTGGTGATCAGTGATGACACAGAATGGGCGTCCGTACAAGTATGGACGAACCTTCGCAACAGCTCACACAAGAGCGAGACTCTCGCACTCTGTGATCGAATAATTGCGCTCGGCGGGTGATAGAAGTCGGCTGGCATAGGCTTTAACGCGATCATGTCCACGCTGGCGTTGTACTAACACTGCTCCTATGCCGTTACCACTGGCATCAGTTAGAACTTCCGTTGAGGCAGACGGGTCAAAGTGGGCCAGGATTGGAGGCGTGGTAAGGAGAGTAGTGAGCTGCGAAAAAGATGCGGCTTGGTCAGGACCCCAAGAAAGCGGGACTTTCTTCAAGAGGTCGGTAAGGGGACATGCAATGGTCGCAAAATCCTTTACAAAGCGTCGGAAATAAGAGCACAGCCCTACGAAACTACGAGCGTCCTTAGTAGACTTCGGGACAGGAAAGTCCGGCGCAAATTTTGGCCGAATCAGGTCGCACGCCTCTGGCATCCACGAAGTCTCTAAGGACGGATATTTGGCGGCGAGCGAAGTGACATTTTGACGAGTTCAACTGGAGACCAGCCCGGCGGAGCACGTCAAGAATCGCTGAAAGACGGTCTAGATGTGTGTCGAATGTGGGCGAATAAACGATGACGTCGTCCAGATAGCACAAACAGGTGGAACACTTGAACCCCTGAAGCAAAGAGCCCATCATTCGTTCGAAGGTGTAACCCGCCATGGTTTCTCAATGGCTATGGTGTTGGGCTGCTGAAAACGAGGTCGCGGGATCGAATCCCGGCCACGGCGGCCGCATTTCGATGGAGGCGAAATGCGAAAACACCCGTGTAGTTAGATTTAGGTGCTTGTTAAAGAACCCCAGGTGGTCCAAAATTTCCGGAGTCCCCCACTACGGCATGCCTCATAATCAGATCGTGGTTTTAGGCACGTAAAACCCCATAATTAATTCGTTCGAAGGTGTCGGGCGCGTTACAGAGACCGAAAGGCATCATCTTGAACTGATAAAGACCGTCAGGGGTAACAAATGCAGTCTTCTCTCCGTCGATGTCGTAGAGAATGCCAGTAGCCGGAACGTAAGTCGATAGAAGAAAAATAGGTGGCACCGTACAGGCAGTCTAGAGCGTCATCAATGCGTGGCAAAGGGTAAAGTCCTTTTTTTGTAATTTTGTTCAGGTGGCGATAATCTACACACAGGCGCCACGTTCCATCCTTCTTTTTGACATGTACGACGGGAGAAGCCCAGGGACTACAGCAAGGCTCGATAATGTCCTTTTCAAGCATCTTTTTAACTTCCTGTTGGATAACAGCTCGTTCCGACGCAGAGACACGATATGGACGTCGGTGTATAGAGTTCGCATCGCCAGTATTTATGCGATGGGTCACGACAGATGTTTGACCTAAGGGTCGATTGTCAGAGTCAAAGATGTCGCGATAGCCTTCAAGAACGTGGCAGAGGGCTTCAGCTTGAGCAGGTGTAAGGTCAGAGGAAACCATCTTCTCAATGTCGACGTCACTGCCATGAGATGACATCATCAAGGTATACATGGGCTGAGCTGTAGCTATCTTCAACTGTGAATGGCTCGACCTCATCATTCTGCAGAGCGCTAATTATAGCCAGTGAGATCCCCTGAGGCAGGACTTGCGCGGTTAGCGCGAAATTGACAAGGGAAAGGCAGGTGCGGTTGCCAGTAATTGTCAGCAAAGTGTGTGGCATGGTAACACCATGGGTAACTGTAATGGGCGGAATTGGTGCGACCACGTAAGCGCCGTCAGGTACAGCTGGTGAGGAAAACAAGTCGACGTGTGTCACAGAGTGAGGTGGTAGGTGAATAAAATCCATGCAGCTCAAATGGCTTGGAGGCGGGTCCACAGGGTCGGCAAGAAGAGGCAAGTCAAGGCGACCGAACAGTCAATGAAGGCATAATGACTGGCGAAGAGAACGAAGGTGTGACTCTTCAATGGTCAGTCGGGCAGAGCACATGCCAACGATACCGACAGTCCCTCTGTCGGCGCTCGTACAGATCGGTTCGGGGCAGGCGTCAGAACTTTCTTGAGCCGACTGCAAAGACCAGCAGTCATAATGAACGCATGCGCCCCGGTGTCAATCAAAGCGCACACAGGAAGATTGTCGACGAGAACGTCCACAAGATTATTGTTCGTTGGTAAGGTGAAGCGAGGATTTCGTGCCGATGTCGTCATTGCAGCTTCACCTTCAGAAGCTGTACTGTCTAGTTTTCCGGTCGGGGGTGCGGCGAGCAGGTCGGAGAAGGCGCACGGCGTGACGGGGGCGAACGAGATTGTCGGCGGGAGGGAGAAGGCGAGCGGGAGTAACGGGGTCGTGTCAAAGGTGTCGCAGGGTCAGATGATGGGTCGGGCATAGAAGGAGCGAAGGAAAAGGACGCGCTAGAGGGACGAGGGTGGTAATCAGAAGAAAAGCGCGTCGGAGAAGTCCAGCGGCTGCGGCAGTGGCGAGCGATATGTCCAATGCGGCGGCAGTTAAAACATATCGGCTTGTCGTCCACGGTTCGCCATTCGGACGGGTTGCGCTGTCCATAAGATGAGTAAGAAGAGTGGGGTGGATACGTTCGGTAAGAAAGAGGTTCCGAGGGCACGGAACGAACGGAGTGCAGGCGGACGTTGAACAACTCTTGACGGCCGATGACCTGGATCAAGGAGATCGTCGCCGGAGAATGATCAGGTGACGGGAATGAAGGGGCCGCCGGTTGTGCTGCTTCGACCTCACGATGAATGATGTGGGTTAAGTTGTCACACCGCGAAGGCTGGTGGAAGAGGTCGACACAGGATGACGTAGCAGCTGTGTTAGGAAGTCGCGTGATGTGCAGGGATACCCGGCGGCTTTTAGCATGCTCGAGACGGCGGCACTCCTTGAGGATCGTATCGATGCTGGTGACGTTTGTAAACACCAGTAAATTGAAGGCGTCGTCAGCAATCCCTTTGAGGACGTGATCAACCTCATCGTCCTCCGACATGTTCGGGTCAGTCTTGGCACAAAGGATCAAGACGTCGAAAATGTACGACACGTAGGACTCGGTCGATGTCTGAACACGTGTGGCAAGGGCCTTCTTGGCATTGAGTTGGCGACCGAACGGATTGCCAAAAAGTTTGCGGAGCTTCTCTTTGAAGAGATCCCAGCTCGAGATCTCTTCATGAGTCTGGAACCATGTCCGTGGAGCTCCGTCGAGGTAGAAATGAACGTTGGTAAGCATAACAGTCCGGATCCCACCTGTGACTGGTGCTGACACGTTCGTATAAGCAGGAGCCTAGTCATCCACATCAGGACTGCCGACTCCGGTGAAAACACCAGGATCTCGGGGGGGGGGGGGGGGGCGGTGACGTAGGTCGGAGCTGCAGGCGGCGACGCTTGCGTAGATGAAGTGCCGGCAGCAGGAGCCGATGTATTAGTGGCGCCGTTACGACCGCTGCGAACCTCCATGACGGGTAGGAGGAACGTCCGCACTTCCACCAAATAATGTTACGTGTAACTGATTCCCAAGGCTATTTACACTTTATTCACAGGGAAGATACCGGAGGCCAAAATGGCGCCGACGATGATGATGATGATGGTGATAACAAGCGGGAACCCGTCGTCTTCCTTCTCCTCAGTGTAGCCACACTGTGGCGGTGGCTGTTCCGTATCAATATATAGGTTTCGAAACTTCAGTGCAGACAGATAAACATGGCACGATATCGAAGTGTTACTTCTGATGTGCTTTAACTTAAACATGCCGCGACAATACACCTTCCGTAGGATGAAAACAAACACTATTGTATAATCGCGCTTAGCTATCTAACATTTGTTTAACCGGTTCGATAAAGCTTCGCTGAAACTGAAGAGATTTTATTTATACTCTTTTCAGATGACCACGAAACCACGGTTGATCCCAAGGCCTGTCCAGGCTGGGAGGTTTGGCAGGACTGCTCAGGAAACGACTGCATCGAGCTTAGCTGCGAAGACCCCATTCACGGCGGGGACTGCAAGGATTGCACCAGCGGCTGCTATTGTGGAGAAGGATACTTCAGGAGCCCTCTCGGAAGCTGCGTCCACTGGAACCACTGTCCACGGGAATGAATGTTCTCTTAGATCCCGTTAAGCACCTTCATTTTTAGCCGTCTCGACATATCTTGTTTGCAGTTTTGTTCGCATGACTGTGTTTTGCATGTGCGCTCAGCGAAGTTATACTAGGACAGAAGCTTTATTGGCTTCTCAAGGAGAGCAATCTCTTTTCTGACCGACATGTGACAGCTGTATCGACATTGTTCATCTGAAGAAATACACTTTCAGTTATGACTCGGCTCCAATGACTACTTATATCGTCTTTTCGTCCTTTCGTTTAGGCAATCTACATGGGGGCGCCTTACCCCCCCCCCCCCCCCCCCCAAATGAAAATAAACGTAAAACAAGAAATAAACGAACGAGCTTCATGGATCTTTTCTATGCACGAGTGTTTAGCGGTTTGTGGGGTTGCAAAAGGAGAAATGTACGTTAGAGACCATTCTCAATGCGGCCGGCCTTCAACCAGTCGTAACAACGAGATTGTCAAAAAGCTCTAAAGAAAAATCCATGATAGTCATTGCTACACAACTGACAAGGTTTGAAACGCTGCTGGCACGAGTTGAAGCTCCTGTGAACGAATTTCTGCTTTTGGTGGGGAATCAGACATGAAAATTTACGCGTTGTCATGATGTTTGTTCCCCGTCTCCTCAGAGATTACAAAAAAAGCAACAGAAAGAAAACGTGTTTGATGTGAAATATCAGTTCGAAAGCGACTCAAAAGTGATTAGCCGGCATACCACATGCATCGTGCTTATCTAACCATGCTCAAAGCCGTATTTTCTTTATTTATTTTAAAAAATGGTGTAAACAAAGGTGATTTCCCACTGTGCACGAGATTCGGACGACATTGCAGGGGCCATTCAACAGCATGAAGCTTGAGGAGCTCTAGAGAAAAGGTAGGACAAGCACATTGGCTCTATTGGAGAATATTCTGAAGGAAACTAAGTCATTTTCGTTTTTGTATTTTTTTTTTTTGTTATTTGGAAACAGTCATGTCCTCTATACGCAACAGTGCGACGAGATCTGCAATTCCATTGATGGGTAGATGCGCAATGGTAAAACCTGGAACCTGTTAAACACTTGCTTAATGAAGTTAACACCAAATCAAACCAGAGGCACGTTCTCGCTCGAACTATACATGAGGCCGTGCGGATGGCTTCCGAGGAAGAGTTGGTCCGTCAGCTGGCCGACAAGTATCTTGCATGAGTCGCGCCCGGAAAGTCCCAGAACTATCTAGATTATTTAGGACTGGACAACCCCTATCTGGATGCGGAGTTTGGGGTAGAGGAGATTCGCATAGCTTTGCACGGACTTAATGGCAGGTCCACCCCGGGACCGGATGGCATTTCTAAAAAGACGCTTCGCAATCTTGACGATAGGTTGATTTAGTATCTCACAGACGAGATTAATCAAATGTGGCGCCGCGGAATCGTCCTGATTTCCTGGAAGACTGCCCTCACGGTTCTCATTCCCAAACTGGGTAAAGCGCCCAGTCTTGACAATCTGAGGTCCATCTCGCTCATGTTTT
Source organism: Dermacentor silvarum (assembly GCF_013339745.2). NCBI lineage: Eukaryota > Metazoa > Arthropoda > Arachnida > Ixodida > Ixodidae > Dermacentor > Dermacentor silvarum. The sequence goes on from NC_051158.1 coordinate 16,625,001, forward strand.
GTGTGGGCAAGGTTGCTGAGCATGCGGTCCTCAATCGTCTTACCCGATTCCAGGAGGATAACGATATCTATCGTTACACCATGATAGGATTTCGTGCGGGCTGGTCTACACAGGACGCTATCAAGCTGATTAAGCATCAAGTCTTGGAGGTTTGCTCCGAGGATGTCCGGGCCATTCTAGGTTTGTACCTCGAAAAGGCTTTTGATAAAATTCTCCACTCGCACATTCTAGAGTCGATTTCTCGTCTAAATTTGGGCGAACGGTTTCACAATTATGTCAGGTCGTTCCTAACGGGCCGGACGGCTACCCTTCGGGTAGCTGAATTGCAATCGCCATTGCTCGAACTTGGTGGCAAAGGCACGCCACAGGGCGCTGTCATTTCCCCTTCTTTGTTCAACATAGCCATGGTAGGACTTAGCAGACGGCTTTTGGAAATTGGTGGAATTAAGCATACCATGTATACTAATGACGTCACGACTTGGTGCACGAGAGGTAGTGATGGATATGTGGAGGGAGCCCTTCAGGAGGCCATAGATACCATAAAGGCTTATTTGGAACCTACTGGTCTGAGGTGCTCCCCATCTAAATTGGAGCTCCTCTTATATAGTCAAAAAGTGAGGCCCGAAACCCAAGGACTGGGTACCATTAGAGACTATTGGGACATCACCTTACGTACAAAGGACGGAGACCGCATACCTAGGGTCGACTCGATCAAGGTTCTGGGCATGATTATAGAATTGGGAGGCACGAATAGGCAGACCGTGAATAAAGTAATTGCTATGACGGACAATGCCGTTCGGCTGGCTCGGAGAGTGTCGAATAGGCACCATGGACTCAGAGGATAACCTAATTCGGTTGACTGCACGCTTTCGTGTTGTGCCATTTCACGTATGTGTTGGCTATGCACCAGTGGAAAAGGGCTGAAAGGGACAAATTGAACATACAACTCAGGAAGATTGCCAAGCGAGTTCTGGGTATACTGGTGTAGGCGCGCACGGATCGCTTATTGCAACTTGGTATAGATATTACCCTAGAGGAGATTGCGGAGGCTCTGGAAACGCGCGCAATTGGCTCTTCTCTGCACGTCCAAGGCGGGCAGGTGTATCTTGCAGGAACTCGGTTACCAGCCCGACGCGCTTACGCAGCTATAATCAAGTCTTCCCCACTCTATACGGGAGAGCATCACTGTTGCACCTATTCCTAGGAATATGCATCCCGAACACAATCGTGGTCGGCGTAGGGCGAGAGGAGCCAACCTGCTCAATCGGATACATAGTGATCAACGACAGGTCAGTTTTGTGGATGCTGCTGCCTACAGAGGTCGGCATGCATTTACAATTGTTGTAGTTGACGGTAACCAAAGGGTGTGTAATGCTGCCTCGGTTCGGGCTGGAAAATTCTGACCTGGCTGAGCAAATGGCAATTGCCTTAGCTTTATTAGATGACTCGAGAGACGCTATTAATATCGACTCCCGTTCTGTGGTCAGGGCATTTGAAAAGGGCACCATCTCGAAGCAGGTCTCAAACTACTTGAGGGCAAAACGATTACGCATCACTTTATCTACTGGTTTCCTGCACATATGGGTCAGATTGAGGCTGCTCCCCCTAATCTCAACGAGTTTGCTCACGGGGCTGCGCGATAACTTGCCTACCGCGCGGCTCCGACACGCTCCATAGACGACTCCGTTGAGAGTCAGGACACCCCCTGCACTTACAACGAGCTTACTAAAAACATTTATCTTGAACGTAGGACTTATGCCACCCACACCCGAAACTTAACCAGGACACAAGCTTTAACACTACACCGCGTGCAGACGTGCACTTATCCCTTCCTTTTACATAAGATCTACCCCGATACTTATACTGATGCTTCTTGCCGCGAGTGTGGCGTGATAGCCACGTTAGAACACATGCTCTAGCCGTGTGGCCGATCACGCTCTATCAACAGGAACGACGAAGCCAGGTGGGATGCGGCCCTCCGCAGTCCGCTTCTGGCTGACCAACTCTGGGCTGTCCAGCAGGCCCGCGATGCAGCCGAGAGGCTTGACCTGTTGGTCCCTACGTGGCAGCGGCCCGCTTCGTGATGAGTCACAGCCTGTAGGACTCAATAAGGTTTTTTTTTTTCATCCATCCATCCATCTATCCTCTTATATGAAGCTTCTGTAACATACAGATGGCTTCTTTTTGTTGAGCCATACTTTTTAGAACATTGTGTGTGGACAGACGTTTCCATAATTAGGTCAGTTTTTACACACTTTACGGTGAATCATTAGCACACGTAATTTCGTTGCTTGCTAGAATCATCTGTGTGAAGTATTTTCGCGCACTGATGGTTCTAACCTGATGATTATGCCGTCATAAAAAGCGGAGAACCTTTTCCCAGTATGAATCAAACACCTAGAAAAGTTTAAACATAAGATCGATGCTTGCCAAATGCAAAAAGCAAGCTAACGAAGCCGATTGAAAGATATGAAGAGGCTATCGGGGCTTCCACAAACATTTGATCGAAGTTGCAACCGTAATGTCAACTTAGTATAACTAGTGCAACAGGAATCCAGGGAAAACACGGGGAATGCGGGAGATGGAAATTCAGACTATGAGCAACGCGAGAAGAAGTTGAAAGCAGGAGCCAACGTTTCGACAAGGCGACTTGTCTTTTTCAAGGCGACATATGACAACAGGAGTCACTGCATTTGGTACGGAGACATCTTAGGCCACTATGTGTAACTGATGAAATCACGTGCTATGTTACATAAACAAACGGGATGAAATTAGGAAGACCGAAGCCTTATAGCGGGTTTTCGTTCTCACAGGAAGCGGATAATTGCAGATATTTTGCAGGGGCCACATTCTAGCAAAGCATAAAATGGGCTGAATGTGATTATGATGGAAGCATGTTTTAAAATATTCGCATAAAGTCATCTGCGTGAGAACAAAAAAGCAAAGTAAAATAACGCGTGTGGACTGATATGCGAGCCCTCTATATTAAACTGCAAGTGTACACAATAATCCTAAATTGTTGCACACACTTTTAGAAAGTAATAGGCAATGTCGTAGTTGGTCTTGAGAAAGGCGTCAAAACCTTTGCGATAATAAAAAAACTGTGAGGTTAGCAATGAAGCCAGCGTTCGCTTGCTGTGCCGCTATCTCTCCTGCCTATGTGAGGTGCTCATTCCCCATGCTTTGCGACATATATGTCCCGCTACTATGATAATGGAGTAGAAATAAAAGAATAAAGATGCCAGGAGTATCAAGGAAGCAGCACGGCAGTCATGTATCGTCTTACTTATTTTATGTATTCCTTATATTTAGCCGTATGCTGGGCTAGTCCTCACCCGTTGTGGTTACTTAGTGGCTTTGGTGTTGCGCTGCAAAGCACGAGGTCGCAGGATCAAATCCCGGCTATGGCCCCCGCATTTTGATGGGGGCGAAATACAAAAAAGTCACAGGCCTGCGCGGCACACGCAGCACCGTCACAATGTAAGCTGGTGGAGCGGCTCAAGAGTAGCTCCAATTTCGGCACCACGAACAACAGGGTCTTCGCGGCAGTCTCTTCGCATCGTTTTGACGAGAACGATCTGAATGAATTGTTCGCCCGGCGTTGATGGCGAGCTGCGGCTTGTAATGCTCTCTGCACAGCAGTCTGCTGAGCCCGATGATGCCTCGTTGTAGCCACGCACATAGCTCAACGATTCGCTTCTTCAGCAGCGGTTCGTACCTTGCGAAGAGACGCCATAACGTGTACCGAAGAGGTATCCAGAATACGTGGCGCACATCTCACATGCCTTGACCCGTGGCACGGTACGTTGTTGTTGTTGATGATGATGATGATGTTGATGATGATGATGATTTTTTATTTGAATCTTCAAGAGAAAGAGAAAGAGAGAAATTTATTTGAAAGGCAGAGAGGTTGGCCTGAGCGAGCATGCTCTGGCCTGCTACTCTGCACAAGCGAAAAAGAAAAGGGGACAAAAAATAGTGGTTGAAGATGTTGATAAGGACAGGAAGAATGGGTGCAATTATACAGTAACACAGTGGTTTCCTTAAAGCCTTGTGTCTAGTCCGGTGGTCTTTAAGTACTCCAGGGCAGCCCTTGTTGCTATTGATGCTACTGTACAGTCACACATGGCGGACAAAATAGTACTTTTTGCACAATGTTTGTCTTCCAATGCCTGCTAGCGTCGAAGCCAGTATCTTCCGCTGTGATGCGTAGAGAGGGCAGTCGCAAAACAGATGTTGGAGAGTCTCCGACATTTGGCAGCGTTCACAGTTCGGGCTGTCCGTACGGCCAATCAGATGTGCATAGCGTCCACTGAAGGAGACGCCCAGGCGAATGCGGTGAAGTATACTTGCTTGGCATCGCTTGACTTTAGCTGGGAGCGAAAAGTCATCTCACAGTCTATATTTCGCAGGCGCCTGTACCGATGGTCTGCTTGAGCGCAGTATTGTGCTGCGCAATCTCGCATGCGCGTGGTAAACAGTTTACATCGCTCCGCGAGTAAGGCAGGTGACAAATAGTCACCTAGCCTGCTAGAGTTACCCAGGCCCAGTTACATGCAGCATGCAACTGCTATATGCAACTTACATGTCGGGCACGCTGCGTTTGCAGGCGCCTTACCTAGATGGCGCCACTGTACTGGCGGAGGCTCGGGATTGCGTTGATTGCGCGCTAGGGTGCGTTTATAGGACATTTTTCCGCTGCCTGATAGCAAGCGCTTGCGTGTCTCAGTGGTAGAGTATCTCACTCCCAGAGGCGCAGCGGGATGGGGTTCGATGTCGGCGGGAACCGGGCACTTCTTTTTCGCATTTCCAGCGATAGCGGTTACGGACAGCGGATATCGGTGATGGAGGCGGCGGCGGCGACGGAAACCATCGCGAACCGAAACGGCTATTGGAATGAGCCCATAACAGCTTACGCTGTCAAACACCCGTGTACTTAGATTTAGGTGCACGTGAAAGAACCTCAGGTGTACAAAATTAGTGTTGAGTCCCCCACTATGGCGTGCGTCGTAATCAGATGGTGTTTTGGCACGTAAAACCTCATATTTAATTTAATTTTTACTAGGCCTACGCCAAGCACCTCAGAAGAAATCCATACTGCCAGCGTATGTACGCAGCAGCCCCTCTTCTTTATATAACAGGGCTGGGCGCCTACCATCCAATGAAATATATTTATCAGTTGCATGACTTCTATAACACAACTTTTACTTCAATATTGATACAACATGCATGATGACACATCAAGCATGACCTCTATAACACCGCTACAGAAAATCTACAGCAGCAGCGAAGTAGGGTGGGATTGGTTGCTGCAATAATGGCTCTGTGCCAGATCGGCTGCAAACGGCATTGAACCATTACAAATTCGAAGAAAGAAATGTAGACTAGAGTTTCTATCAAACTTAATTAATCATAGGCTATCCTTAGACACTGCAACATACGTATCCCCCTTGATAAGCAGACCCACTCGACACTACTACTCTCATTCGCTAACACCAGTTTTCGCAAGGACTGACACTTTTCGATACTCTTTTTTTCCACTAACAATAGCTGACTGGAATAAACTAGCTGAAGCATTCCCCCCGCGCCCGTGATCTGTATGCCATTTGTGTAATTAGTGGTGTTATTTCGTGTTAGAGTTTTACTATAACCAAGTTGATTAAATTTTCTTAATTGTCTACCTTATGACGACACACATATTGTGAAAAGCTTGTTGGAAACTTGTTTCATCCTCTTCCTCTGTGATTATTCTTGTGTATCCTGCTCACCCTGCTTGGAATTCTTGTGCGAAGTATTTTTAAATAAATAAAGTAAATAAATAAAACAAATTTGGCGCCGTAAAAGACGAGCCCGCGTACAAGAAGCACACATAGAAAGAATGCGAGATGGGGGAATGAAGCGAAAATTGTAATACCGGAAAGTCAGGATTTCTGGCTGCCGAGCGTCTCGCTTAGAACCTCAAGTGGGTCACGGAGCGCAATCGGAGAGGTCATCGCGGCAGCAAGCGTCTCAGTAGTGAGGAGCTAGCGCGAACCAGTTTTCGCTGAAAGCTGCTGAGCGGAAGGAACTGGGCACATTTTTGCAGCTCCTCATTTTGCGTTTGGCTGCGGTTATCGCGAGAGAAGAAGCGATGAGGAATCTGACGGCGGTGTTCTTGTTCGCGATGTTCGCGATTGTATCGGTATCACTGGCGGCTCCGAAAGCAGCAAAGGGTAAGTGCACTACTATGCCTCGTGCTTGCACAAGCATTACCTTTTTTCGCATCGTATTGCTTTAGGAAACAAATCGAGATGCAAAATCTATAAGGCTCTTTTATTCGTGGCAGCTTAGTGTCGCCTTGGGGTGACGTGAGTAGGTCAGTGATATGTTTGGTACATATTACGCTTAAAAAGATTGCGGTAGAGGGAACGTTGAGTGAAATTCAGCTCTAGTTGCGGGATGATTTGGATTTGTCTTCGTGGACGCTCGATGTTCACACGCCTTTGATAACCATTTCATGCGGCTTCCTATACAAACCTGTTGCGTTCACTAGATAACTTCTCGAAGATGAGTTTTGTTGTTCTTTGTCGACAGGAAGGCAAAACCTTTGGACAGAGAACCTCAGTGATGTCGCAATAATCGCAAGTTGAAGATGTGGGATGTATTTTATCAGCTTGTTCTTTGAGCTGAGTGGCAAGATGCGGTTAGGGCTTACTCCGTGACATTAAAATATTTTTCTAGAATATGAATTTATTTCGCCATACGCCCTAGACGCTAGACAAAGTGCTTTTAAAAGCATCTATACTACTATGGATGAATAGTATAGTACCCGGTTTACTGAGTTTTCTGATGTACACAGGATAAGCCCTCGTGGCTCTCTAATAATTAGCGAACTTCTACCCTGCGAACGCAATTGACTGTTGCATCGCAACAAATCTTCTCCTGCGATATATTTTCAGACAGTCTGTAACCTAGGCATTTCCTAGGTATACGTAAACGATTACACGCTATCTCGTTACTGACAAGAAAAGGCTGCCAGAACTTTGAGCAGTTTTCATGCAAGGGTTTATGCATGTAAAATATTCGTTCTCTTCTGCTATGCAATCAGTTTTATTGTTTTTGCTGGAGACGAAGGTTACGCGATTCCAAAAGACTCGGGCCAAATTATCGGCTCCGCTTGGTAAACCACCCACTGAAAAAGTCCCCCCATCCCTATGGCGTTACGCTCCTAATATGAGGTCGGGGGTTCGATTCTGGCCGCGGTGACCGCATGGTGCCGAAATATAAAACGTTCGTGTGGTTAGATTTAGGTGGACGTTAAGTAAGCCCAAGTGGTCAAAATGAATATGGAGTCGGCCACTACGGCACAGATTGAGATCCTGGTTTTGGCACTTAAAACAACAGGATTTCTTACAGCGTTTCATGACTGTATCACATATTGTCGTCCTAAATATCCTAATGCGATTTACTGCATCAGCATAGAGGCAAAAAGGAATATGTTACAAGTTGGCACTGCTATACAGTGCAGCCGTATCAAGGCAGTGACTGCAACAACAATCGCAGGCGCCTGTAATCTCAAAGCTTTGTTCGCAATATTTTTAGGAGCGCATTCATTAGAGGCTTTTGTGTTATGCTTACTCAAGCAACACCCACTGCTTTCTAGATCGAATGTTTTAGAAGCTGATGCGACTTGGCTTGTGAATCTTCGTGCTTCGAAAACGTGAAGCCATCAGCGAGTCGATAAGGGCAGGGTTTAATAACGATGCGTGGCCCCTTGCCGCCTGATGCGAACTTGTTCTAAGGGGCGCACTGTCTCAACGACAGGCGTAACACGTTTGAGAGGCGCACACGTCGTAATGAAAAAACCGGTCGTTGGAAAGCATGCACCGTGGAGTTACAACTGGGAGAGAGTGCCACAGTTGAAGTGGGAGGTTAATGTGTTGCAGTGTAGCCGAAGAGAGCGGAAGCGCGCGAACTGCCTGGACTATTTGCAGTGGCCGCAGGCGCTTCGAAAATCTCGGAGGTCGTTTCACGTGAGCTCGCACTTATTCTAATCTACATCGCGGACGATACTCAAAATCGGCGCAGTTTGTGCTCAACTGTCGGATTGGCCACACGCCCCGCGTTCCGCCCCGTCTCTGCGGCTGGCGAACGCAACTCTGTTCTGCCTTAATCAGGCTGTAAATGATGACCTAGAACCTGTGCATATTCTATCCGGTCATAGACATCCCTAAAGCACGAAGACCTATCAATAGAATAGCGCTTGGTATTAAACGGATTCTTTATTTTCTTACATTTTTATTTTCCGCAGTCTCATTCTTGAATTATTCTCGGTTTCACTGCATCGGTGTTTACGTCTCACCCAATGCATCTACATGATTTATTGTTTGCATTCAGGTAACATATGGGTTTTCAAACTTCAGTGCAGACAGATAAACGTGGCGCGATATCGAAGTGTTACTTCTAATGGGCATTAACATAAACATCACGCGACAATACACCTTTCATAGGATGAAAAAACCTTTCATAGGATGGAAAAAAAGTATGAATGGAAGATTTTAAGCAAACTGTGTGTTTCCCGCAGCACCTTTTGTTCGCGAGAAAAGCTGACTTTGGGGTTTGGTGTGTAAGCTTGAAAGTTGTGTTTTGGGTCTGTGAGTGTGAGTGTCGGCCAGCAATAGATACACTCAAGCAATCACGGCGCGGGTCTTCGTTGTCTTCTTCAACGTGCCACGGAAAAACACAGGAGCGCGTCTGCTTCACTAAAACTGCTACAGAAGTTTTGCAGGCTTTGTTTTGACACGCGTCAGCAGCACACACTTCCGACGGCTCGTAACAATGCAAGTTCAAAGTTCGCGCCCATCAGCTCCGGCGAGCTGCAGAACCCCTGATTGGAGGCGCAAAGAGAGGTGGCACACCAACATGGCTGCACTTCCGGCTTCAAAAAAGTGACGTCAGGGCCTCTCCTATTTTGTTTCCTTCCTCCATGATTAACATAAACATCACGCGACAATACACCTTTCATAGGATGAAAACAAACACAAATGTAGAATCGCGTTTAGCTATATAGCATTTTTTAACCGGTTCGGTAAAGCTTCGCTGAACCTGAAAAATTTTCATTTATACTCTTTTCAGATGACTACGAAACCACGGTTGACCCCAAGGCCTGTCCAGGCTGGGAGGTGTGGCAGGACTGTTCAGGAAACGACTGCCGCGAGCTTAGCTGCGAAGACCCCGTTCATGGTGGGGAATGCAAGGATTGCACCAGCGGCTGCTATTGTGGAGAAGGATACTTCAGGAACCCTCTCGGAAACTGCGTCAACTGGGACCACTGTCCACGGGAATGAATGTTCTCTTCGATCCCATTAAGCACCTTCATTTTTAGCCGTCTCGACATATCTTGTTTGCAGTTTTGTTCGCGTGACTGTGTTTTGAATGTGCGCTCAGCGAAGTTATACTAGAAGAGAAGCTTTACTGATTTCTCAAGGAGAGCAATCTCTTTTCTGACTGATATGTGACAGCTGTATCGACATTGTTCATCTGAAGAAATACACTTTCATTTGTGACTCGGCCCCAATGACTACTTATATCGTCTTTTCGTCCTTTCGTTTAGGCATCTACATTGGGGACCCCATCCCCTGCCCCCCAGATAAACATAAAACCAAAAAGAAACGAACGAGCTTCATGGACCTCTTCTTAATTGCATTGCTGTGCTCTCCCGCTAGATCGGTGTAGATAGTCACTTCACAATTCAATACCCAAGCTGACACCACCGTAAAAGTCTTACAGCTTTGTCGTGACAGTTGTAGCAACTGTTGTCGCGCTACTCATGCAAAATTTCGACATATGTTTGTAACGAACCAACTTTCTTGATATTTTGATTCCTCCTTACTTAAAGCCACCAAAGAAACAATTGAAATGCTTCAAACTACATTTATGGAAGATGCACTGAGCTATACACGAGTTTTTTAGTGGTTTGGTTGGTTGCAAAAGGAGAAATGTGCGTCACAGACCATTCTTAATGTGGCCGGCCTTCAACCTCAACCAGTCGTAAATACGAGATTGTCAAAAAGCTATAAGGAAAAATCCAAGATAGCCATTGCTACACAACTGACACGGTTTGAAAAGCTGCTGGCACGATTTGAAGCTCTTGTGAACGAATTTCCAATGTTTGGTGGGGAATTAGGCATGAAACGCGTTGTCATGGTGCTTGTTCCCCCTCCCCTCAGAGATTACAAAAAGCAGAAGAAAACTTGTTTGATGTGAAACATCAGTTCGAAAGTGACTTAAACTGATTGGCCGGCCTACCACATGCATCGTATTTATCGAGCCGTGCTGAAAGCCGTATTTTCTTCTCTTTTTTTTTTGCTTTATTTAAAAAAAGTAAACAAACGCGATTTCCCACTGCGAACCAGGTTCAGACATCGCAGAGGCCATGACCAGTGTTCCACACGCATCGTATTTATGAAACCATGCTCAACGCGGCATTTTCTTTTCTTTATTTGAAAAATTCAGCAAGTAAAGGCGATTTCCCACTGCACACGAGGTTCAGACGACATCGCAGTGGCCACTCAGCAGCATGAAGCTTCAGGAACTCTAGAGAAAAGGTGGGGCAAGCATATTGGCTCCGTTGGAGAATATTCTGAAGGAAACTAAGTCATTTTCTCCTAAATTAAAATAAAAATAATGTTTCCTCTTTTGGACACAGTCATGTCTTTTCTATGTCTCCCTCCCATATGAAGCTTCTGTAACGTACAGATGGTTTCTCTTTGTTGAACCAAACTGTTTAGAACATTGTGTGGGGACAGACGTTTCCATATTTAAGTCAGTTTTCACGTCTCATTAGCACATGCACTTACTTTCGCTACTTGCTGGCATCACCCGCCATTTTCGCACACTGATGGTTCTAACGTGATTTTTATGACATCATAAAAAGCGGTGAACCTTTGCAGCTGTACGAATCAAGCACTAGAAAAGTTTAAACATAATGTTGATGCTTACCAAGAGTAAAAAGGAAGCTAACGCCGCCGAATAAAAGATATGACGAGGCTATCGGGACTTCCACAAACATTTGATCCAAGTTGCAGCCGTAATGTCGACTTAGTATAACTAGTGCAACAGGAGTCATTGCATTTGCTACGGAGACATCTTAGGCCACCGTGTGTGACTGAATAAATCACATGCTATGTTATGTAAACAAATGGGATGAAATTAGGAATGCCGAAGCCTTACAGCGGGCTTCGCTGTCGCAGGACATGTGTAATGGCAGATATTTCGGAGGGGCCACATTCTAGCAAAGGAAAGAATGGGCCGATTATGATTATAACGATAGCATGTTTCAATATATTAACATACAGTAATCTGTGTGAGAATAAAAAAGCGAAATCAAATGATGCGTGTGGACTGATATGCGAGCCCTCTATCATGAACTGTCACCAAGATAATTTCCAATAGAATCAGGGCAACACGTACTTTGACTTCAATCAACCACGAGAACAGGCTGGCTTCAGGAAGGGGCATTCTATAATGGATCACATCTATGTCATCAATCAGGTAATCGAGAAATCTGCGGAGTACAATAAACCACTCTATATGGCTTTCATAGATCATGAAAAGGCATTTGATTCAGTAGAGATAGCAGCAGTCATAGAGGCATTGTATAGTCAAGGAGTACAGGAGGCATACGTGAATACCTTGGGAAAAATCTACAAAGACTCCACAGCTACATTGCTTCTCCACAATAAAAGTAGAAAGTTACCTAGCAAGAAAGAAGTCAGGCAAGGAGACACAATCTCTCCAATGCTATTCACTGCATACTTAGAAGAAATATTCAAGCTGTTAGACTGGGAAGCTTTAGGAGTGAGGATCAATGACGAATATATCCGCAACCTTCAGTTTACTTATGACATTGTCCTATTCAGTAACAGTGGGGATGAATTACATGTTTGAGAACCTTAACCGAGAAAGTGCAACAGTGGGGTTGAAGATAAATATGCAGAAGACAAAGATAATGTTCGATAGCCTGGAAAGAGAACAAGAATTCAGGATCGCCGTTCAGGTTCTAGAACATGTAAAGTAGTACGTTTATCTAGGTCGATCACTCACAGGGGACCCTGATCATGACAAGGAAATTCACAGAAGAATAAAATTCGATTGGAGTGCATACGGCAGGCATGGCCAAATCCTGACTGGGAGCTTACCACTGTCGTTAAAAAGAAGTGTACAATCATTGCATTCTACCGTTGCCAACTTATGGGGCAGAACCTTGGAGGTTAACAAAGAAGCTCGAGAACAAGTTAAGGACCGAACAAAGAGCGATGGAACGAAAAATGTTAGATCTAACGTTAAGAGACAGGAAGGTAGCGGTGTGGATCAGAGTGCAAACGGCGATAGCGGATGTTCTAATTGGCATTAAGAGAAAAAAAATGGAGCTGGGCAGGCCATGTAATACGTAGGATGGATAACCGGTGGACCATTAGAGTTACAGAATGGGTACCAAGAGAAGAGAAACGCAGTCGAGGACGGCAGAAAACTAGGTACGGTGATGAAGTTTGAAAATTGCAGGCGCAAGTTGGAATAAGCTAGCGCAAGGCAGAAATGGAGATCGCAGGGTGAGGCCTTCTTCCTGCAGTGGACATAAATATAGGCTGCTGATGATGATAACAAACTTCAAGTGTACACAATTATCCTGAAATGTTGAAATAGGCTTTTAGAGAGTAATCGGCAAGGTCTTCGTTGGCCGTGAGAAAGGCGTCAAAGCCTTTGCGATACTAAGGAAACTGTGAGGTTAGCAATGAAGCCAGTGTTCGCTGGCTGTGCCACTTTCTCTCCTGCCTATGTGAGGTGCTAATTCCCCACGCCTTGCAAGGTAGATCTCCCTCTACTATTTCAATTCATTGGTTACGATAATATGATAATGAACTAGACATATAAGAAGAAAGATGCCAGGAGTACCAAGGAAGCAGGACGGCAGTAATGTATCGTCTTGCTTAATGTGTATCTTCCTGATATTTAGCTGTGTGCTGGACTAGTCCTCACCCGGCATGGCTGCTTAGTGGCTTTGGTGTTGCGCGGCTAAGCACGCGGTCACGGGATCAAATCCCGGCCATGGAGGTAGCATTTCGATAGTAGCGAAATAAAAAAAAAAAAAAAAAAAAAAAAAAAAAAAAAGCTCCCGTGTACTTAGATTGAGGCGCACATTAAAGAACCCCAGGTGGTCAAAATTAATGTGGAGTCCCCCACTATACGGTGTGCCTCATAATCAGAGCGCGGTTTGGCACCTAAAACCCCATGTTTAATTTAATTTTGACTGGTGTGGGAATGGGACGATCGGCTCACTAAATTCTGTGACATTACTCAACATTATCGAATGCAAAGGCGTGAGTATCCACCACCTCACCCCAAGCTCAATAGGGCCCAGTCCGTTCAATGGCGGCAGCTACAAACACGAACATACACGAACCCTGTCATCATGAACCATATATACCCCGAATTATATACAACCAATCTATGCCAGTATTGTAACACCAGAGCCACACTAGATCACATCCTATGGGCATGTCCAGCATTAATCAGCAATACTGGGGTCGCGGCCTCCAACGAGGGCCTTCGGGCGCGTTGGGGGACTGCGCTGCTCAGTTCAGGCCTGGACCAGCAACTGTGGGCTATCCAGCAGGCCGAGAAGCTGCCGGGAGACACGGTCTCTCCGCTGGCTCCTAGGTGGGAACCCAGCCCAGCAATCTGCCGGAAATAAATAAAGTTCTTCTCTCTCTACTCCTATGCCAAGCACCTCTGAAGAAAACCATATTGATATGGCCAGTGTATGTGCGCTGCTACCGTCTTCTTTAGTAACAGGGCTAGACGCCGACCGTCCAATGAAATATACTGCTCAAGTGCATCGCAACACAATAACACAACATTATGGCTTCAATATTAAAACAACAGGCATGATGAGACATCAAGCATGACCTCTCTAACACCGCTACCAAAAATTTGCGCCAGCAGTAATGTAGGGTGGGCTTGGTAACTGCAATATTAGCTCTGTGCCTAAAACAAGTTTGGCGCCGTAAAGACAAGCACACGCACAAGAAGCACATAAAGTATGCGAGAAGAAACGAGCGAGATGGCGGGCAGGAAGAGAAAACTGTAATACCGGAACGTCAGGATTTCTGCCTGCCGAGCGTCTCGCTTAGAACCTCAAGTGGGTCACAGGGCGCAATCGGAGAGGTCATCGCGGCAGCAAGAACCTCGGAAGTAGGGAGCAGCGCGGGCCAGTTTTCGCTGAAAGCTGCTAAGCGAAGGAACTGGAGACATTTTTACAGCTCCTCATTTTGCGTTTGGCTGCCGTTATCACGAAGAAAGAAGCGATGAGGAATCTGACGGCGGTGTTCTTGTTCGCGATGTTCGCGATTGTATCGGTATCACTCGCGGCTCCGAAAGCAGCAAAGGGTAAGTGCACTGTTATGCCTCGTACTTGCACAAGCATTGCCTTTTTTTCGCATCGTAATTGCTTTAGGAAAGAAATCGAGATGGAAAATCTTTAAGGCTGTTTTATTCATGGCAGCTTACTGTCGCCTTTTTTCACGTGAGTAGGTCAATGATATTGTTACCAAGCGCTGCTCGAGACGAAGCTGAGGACAGTGCGGAAGACGACGATACTCTGATGTCGCGTGGATTGGTTTCCATCTTGTATGCTTTGTATGCCAGTGGCCAAATTGTAAATATCCTGTAAATATGTTTTAAACCTCTTTCCCCGTAACATCTTGGTGGAGGTTTTGTATATATTGCAATTATAAATAGTGCGACGGAGTGAACGTCGAGTAAAATTCAGCTCTAGGTGCAGGATGATTTGGATTTGTCTTCACGGACCCTCGATGTTCAGAATCCTTTGAGGCCTGTTTCATGCGGCTTGCTATTCAAACCTGTTGCGTTCACTAGATAAGTTGTCGTAGATAGCGTTTCGTTTGACTTTGTCGACAGAAGGTACACCTTTTAGACAAACAACTTGATGGATGTCGCCATAACCGCAAGTTGAAGATGTGGATGTATTTTATCAGCTTGTTCTTTGAGCTGAGCGGCGAGACGAGGTTAGGGCTTACTCTGTGACATTAGAATAGTTTTCTAGAAAGAGAATTTAGTTTGTCATACGCCCTAGACGCTGGACAAAGTGTTTTTAAAATCATCTTTACTACTACTAATGAATAGCATAGTACCCGGTTTACCGAGTTTTTTGATGAACACAGGATAAGTCCTTGTGGCTCTCTAATAATTAGGGAACTTCTACCCTGTGAACGCAATAGACTGTTGCATCGCAACAAATCTTCTCATGCGATATATTTTCAGGCAATCTGTGACCTAGGCATTTCTCAGGCACACAGTAGATGAACAATTACACGCTCTTTTGATTCCTCCCATTACTGACAAGAAAAGGCAGCCAAAACTTCGAGCACTTTTCTTGCGAAGGTTTATGCATGCAAGATATGCGTCGTCTTCTGCTATGCAATCAGTTTTATTGATTTCAGTAGATATAAAAGTTATTCGATTCCAAAAGACTCCGGCCAAATAATCGGTTCCGCTTGGTAAAGCGCCCACTGAAGAAGTCGCCTAGTGTGTATGGCGTTACTCTGCAAAGCTAGAGGTCGGGGGTTCGGTTCTGGCAGCGGCAGCCTCATGGTGCCGAAATGCAAAAACATTCGTATGGTTAGGTTTAGGCGGACATTAAAGAAGCCCAGGTGGTCATAATGAATATGGAGTCACCCACTTCGGCGTGCTCAGATTCAGATCGTGGTTTTGGCACTTAAACCCCAGGATTCTTTACAGCGTTTCACGCGGTTCACATATTGTTGTCCTAAACATCATAATATCATTTACTGCGTCAGCATAGAGACATAAAAGAATGTGTTACATGTTGGCACTGCTATTCAGTACAGACGCATCAAGGCGGTGACTGCAGCAACAATCGCACGCGCCTGTAATCTCAAAGCTTTGTTCGCAATATTTTTAGAAGCGCATTCATTAGAGGCTTTTGTGTTGTACATACTCAAGCAACACCCACTGCTTTCTAGATCGACTGTTTTAGACACCTGATATGACTTGGCTTGCGAATGTTTGTGCTTGGAAAACGTGAAGCCATCAGCAAGTGGAGAAGGGCAGGGTTTATATAACGATGTGTGGCCCCTTGCCGCCTGATGCGAAATTGTTTTAAGGGGCGGGCTGTTTCAACGACAGGCGTAACACGTTTGCGAGGCGCGCACGTCGTAATGAAAAACCGGTCCGTGGAAAGCGTGCGCCGAGCAGTTACAACTGGGAGAGAGTGCCGCAGTTGAAGTCGAAGGTTAGTGTGTTGCGGTCTAGCCGCAGAGTGAGGAAGCGCACAAGCTGCCTGGGCTATTTGCAGGGGCCGCAGACGTTTCGAATACCTTGGAGAGCGCTTCACATGAGGTCGTACTTATTATAAGCTACATCGCGGACGATACGGAAAGTCGGCGCAGTCAATCGTTCCTGCTAAACTGTGGGACTGATCACTTGGTCACTGCAGGTTCATATGCTTGTCGCATAGGGGGACAGGAGAGAGGTAAGGACAAGTTCGCTTTAAAAAATGTTTTGGCGTTTGGGCGAAATTCACAACACATCGGACAATGCTTTATATCGCGAAACTAAACCGCGAGGTCCAAGCCACTATGCTTCAGATCGCAAGCAGCTAATCACATTAAGAGAAAAGTTATTTCGCCTGTATAAATACATTTTCATTTTTCATTACCATTCTGCAATGCCAGAAACGCCACCCTTAATATCAGAAGACGCTACGTAAGCCAGAAAAGCCGCAAACATGAAAGGCGGCTGGTGAAACCGCTTTGAAATTCCCACGTCAGCTCACCATGGCGTCAGAGATTGTGACGGCGTCTGCTAGGGCCTAGTGAATGGCTTATCGGCAAAAATGGACTACATTGTATATTGAAGAAGATATAGATTGAAGCTGGCAAGTTTCGAGAATTGTTGTTGAACCAGAGAGGCCCAAATACGAATATATACCTTGAAATCAGTGGCCTCGCACCAGCCAATGGCAGAGGAATTTCCGGCGTCAAATTCAAGAAATTAAACTTTGCCATTGATTTTCTCTTGTAACAATCAACCAATAATCACTATGAAATAATTAAACTTAAGTTTTCAAAGATGAGTTTATCAGCCTAAATTGATATGGTGATTTTCTGTATAATGTACACTTAACAGGAAGGCTGCTGAGACTACTACCGCACGTGTTTGTAGTGAATTCGCGTTTATTTATTTTCATTTGCTGTAGGCCCCTCAAAACGTGTGTCACTAATCTGCGCTCTCGAATGAAGACCCAAGACGATTTTTTTCTTCAGCTTCTTTTTTCCCTTTAGACCATTCCGGTGATTTATTGTTTCTTACTATTTAATTAAGTCCCATAAAAGTAGCCCAATTTTAGCCATTTCGCAGGATGTCAACGCAGAGATGGGTGTTGCTATCTCTGTGGAGGAATACAGACACATTGCCGAACCATTTATTTTTTTGGCAGGCACATTGGAAAGTATGAATGGAAGATTTTAAGCAAACTAACGTAATTCTTTTTCCCTAATAATAATCAAGGATATATCTGAATGGCTCTACTTACATACCCCCAACATTTAAATTTTCCTGAGTGCAGTAGCCAAGCTCGTGAAACGATTGTTGTATGAGCACGAATAAGGGCTACTGCACCATGATCATCAGTCTGTTCAATCAAAGCATCTCAATACGCTCGTGTAAAGCACTCACCACGATTCTGTAAGAGAATGAAGCATAAAGTTAAATCTCTGCAATCGCAATCAGTCGTGCCGCTTTCATGGCATGATTTGACATTTCATAATCGCGTCTGAGTTCTTTATTTGCAGTGATGGCATATACTGCTTGCTCCCACTAATTTACGTGTTGATGGAACGACTGAAGACACAAACGAAGTATATTTCTTTCTGGTATTTCTTCAAAGTAGAGGCGTCATATGTTCAATTCTTAAAGGAAATGTAGAAGGCAGTGAACGTGACAGAAACCTATTACGCAAGCCACCCAGACAAACCACTTACCGTAACCTCCCTCCTCCAAGTTGCATATATGCAAGGACGTCGCGTGGTCGCAACTATAAAGCCATAGTAAGGCGATCAGAAGTGCCATGCAGCTGCCGCAATATTACTTAGGATTGAGGAAAGATTGTCTTCAAAGCAAAGCTTATTTCTTTCTTCTTTTTTTTCACCGAGCCGGCGAGCGCCCCTGTGCTCCCTAATGAAGGTATAAATGATGACCATAGGCATCCCTAAAGCACGAAGACCTATTATGAGAATTGCGCATGATATAAAACAGCCTCGTTGATTTGTTTTGAACCGCGTCTATTTTTGCATTGCACCGTTTTATTTTTGGCTCATTCTCGGCTTTACTGCATCGACTTTGACGTCTGCCACTGAGCATCCACCTAATTTCAGGTTTGCATCAAGGCATATATAGCTTCTGAAAGTTCAGTGCAGACAGATAAGCATGGCCCGAGATCGAAGGTGTTACCTCTGAAGTGCATACACACAAGCATCACACAGTACATCTTGCATTGGATGAAAACAAACACAATTGTAGAATCGCGTTTAGCTATATAGCATTTTTTAACCGGTTCGGTAGAGCTTCGCTGAACCTGAAAAATTGTCATTCATACTCTTTTCAGATGACTACGAAACCACGGTTGACCCCAAGGCCTGTCCAGGCTGGGAGGTGTGGCAGGACTGTTCAGGAAACGACTGCCGCGAGCTTAGCTGCGCGGACCCCATTAACGGCGGGGATTGCAAGGATTGCACCAGCGGCTGCTATTGCGGGGAAGGATACTTGAGAGACTCTAAGGGAAACTGCATCAACTGGGACCACTGTCCACGGGAATGAATGCTCTCTTCGATCCCATAAGCACTTTCGCTTTTAGGCGTTTCGACAGATCCTGTTTGCCGTTTTGTTCGCTTGAGCTGTGTTTTGCATGTGCGCTCAACGAAGTTATACTAGAAGCAAAAAAAAATTATTGGTTTCTCAAGAAGAACAAGCTGTTTTGTGACTGATATGTGACAAATGTATCGACATAATTCATTTCGAGAAATACACACTTTCGTTTCTGACTCGGCTCACATCAAGTCAAACCTTTCTTTTCCAGCATGTACTTTACAGATGGAGGACAACAAAAAAAAAAAAGCTGCCAGCAGGCGGCTTGACGAGTCTGCAGCCCCACGTAATGAGCGGTCCTTTGGGCCACAGCAATGAAAACCACAGTCAATTAACAAATGTAAACACTTGATCAGTGCAGAACAAAAGTTAAACACAATGGTCCTCAAAAAATAAGTGCCAGGATAAGTAAAACCAGTTTTATTTTTCTGCAAACATAGATCTAAGTTTTGCTGTGAAACAAACAAATAAATCAAAATTAGCAGATTGATAATGGTTTAGCAGTGATGGTAAAGAATAACATAGGCATTCCATGCCAGAGCTCAAGCGGAGTGCATCAACGTTCCAATATTCTCCGTGTCTGGTAGCATAGTATTGTTCTTTTTTTCTTTGCTAAGTCTGCCGAGCACCAAGGCTCTGTATGTTATATCTCACTTCATATTTAGATGTAGTACTCAAACGACAGTGGTATAGTTTGCGAGCCGTGATAACATGTGCTCTATAGAGCTTATATAGACTACTTATATCGTTTTTTCGTCCTTTCGCTTGGGCATCAACGCCGAAGACCCCGCTCGCTCTCAAAAACATAACGGACGTGATTCATGGAGCTCTTCGTAATTGCATTGTTGTGCTCGCCCGCTAGGTCGGCGTGTGTAGCCACTACACAATTTAGTTCTCAACCTGGCACCATTATAAAATGTTTTACAGGTTTGCCGTGACCATTATACAAAGTGTGGACACGCTACTCATGCGAAATCACAACTTTTGTTCATTATGGACAACAAACTTTCTTGAGGTTTTGTTTCCCCCTTGAAAAAAAAAACGACGAAAGAAGAAAAGGTAAGTGCTTCAAACTACATTTATGGAACATGTACTGAGCGATACAAGAATTTTTGAGTGGTTTGGGCCGTTGCAAAAAAGAGAAATGTGCGCTAAAGACCATTCCTTATTCGGCCGGCCTTCAACCACTCCTACCTACGAGATTGTGAAAAACAGTTTTATGAAAACCCCACGAGTCACTGCTACACAACTGGCCAGATTTGAAAAGCTGCTTTCACGAGTTGAAGCTGTTGTGAGTGAATTTCGAATTTTTAGAGTGCAATGGGGCATGAAACACGTTTTCACGGTGTTTGTTGCCCGTCTTCCCAAAGAGGACAAAAATCAAAAGAACGAAAAGTTATTTGATGTGAAAAGTTAAATTCAAAGTGGCTCGAAAGGGATTCGCCGACGTTCCCCGTGCACCCTATTTATCGGAGCACGCTCCATGCAACTTTGCTCTATTTTTAAAAAAATAAATCTGTAAGGAAAGGGAATATCCCACTCTACAGGAAGTGAAGACAACTTTCCAGGTGCCACTCAACAGCATGAAGCCTCAAAAGCTCCAGAGAAAAGGGTGGATCATTATGCTGGCTCCACTGGAGAATATCCTGTAGGGAAATATGTTCCTTTCGTTCTGAACTAAAATAAATATATTTTTTTCTTTTTTGCAGAGTCATATTTTTTTCTGGTTCCCCTCACTCCTATGAAGCTTCTGTGACTGCTCAGAACACTCTGTGTCGGCAGATGTTCTCAGAAGTAAGTTTTCACACACTTTACGTGGAGTCATCAGCACAATTACTTTCCTTGCCTGGTGGCTTCATATGCCTCAAGTATTTTCGCAATGTGACGGCTCTAACCTGCTGCTTATGACATCATCAAAAGCAGCGAACCTTTTCTCCTGTACGAATCAAACACTAAAAATGTTTAAACATTATGTTGATATTTAATACATGTAAGAAAGGAAGCTAACACTGCCTATTGAAAAATATGAAGAGGCTATCGGTATTTCCACAAACATTTGATTCAAGTTGGAGCCGTAGTGTCAAGTTAGTTTAAACAATGCAACAATAGTCATTACATCTGTTACAGAGGCGTCTTGGGCCACTTTTTGGGATATGTTATTACGCAATATTACGCAATTAGTACGCAAGAAATTACGCAATATGCTATGTAAAGAAACGGGATGAAACTGAGAATGGTGAAGCCTTATGTTGGGTTTTTGTTGTCGCAAGACTTAGTAATTGCAAATATTTCTCAGGTGCCTTGCTCGACCAAAGAAGAAACTTAGATTATTATGATTATGACGATATGCAATAACGTATAAAGTAACGCGTGTGATATTTAAAACGCAAAATAAAATGACGCGTTTGGACTGATATGCGAGCCCTTTTGATGAAATGTAAGTTAATACTAAAATGCTGCACAAGACTGCTTATCATGAAGCAGTTTCGGTACCCTCTTCATGAAACAAAAGGTTAATATTTGCTGGTCAACATTAGAAGAAAGTGAAAGCAAGAATATTCACTCGGGATCAACTAGCGAGACACAGCAAATGCGCATGCCTAAAATGGGCAGGGAGAGATAAGTAATTTAGTTAGTAATCGGCAATGTCTTCGTTCGCCTTGAGAAAGGCTTCAAAACGTTTGTGATGGTAAATGAAGCTTCAGGTTAGCAATGAAGCCAAGGTTCGCCAATAGAGTTCGCATACGATGAGCGTTTATCTCACATAACCAGTGAGACATAATCAGTAGATGAACATTATCTCTCTACGGATTATGTGAGGTGCCTGTGCCCAAGCCTAGCAAAATATATATCCAGCTATTATTTTAGCCAATTGCCCATAATAATTAAATAGAAATAAAGAAAGAAAGACGCCAGGAGTATAAATGAAGTAAGATGGCAGCCATGTATCCTTTTGCTAACCTTGTGTCTTCTTTATTTTTGACTGCGAGCCGGAGTATCTTAGAAAACCATAGTGATGTGGACCGCGTTTGTGCGCAGTTGCCTCTCTTCTTTTGTATCCGGGCGGTACGATGACTACCCGATGAAATATATTGATTAGTCGCAAGACTTTTATAGCGCAACATGATGACTACAATCATGCCACAACATGTGTTACTTCTATAACGCTGCTGCCAAAAGTTTACACCAGGATGAGCTTGCAGGATGAGCTTGGTTACTGCAGTAAAACCTATGTGCTTGTCTGGTTGAGCTCTGCGCCACTAGATGGCACCACCAATGTAGTCACTCTAATTTCGGCTTCCGCTCGCCCGGCAATCCGCCTAATCCACCTGCGTACACCCGAATACAGGACATGTTAAAACTATATTTTATTGCGATAGCGATTATATGGACACTTCAAGGGGATTTCTGCCGTCGCCCTGAGGTTCCGTATAAAGTACAAGGGCGATAAAATCGTCGCCGCGCGCCGTATGTGCGAGTGAACGCGCGCGGGAGAAGCGCGCTATCACGGAGAGCCAACGCACGGCGGAGAGCAGACGCGACTGCCGTCGCGCGAAAGGCCGTGGGGGTATGGTAGGGAGGGAGGCAGGGGCGACTCTGTGCTGCGGCACCAAATGCGTATCTTGCAACCGGGCGCAAGGGGAACTGGCGACGCAATCTCCCACGCGAAAGGAGGGAAACGGGAAGGAGGCGCGTGGGGAAAGGGGGGGGGGGGGGGGCTTCTACTCTACCAACAAATGCGTTCGTGTACTTTGCGCCGGTACGGGCTGCCGGTGTTGTCGCGCGCACCGTATCTTGCCAGCGATCTCCACACGGCTCTGACCTTTGTATGCACCGTGACATTCGCCGCTTAGTTTCCGTTGAAGCGATAGACCGCACGAACCTCCGCTTGCTGCGGCGGCTGCGCTTGCTGCCAGCGTTTTGACAGTGGTTGTCTGCGGTCACCGAATGTGATCTATTCATGTTTGCTTGTGCGCGCTGACACCACGCTTGTTAATTCAGTTAGTAAGCGAATGCGTCCAAGTTTATGCAGCCGATAAAACTACTATCCCTACTCGGAATAGCTCTCTACTAATCTGCTGTCGCAATTGATGCTTCGCCTTTCGGGCGAAACTTTATTTTTATGCGGCTTTTGTAGCAGTTCGCTTTTGTGGTAAGTTTGCTTTCTTCCCTGTTCTGTTGACTTTGTACTGTGTGTTGAATGGTCACTGTTTTACCACTCATGTCTTGGTCTTTATTATGACTGCAGTGCTTTCGAAATAATTATGCAAAACTGCTCACTGTGCAAAGAACACGACAGTCACCGATGCCTCAACGGTTGTTGTGTACCTCTAGAAACTCATCCAAGCAACTAATCGCGTTATTGTTCAACTACCAATGGTATTTTTTGCGAGATTGGCGTATAGAGACAGGAATTCGAAGATTGAAGCACTGCAAGCGGACATCTTGCTTTATCTGTTGTACAATGAAGTACTCAAAGTGCAAAATGAATGCCGCTCAACTTTCAGGAGGCAACACCCGTCGTCAATTCAGTTAGCATTCGAACGAAATGTGTGTATGCTATATATGGATGTTCGGATGAAACTTGGTAGAAAATATTGTAGCTATAGGGAGTGACGGAAATTTGCTAGCACTGACGGTGTCCTAGAGAAACGGAAAAAAGAGACAGTACTGATTTCGCATATCAGTGTTGGCACTGGTTCGTACGTCTAGAACCTATATTAAGTGGAACATTGTCACTGCTGCAGTTAACTGATCGGCTGGGTTCACCATTTGCTATTCCCAAATCTTAATAGGTCTAAGTTCTGTGTCAATTTCACGACGTACATAAATATTTTCTACAATTCTTACGTGTCTAAATCACAATATGATCATGGAGTTCGCCATGGTGGGGGACTGCCCAATAATTTTTGCCAGCGCTTTTTTTTAACTTGGACCTAAATAGTACACGAGAATTTTCGCAATTCGCTGCGAAGGAAATGCGGCCGCTGAGGCCCGGATCGAATTTGTGACATTGTGCAGGGCAGCGCGATGCAGTTACTGAATTACCGCGGCAGGTTACATGTTTACTACTAGCTCCCTCAACTAGTCTATTAATGAAAGATAGCTTAGCAAATTGTATGATTAGCAAAACTACCAGCCCTCTATGACAAGGCTGAGCTCTGAAGGGCTCCGTTGTTTCGAACTCACTTGCTCGCGCTCTTCCAATAACCTGCACGCCATAAGGCTTCGTAGGGTAAGCAAAGTGGCAGGGCTTCCCTTGTGGTATAAGCTGTCAGCTCAGCTGAAAAGGGTGGCATACGAGTATGAGCTGTACACAGATGCGAAAACAATCGCGTAAGTAGTGGTATACTCAAGAGCAAGCTGACCTTGAAGAGCGCGTGAAATGGTCCTTGCAATGACAATGACCGCTACAGGATCCAAGACAGAACCTGCCGAAGCTTCGCCTTCCAGTACTGACTCGTGTAACAACAAAGCTAGGGATTCCTGCTTGTTAGCATGTGTTAGACATTCATGTCCGGTAGCTCGGCAGCCAAGCACTACGCTGCTGCTTTTAGAGGCGAGACATTTTTCGTTTTTATTTATTTATTTCTCTTTCCCCGTCTCGAGACGGGGGCTATGATAATCTACGCGCACGCTTGAGCATTTTCAGCGCGAAAGGCTGACAGACGCACGCTCGCGGCATTTAACGAGTTTTCTTGGCATATTCCAGACGTTTCAACCGTGTGACAGGGTGGACGAAGAAAAAGAAGTTTCTTGCTTTCTGCACGTAGCATCGTCCCGCACGACCTCGTGTATTTCCTTGTTAAGCTGGAAACGTGAGTCCGCCACGAAACCACGCCGCACTTTCAGCGAAATCTGTCAAGATGGTCACGGCACAGGCGTGAATCACTGTACGTCACGCCATTCACTACGCGATCATGCACCAGACGACGCTATGCTGGTTTGCCGAGTGAAAAGAGAGTAGAGATCTCCTTGGCCAAAAGCAAGTACAAATGTTGCCTAACTGTGGCTCGTGCCTTTCAGTACCTCTATTACAGAACCCGAAAGCGTATTATACATTGAATTGAGGTGCTTAGCGGAAAAAATTCGCACAGAATATTTTGGCAATAAGGAAAGCATCTGGTCTCAAGCATCGGTTGCACATTGTAGCGCGGAAAAGACCATGGCCACATCGCAGAATTTTCTTTTAGCACTTGATGTAGATGTTATAATTATATTTAGGGCATAATTTCGTTTAAAAAAGCACTGTTTTTATTATTCGAATACTCTCTCGAAAATTTTCCAGCAGTCACTAGACTATCACCCTCTCACTGACACTATGTCTAACTAGTGTGGAACTAGTACCGAACTGAATACTAAACAATGCAAAGCTAAGCGTGTAACATGAACCACACCCCTCTCCCGGCTTTCTTGTTAATATCACGGTTCTAGAACCAGTTGGTCCCTATCAACATCTCAGCGTCCACATTACTTTAAATCTTATCGAGACACTGCATGTCGACAGCATAGTTAGCGATGCTAACGGCATGCGAGGCTATCTCGGTCGTAAGTTTTCTTCTTACCCTTCCTCTCTCAAATTCTTACTCCACAAAACTCTCGTCTGGACAAAATCAAACTGCGCGTCTTCTATATGGGATTTTTTTTATAACACACGGCTCCAGAATAACGCCGCTAGGTTTATGACTTACAGCTACACCTCACAGTTAGCGTGACTTACAGAAAAAGCATGCTTGGAATTCCTTCATTTGGAACCTGTCGCAAAAGTTCTCTGCTTTTTGTTTCACATTTATTTTCACATTCCAAACCTACGCCCCGTTTCATGTAAGCCCAACCTCCCCCCCCCCCCCCAAATTGATTCACTCTCCGATCATGCCAGCAAGGTTGGTATTGCGCAGTGCCGTACAGTCGCCTGCCTAAAAATCCTTGACATCATGGCGAGCTACTGCGGAGACTTCTGAAGCTAGTGCAGGGTAAATCTTGCTTTGGCTCTTTGCCCGTTATCCTATTGGTCGGTGTCCAGACTTTCTCTGCCGGTGCAAAGTGCGTGTGCTCTCGCGTAACCGAGTTGTAGGGCGCGTTATTAAACTCTACTAGACGCGCATGCTATCACTTGAAAGATTCGTTGCGTCTGAAGATTTACGTCGCTGTGGTCGGTTGTGGCACTGTGTAGGGTTTCTCTGCCGTCTGTACTGATCGCTACGAAACTTGTTGGTCACCAAAGTCGGCTGCGCGTCTATTGTCGAGATCCGCTATTTCATCCTGCCGGCTCGCTACAAATTCGTTTAGACAGCCCTCCCGCAATTCATGGGAACTGCACGGGTTCAAAGCAAATGGTCGGAAAGGTATCTGGCTTCCATAGAGAAAACGATAGAAGAAAACGTACAGCCGTTGTCATACCATTGTCGCCACGCCGTCGTCGTTCCGCAACAACTGCTCAAACACAGCACATAAATACGAAGAAGGCCACAAGACAAGCGCTGGATCGCAATAAAATTTTTGTCACGCACAACAAGGCAATATACGCGCACACAATATCATACCAAGATCCTTTGAACAAGCACAAGCGAAAGCATATGTCACCAACTTTGCGTTCCTTATAATGACCCAACATAAGTCACCAACTTTGCCTTCCTTACAATGACCCAACATAAGTCACCAACTTTGCCTTCCGTACAATGACCCATCATAAGTCACCAACTTTGCCTTCCTTACAATAACCTATCATTAAGTCACCGACTTCGCCTTCCTTACAATGACCTACCAAGGTGCCATCTGCGACAATGGTTTCGAAGGCTGGCCAATATTACAGATTAGAGAGATTACAGCACCACACAGAATGCTGGAGCTTTACTGTAAAGCTTCCAATTGAATTTGAACATGACGACGGCCGTGTATTGTACGCTTTTTTTCCTTCTCATTAAGTTCTTTGTCACTCTGAAGTGGTCATCAGCGTGATGGATAAGAGCAGATTGCAATTAAAATGCCAATTACAGGATACGGGACTACTAGTAAAGTGTGTTCAAAGGAAACCTCACCAAATTTAGCATTGGATACGAGCAAGCTCGGTGCATAGATCACACTTTAAAGATTGCACCTGCAAAGTATACACTCAGGTAGTACGCCAGGAAAAAGATGGAACCAAAGTCTCGGGAATAGTCCCAAGGGGCTATTCTGCCTATCAGAGATGATGTCATGCCTAAAACTTCATCTCTGCTTGCGTGCCATTATCATATCGTGAGAAAAGATGACAGTATTGATCTGCTGCTGACTTAAAATATCAGTCGTTGATTTTCTTGTTTTTTTTTTTTAGTCATGGAATTTTCCCTGAAAAGTTATGAAAGACCTGGAAAAGTCAGGAATTTGGAAAACAGAATTCACTAGACACCCTTAACTGCCACCACTGAAAATCGTGCCATATATTCCTGGAATCAGTAAAAAAAGAAAGTGCCTTAATCAGCGGCCGATGAGACTGCTCTGGAATATATGCACAAAAAATACGCAACCACCACACATGTTTTCATGGATGGCTCTACAACTCCACGTCGCTCATTGTGCGAACACTATATAGACACTCCTATATAGAGCATTGTGCTGAATGCTCTATAAAGGACAGCGATTCTCGTTTCGTCTTCAGTAGGCGACATCATCTACGTCAGCTTAGCTATATGACATTAAGCAGGCCCCTATGCATGTACTTCGAGAGCAGCCGCCAAGGAGCTGGGGGATATTCATGGATTCGAAACCTGCTATACAAAGTATGTAGAAGAGGCACAAGCAATCGATGTGCAACCTACACCTGAAGCCTGTGTGCTTGCCTATCTTCAGCACAAAGCCAACATTTCTATACATTGCATCACCTTCCAGTGGATATCTGGCCTTGCCGGTATTTCGAGAAACGAAAAAGCGGATACAGCTTCCCGAAATTGACTTGAATACCAAAATTTGAGAAGGAACATTTTTACGAAAGCCGACGTTTCAAATATGGTAAAAAAATGTCTATGAATAAAAAGATCGCTCTGCAATCTTCCGCTTCCCCAAAATAACTTTCTGGGATCGATTGACCCTGTAGTAAGATCCAGAATTTCACCATCACTTCCTCGCTATTTCGAGATATTGTACCATGGGCTTTCATTGCATTCACGAATAATTATCTGTATCACATAGGGCGCACCACTGATCTCTACTGGGATAACGGTGGCAGCTTAGAGACAGTGGAGCACATAATGATTGCATGCCTCGCGTTCCGTGACGAGATACATTCTTTTGGGCGCCAAATTGACATGATTTGCCATAATCCGCTAAGGTTATACTTACAGTCTTAGGTTCAATGCGCGGCCCTTCAGAAAAGCCTTGGGTCTTGCATTTATAGTTCCAATACCTATAATAAATCTGTCTTCTTTTAAAGCTTTGAAGATTCACTATGTGAGATAGGAAAGCCTGCCTTTACCAACCACCTCACTTGTAAACATTATTATCGGGTTCACATGCACATTTTATGTTAATTTTTGTTCTCGATCGTTTTTTTTTTCTTTGTGAATCTTTTGTTCATCTTTTCCCTTCCTGTACAAAGTAGCATGTAAATGGCTGTATCATCATCATCATCCTATATTTATGTCCACTGCAGGACGAAGGCCTCTCCTTGCGATCTTCAATTACCCCTGTCTTGCGCTAGCTGATTCCAACTTGCACCTGCAAATTTCCTAACTTCATCACCCCACATAGACAGTGGATGTATATATGCCGGTAAATACCTGTTTTCTATTAAAGAGCTTCTCTTTATTCCTCTAGCTCTCGCTCAAAGTTTGCATTTCGTGTGTTTTATGTGGACGTTGATATACACTGTCTATCCGGACATTCTTCGAACGAAAGCGACTTGCTCTGGTCATTTTTAGTAAAGAATTCTTTTTAGAAATAAAAAAGCTCACGCATGATTTTTCTGCATGGTGATACAAAATCAGAACACACATATATGCGCTTTCAGTGTGATGTCGTGCCGAATTCAGAGTGGTGTAGCATTGGACATAGCATAAAGAAATCAAAAATAATTAGTCGTTTTCTCTACGCTGAAACTGGCCATTATGCTTCGTTGCTTGAAACGAGAAGGGGGGGGGGGGGGGGGTGATCCCGGCGGTCAACCGCCTTGGGTTGCCCTGGGCTACCCTAGTGACGCCACTGCATTCGCTTAAATGCATATTTGACCATTGGCCTTTCCAGATTGTAAAAGCACAGAGACATATGAAAAGTCCGTTGCCTTTTCTCAGCGCCAAATTGATAAAAAGCATTAAATAATTCCCTTACTGTGGAGTTGCAAGCAGTGTATTTCTCCCCGTAGAGTAGTTAAAGCTTGCTTGTTAGTTTGTCAACATCACACCATCGGAAATCTTTTTTGGTGCCACGAGAAATAATCCCTGTTCTGTCATTTATTACTCGTTTTTTACCCTTTGTGCACTACTATATCAAATTATTAAATACAACAATAAAAGTAAACATTCTGAAGCAAGATGTGATGAAACTTTCTTTTTTTCTTTCCAGTTAACCTGAGGCTTCAACATGTCTTGCTGTCCGAGGATGTTTGCACAAAAGCATTAAAGACCAGCACTGCGGCACTTGTTGGAGCCAAGGCCATGATAAACGTAATCGACTGTCTGCGCAGAATATTCATTTACAAATTTTTACATCGATTTCAAATACTGGGTCAGACTGATTGGGACTTTCACTCGCTTTTAAATTACGCGCGCTTTCCATAATTGCCATCATTTCGCCATATGCAATCAATTTACGATTTCCATTTGAGCCACTGCCCTCTAAGCCCTCCTGCAGTTGGCTAAGCTTGTATGCACATGTGCCCATGGTTAGCGTGCCCTTTTTTATTCATATATCCTTTCTCTCCAATGATTATGTTTGAAATATAGCAGAGCTAATACGTTTAGTTATTGATATCATCTCTATAAGCACACGTCACCGAAGCAAGAGCATGTGTAATGCTTTTCGCTGTTAGATGTCAGCAGCATCGTATGGACATGGGTGTAAATAATAAAATGCTACGGCGGCATCTATTAGCGTCAGAAAGAGACCACTTCGGGCCTTGCTGTGTGTAGAAAAAAAAACTGATTTCAGGATCTTCCTGCAATATTTCCGTGGACTCAATTACGGATAATTGAAGCCCCTCTAACACAGTCTGACAGCAAACGAGGCAAACGGCGCGGAGAAAGGCGCCGTCTACGGGTTTACGCCCTCGAACTAATACACGGGCCTAAACATCGCGTTTACAGGGGCGCTGACACGCCGGGTTCCCACAAAGCGATGCGGCGCTCCGGTTACATCTCCTACGGGCACACTTCCTCTGCCGACACTTAGCGCGAAACGAGGGCTGTTTATTTTCTGGGACTCGCAATTGGTTTTCCTGCTAGATGTTTTTTCCGTAGCGTGCTAAGAAATTGCGCTGCGTGGTGTTGGCGGACTGGCTCAACCGGATAAGGAGCCGAGAAACG
The DNA here is from genome assembly GCF_013339745.2 of Dermacentor silvarum. NCBI lineage: Eukaryota > Metazoa > Arthropoda > Arachnida > Ixodida > Ixodidae > Dermacentor > Dermacentor silvarum. The sequence continues at coordinate 16,655,441 of NC_051158.1, forward strand.
AGCTAAGAACTTCGCGCTGCTGCTTTTTAACGTTATAGGGTAGCTTGAAAGCAGCTGCGTAAACTTCATGTCTGGGTATAAGTACTGTGACGTCGCGGGGTTACGAGCTGAGTGGTTTCTAACTGGGTTTACGCAGGGACGCTCCACCGTGCAGGATGAGGTCGACTGTTCTCTCCGGATTCATAGTGCTCGTCGTATGCAGTAAGTGTGTTGAGGGAGTCCAAATTACGATTGTTTAACTCGGGAAAAGAAATACTCGACACGGGTATATTCCACCATGACATGAACGACCGGAAAAGGAAAAAAAAAAAGGTTCTGGCAGGAGTATTTTGTGAACACTGCAAACATTCAACTGGCCATTGTAGTGAAATCTGTTTTGGATTCCGCATAATATTGAATGCTGTTTACTGTTGTTTGTAACACGCGACTAGTGTTACTTATAGTATTCCACCTTCGGATTTCCCTGTTGACCCCGTTAAAACACTCCAAGTCCCCTAATCAAGCAGTTGGAATACTCACCGAATTATCCTTCTGGTCAGTTATCATGGCATCAAATTTTACTTTTTTTTTCTTGAGTAAGAAGCTATAGCGAGGACAATTGAATGATGCCGAGGTGAGGTATAGCATTTTTGAACGCTCCATATTTCCCGAAATTGCCTTAGTGGAAATCCTGTCTTATCACTCTATACTCTTACGCTCCTATCTTAACACTCTATATTCTTACGCTGCCATCTTAACACAATAAACCTGCGTTCAGCGTTCTCCAAAAAAAAAAAAAAGAGAAATCGATTTAGAGAAAACATCGCTGAATTCATTTTTCATGCAAACAAGTAAATAATTCTATACCATTAAATAGGTCCCATAAATGAAAATTTCAATAACTATAGCGCTCATTGAAAGAAAGCAAGATATAGTGCGCGCACGTCGTTTTAGCAATGTGCTGTTATGAGTTTTTCAAGAAATATGGTATCACTAAAGAAGCAAAGTCGCCGACATATAAAAACAGCATGAAAATGCTCTTTAAGGCACATATTAGTAGAATATCTGCATACTTATATTCCTGATGCCCTTTTTTTCTCACAGGTGCTGCCCATAGCGAAGAAAGCTGGTAAATATGAATGTGAATTTACTGTAAAAAAAGTTATTGTGCGCCAAGTGACCCCTCTTATCATCCTACATTAAGGTTTATTATAAGGAAAGTGTCATTGTGCTTTTTGAAAATGTGCTGAGACGTGTATAAACTCGTATACAGTGGATAACGGAGCCGTAGAATCCCTGTACACTAAAATCAATTAAAAAGCACTAGTACCCGACAATTTGCGTTTATGACAACATCATAAATTGCCAGAAAAACATTATGATGGTTCTGTTTCTGCATATTTTACCTTGAAGGCAGATTTCGGCGTATCGAAGTCGAAAATAAACTGTTATGTAAGATTAAATAAATAGGTATTCCGTAAACAGATGCGTGACGATTTAAATTAGAACAGATTCGCAATGTAGCATGCATGCAAAACATTTCATGACAAGAAAAACATTTCAAGGTTTGATTCTCGGGCTTCCTTTAGGAGAACATAGTGCCCATGACTGTGATTTACAACATTAAACTTTTTTTTTTCTTATTTGGCGTATGTTTTTCTCTGTTCTCATCTTCATGACATGAAATCCGTCAGTGGTGTTGCGACGTTTTCTTTGCGAGGTCCTCATTTCCTTTAGCTCTGATCCATATTCTGCTCATAGCATTACTTCCGTGCATTCATTGTTCTGTGAGATCCACTGAGGTTTTATTTAATGACACCTGTCTCGTTGATCGCGCAAAACGATGCAGTTTGTTTAGTGTACTGTGTCAGTGGCAACATAGGACAGGCAGGGATTATGCCCTCGTTGACAGGGGCAAATACCGTTGAATCAAGATGCGGCTGTTTCGTAGTTCACCGTTTCCTAAGCTTGTCATGTTGTGCCTAAGCCCTTGTTAGGAATATCTTGGCTAAGCTGTAGTAACCACTGTGTCCGTTTGACGTAACCACTGGCAAAATTACTCCACTACATTCGAAAACACGCTCCACCATTAGGTATTCACCGTACAAGCCTCGACACCTTTACGGAGGCAAGTCATATTCTCGGGACGTCACTACTGACAGGGCCGAGGTTCCAAGGTTGCTATATCTCACTTACGCACGATCAAATATCTTTTGTCAGAAACGGTCGTCAAGACATTCATTACTGTCATGATAAAACTATGCAGATCCAAGCGCACGTATTGAAGTTTATTTGAAGTGAAACTTTCGTTTCATATAGCGGTTAATACAATGATAAGAATTTGCGCATTTCATTCCGGTTTCTTTGGCTTAAAAGAAACTGCCTCGCGCACGCGTGCCCTCGCGCACCCATGGCACGCAGTGGGGGACACGTGGTGATCACTTCAAAGAGCTAATCCGTATGGGCTCGTTGGAATTATATGGGCGATCGTTACCCAATGTTCTTTGCAGCGAATACAAATAATGTGCAAAAATGTGCGTCTTTCGCTTGCTTTGATTTATTTTCAGGCTCAACGGAGTGTGTGTGTGTGTGTGTGTGTGTGTGTGTGTGTGTGTGTGTGTGTGTGTGTGTGTGTGTGTGTGTGTGTGTGTGTGTGTGTGTGTGTGTGTGTGTGTGTGTGTGTGTGTGTGTGTGTGTGTGTGTGTGTGTGTGTGTGTGTGTGTGGTGTGTGTGTGTGTGTGTGTGTGTGTGTGTGTGTGTGTGTGTGTGTGTGTGTGTGTGTGTGTGTGTGTGTGTGTGTGTGTGTGTGTGTGTGTGTGTGTGTGTGTGTGTGTGTGTGTGTGATAGAGCATCAGACTGCTCTGTTGGCGGATCGAGCTTCGATCACGTCATCGGGCACGTAATCGCAATTCTTTTTCTTTATTTCAGTTATTTGGAAAGATAGCTGCAGCCCCTGTAGTTAAAGTCAGACAGGTCCGGGAGGTTTAACGAAAGAAGCTTCGCTTAATAATCGTGGTTTACATGTCTTGTTTCTGTCGCTTCAATATTCCTACGAGCAGAAAAGCCACCAAGACCTTTTAGCATCCTAACTTGGCCACTGTTCCTGTCTCGTTACCCCGGTGACATTACAGGCACACCCACGCACGGACTGCCCGGGCTGCCATGTTCCCACAAACTCACGGCATGATGCAGCCAAGCCCTATGCCTCTGTCAGGTATGATCTGGGCCGTTTGATAAATAAATTAAAGAACTAAAGTGAGCTGTAATCGGGGTGGCAAAGCTAATGAAAAGAGTTGGTCTGGGCGATGACATAGAGTATTGAGAAGTACAGAATGCTAGCCTAGTTGGCATTCCATAATGACGAAGAATAACGCCATAAACAAGGCACGAGAAAGAAATTCGTTTCTTTAACAATAAACCACAGTTTCTCGCCTGCGCTCGTGCCGTGTTTCTTTCTCGTCTCTTGTTTATCGCGCTATTTTTTGTCAGAGATGGTGTAGCTCTGCTAATAACGCTCAACAATGTAGATACGGCAGATTATTCTCGCAAACCTTCTCGCCTTCAACGCGTACATTTACTATTGGTCAGACAAGGCCACCACTGCTCTGCTCATTCCACTGCTCTTTTTCTTTTAAATTATGCGTGTGTGCAATGTACAAATCGTTCACCGACAACCTGCTTATGCAGCATAAATATAAATATATTTCGCTGTATGGGCTGTTTCGTCGACCAGAAGGCTGGGGTGATCCCGATGGCAATAGGTCTTCTTTTTTTTTTTGCACACAATCAGCGCGAATAAGCTGAGTATCCCTACAGACAGCACAAACACTGACCGTCATAACAGTATTATCACATCCCGTGCTATTCATCGGCGTACCTATTTCCGCGTAAAGAAAATGCTCGTTACAGAGGCCCAACTGGCATCTTTTAATTATTCATTGGCGATATAAAATGGTGTAATACAAACACAACTGGACGACACAAGTTTGATGTAGCTTCTGAGGCGGCCACAGTTGGAAATACTGGTCAAGCAGAACGTGGCCATGGCATCGTAATTGAACAAAACCAACAAGAGCTAAGGTAACAACGGCTTTTTGGATCAACTCAAGGCTGCTTCACTTTTTTTTATCAATTATATGTGCTTCAAAGTGTACTGACATGATATTTATTTACTTTTTCAGTTTCTTGTCTTAAAGGAAGGTGCCAGACCTCTCAACTAGATAAAAATACTGGAAAACTTCTGAACGGTGAAAATACCCGAATATAATGGTTTTTCTACTGCCGTTTTGGCTCCCTTTATAAGGAGGTGACTCTGTTGTGACGTCATGATCCCTATGCATGTCAAAGAAGGTGGCCATATAGGAGCAGTACAATTATACATTTTGGCACTCATTACTGCAGACTCGGTTGGATACCTATGATGATACTCATTGTGTGGCCCAATGTAGCAGTGTAGCAGACGGCCTAGCAAGCCAGAGTGAGTGTCAGTACGTCGCAATCGTGCTGCTCCCACGTGACCGCCTCTGCGTCATGATGTCGTGACGCAGTAAACTCCTTGAAAATGAAGGGAAAACTGGCTGTAGAAACTATATATTTATTTATTTACTGCGCGCTGAGGCTTTCAAGTATTTTTGTGGTTTCAAAGTCCTGTACCTTCATTTAATGCAAGAAAATGAAAGGGCCGAAATACCACGCCAGTACACCTTCGTGTTCACAAAATGAACGTTCCCTGCATTAGTTCCCTATACTAAACATAAACAACAGTGTCAGCTAATACAACCGCGTCACTCGGTGCCGTTTCAAAGATTTGCATACAGTATGCCCACGTCTGCTTGCTGAACATGTTAGAAACGTCATTCAATCTAGCTCACAATTTTAAAGAATGCAAATTTGCATGCTTAGAGTGGTTGATTATCTTGCCAGGAAAAAACACATAAAAGTTGAGAAATTATTTACGCGGCCCATATCTTACAAGAACCAGAAGAGCTCTAAGAGTGAGAATGTTAGGATGAGTGAGAGGTGTTGGTGCACGCACTTTAGATTGCGCAGCTGAAAAAGAAAGCGATTATGCACCACAAACAGAAACATTAGGCGTTCATTTTTTTTTCATTAGCGTGATGCTACATTGAGCTGTACGCATAATGAATGTAATGCTGACTATCGCTTCTCACATGACAAAAGCAGAAATTGGTAATATTGTGGATCTTAACGAACACTTGGACGTTCCAACAGTATTTTGGATGAAATCAGTAACACGCTCAATTTCGCATACGCTAATATTGATTTCTTGAGGATAAATTTGTTGGAATATCCTGTATTTCTTATAACAAAAGAGCGATGTGAAACTTGGTAATCACCTGTTTTCTTTTGTATTAATTTCTTCTTTGGCTTAAGTATTCTATCACCTTTCTCGTGAATAAGATTACTCACTCGCCTTACCCATTGGTGTGACAGCCATATATACGGCACGTGTCCTCCACTCACCCCCCCCCCCCCCCCCCCGACACACCCTTCGTCCTTTTATGTCTAGACTGCACGACAATTCCCGAGCATGGCCACTATGGAGGAAATATGTGCAAAGAAATTTGTGTGTGAAATAGCACTGTCTTTTTTTTTCACTTATCCGAACTATAAAGCAATTTAGCTTCTCGTTTGTGATTTGATCTGTGTAACATTTGTCTTTAGGGTCCGGAGGTTTCCACGGGGGTGACGCGACAATGTCATTTGGGTAAGCATTTCGCTCTTTTCAGTGAATTAAGCCACATTTACTTTTTTCCTTGTGTGTGCGTGCGGCTGACATAAAAGCTTAGCGATACAGAACCTTGAAAGTATATCGAGGGCTGAGCTGTAAACATCAGTGAAGATTATGATAACCTTATTACAACATTTAGTATCAGAACAAGGTAGGTGTTCCCCCCCCCCCCCCAATTAGAGTGCAGCGCAGACGGACTTTATGGTATAGCAAAAATGTTCTTTCATCCTGCCATTCAACCAACATAGAATGGGAATGTACATTAAGCATTGGACAGCACTAACTTTGAATTCCTACTGAGGTTTCAACAAGCTGCTTATTTTTACCTTTCAGGAGGAACGCGGGCTTCGCTGGTGGCTCAGCATCTCCGCCACATGGCATGAGTAAGTTGCATATTCTTTAATAAAACGCGGACACCACGCTCAGTCAAAGTCGTGCAAGAAGTCATGTATGGCTCGCAAGAGAGTCAACGGTTTATAACATGTAAGCGTAAAATATAGCGTAACAATGCGCGAGCTGGTAATCTAATCTAGTGTACAAAACCTCAGACGAAAAGGAGGTGAGACAAGCACAAGCGCTAACTTCCAACTAATGTTTTATCCCGGGGGAACACGTTATTTACACATAAAGAAGCCGTACTTAGAATCTGTATCACAGAAGGACAGACGATATGCGCCCTAGTGTTCTCGCCTTTTATGTTTGTGCCGTCTATGCGTTTGCATGTTTACATGGCTTCTTTATGCATAAATAGCATGCCCTCAGTGATTAAAACTTAGTTGGAAGTAAGCCCTTGTGTTCGTCTTACCCCTTTCGCGTTAGTGGTTTCCGCGTGCTGATATAATTAGGTGTAAAATAGAAAAGAAATCGTCCCGTAATCTTCTTACAAATATTTATCCCTGTTGTAGAGGTATTTGCGATGCGAATTTTCGGCGCATTGTGTACTTTCTGTTCATATCGCTATTAATTTTTAATTTTTATTTCATTTATTAGAACTCTCAAGGCCTGAAAGCAATGCAGAGGTTTGGTAGAATTGATGTGACAAGCACAAAATTACTGCTTATGAAATATTAGCCATTACTGTACGAAAACAAACAAAACCTTGCATAGACGTGATCTATCTGTTGAGACAATTCCAGTCCTGCGATGTATGTGGGATGAGTTAGTACTGACAAGCTTTTGTGCGATATATCAATTTGATAGATGCGTAACGAAATATAATATGGTGCAGAAATTAGTCAGCGTGGCGCTGTGGGACACAACAGATTAGGGGGGTTGTAGTATTTCGATGAGAGAACGTTTTATAGACGCGTATTTTGTTAACCTGCTTTTTCTAGACACACTGAGAAACAAATAAATTGGGAGGCCCCGTGCAATACTACACCGAGCCTATTCCAGGTTCTTCATTTCATGCGGAACACCTTAAAATAAGAAAAACACCACTGCCATATCTAGGTCCCATATCTAGGAATTTAGTTTTGTTGATACTCTAGGAACCTATAGGCGGACCTTATCAGCCAGAAAAAAATGCATCAACAGATTATGTAACCTAAAATGTACAAATTAAACATTTAATTGCTCACTTTATGGAAAACTTTGGTATTCCGACATTGTATCCGAGGAGTAGTGACGCTATGTCTGCTTAGCAGAAATCCTAAATCTGGCGCCCGTTTCGAGAAACACGGCCTTAAGAATGTGCTGTAATGCAATGGCGTTCCAGTTACTATTTTCACAAAAGCATGCCTCTAACAGTTCAGGACAATCACGACTGCAACGACGCTGGATATTTTAGTTTATTTTTGGGACAGATATCTCAACATTGGGGCTAGTCCTGGGAATTTAGCTAAGCAGACGCGACTTTCAATTGCGCAGTTGCAACAGGTGTCGTTAAGTGAGTAATTATTTGATTATTTAACACATTTTATTTTATTACCTAAATTATCAAGGAAAACATTTGTTGCTGCAAATGTCCACCTTGCCATGCATCATAATTGAAGGCAAATCGGCAGGCGCCTACGCAAGACAGTTTTATTTGAACAGTATTCTACATAAAATTCAACACTTGGTATACATGCGATTTCAACGGCTTATAAAGAGGAAACTGCTTCCCACCCGAATGCAGCCACAAAGTTTTCAGAAAAAAAGTTCCGCCGCTGAAGAAAATTTCGCCCTAGTCCTCGGATTTAACCATGCATCAACGCATTTCTATGTCGATCGCTCTACTATCTGAATTAACCACGTGGTTAGCAGATTGTCACAGCGAGGCTGAATTATTCGATGACTGCAACCAGAGGCCCACGTACTATGGCTAATCATTTCTGCGGAATCCCGCAAAGTGTTAAAAGAATTGCGACATAAAATCTGTTCTCCACCCGACACCAAGCTACAAAGGAAAGCAATACTGGTCCCTCGAAGACCATTTGCCGTTTCAAGAACTATATGGCCGAGTTGTCTTTTAACTAAGTACCCATCTTCTGCATTACAGTGGGCGACACCATGGGCTCCATGGGATCCATGGGTTCCATGGGATCCATGGGTTCGATGGGATCCATGGGATCCATGCCCGTCGGCCACATGCCGGGAATGGACGGTGACGCGCCTGGCGGCCAGCCTTCCTCGTCGCAGTAAGCTGAAGTCTCAATATGTCGCCACGTCAAAAACCAAGCGAATCGTACTGGAAATGCTCTTAAATTATTCGTTCGTGCACATGAAATACGAAAAAAAAAGGAACACTGTATTGCTGTGTGCAGCTCCTGCATTCACGTAATTGTTTTTCGATCTCTTCGCAATATTGTTTTTATAGTTAAAGATGTAGAAACGTAGCAAGGTGGCACGTATGTGGCTAGTTGATAATACATGGTTGTCCGCAAACAGCGCAAACGCGGCAGGAAGACCAGAACGATATGAGGAAAAGCACTGACGCTCAACTGCCGATTTGTCGGTAGGTATGCAGAATTGGTGCTTCTGTACACAACGATATCAAAACATTGTATGTATAAAATATCTTCAAAAGTGTGGCCGTACCCCCTAATTCAAGCGGGCCGCAGTGATTTGCAAGTGTATGGATGATCAGGCATGCGTAATGAGCGTGTCAGCACAATTGGCCGGTGAAGAGGGGCGCATCCTGTCAGCAAGCCATTGGTGGCCTGTACCCGCCGTGGGTGCTTATTGGCTATGCTATTGGGCTGCTGAGAACGAGGTCGCGGGATCAAATCCCGGCCACGGCGGCCGCATTTCGATGGGGGTGAAATCAGAAAAAACCCGTGTACTTGCATTTAGGTGCACGTTAAAGATCGCCAGATGGTCCGAATTATTCCGGAGTCCCCCACTATGGCGTGCCTCATAATCAGATCGTGGTTTTGGCACGTAGAACCCCCGTCATTTTTTTCGGTGGTCCTGTCTCACAAAGAACTGCGATTCCTGGAATAATGCAGCATGCGCCGCAGGCGATTGTTATTGAACAGGGTTTTTCGAGCTCTTGTTCATGCAATGTTTTAATCGCATTGCGCACTCATGTATAAATTTTGCATACCTACTAATTATTTGTCAGCTGGAAGTCAGTGCTTCCATTCGTCTCCTTCTCGTCATTGCATCACCTTTGGCCCTGTTCACACACAGCAGTGTAGAAACTGCTTGAATGGTGGTTAACCCATTATTGAACAAACGCAGTTCCCCGGCCATATTTTTGGCTATGGAGACTATATTTGTGAGAAAAAATGTCTGAAATAAGTAGATCTTAATTACCGAAATACTTATTGACCTAGCAATTGATTTTGTGAACTATCTACTAGAGAAATATTGCTACAGCATCTTCGAAACACCCGTATAAACTTTTTTAAAGTTTAATTTTGAGCTGTTGGACGCAGCGTAGCACAACAATACGCTGTTGATTACAAGGTGAGAGGGGCTTCTAATTGTCACATACAGCAGGATTGTATACGCTTGGTGAATGAGCATGTGGCACTGCCCCCTTAAACGTTTGTAATATCATATATATATATATATATATATATATATATATATATATATATATATATATATATATATATATATATATATATTATCGCACCGCGACCTATGATATCGAGGGTGTTTGGTAAGTGACCTCTTATTAACTTGAGTAATACTTTTTTATGGTTTACTACTATGCGGATCGTTCTCTACACTGAAAGTTACATTCGCTTTATCACTAGCCTGCTAAAAGCGACTTATCTACACCATCTCAGGGATAGCTGGTTCGCGTTTGTAAATTAGTTGTTATGCTTAGTCGTTAAACCGGTAATGCCCAAACACAGTCCCAAATCAAGGAAGATTGGAATAAATTGTGGACATTTATTTCTGGCCATGGGGAGTACATTATTTGAAAAAAATTGCAGCATATTAAAGACGCAACTATGGGCTTTGTATTAGGTTTCCCATACTTCAATCAGCATTTTGAGGCATCAAATTCAGCGTAGCCTTTATGATACGTTGAACATTACAGGGTTAAATCACAGCCGAAACTTCAAATAAAAGCTATATTTCATTCAACTGCGTTGGACAAGACAGGAGATCTAAGTAAACCAGGAGTCAACCAGCCTGGGCTGGTGTTCAAAAATTATCTTGGCACGCATTTGTGCTCTTTGGCAATACGAAGTGTTTTCCGATATTTTTCTGTTATATTATTTCCTGTTTTTCATGCGAAGATGCCCCACCAGTGTCATTTAGGCTCTGACGCCGCTTTAAAAATTATTTAAATAAAACAACGAACATGTATTTTATCCTCTGTTTGACGGATTCGACTCTGATAAAATTAACAGTTCTTTTGTTTTCGAAAAAAAAGAAATAAGTCATTAATTAACATATCTCCGACTCCATTAATATTTTAGCTTAGCTTTCTGTAGTTATGATTAGATATTTTGTGATAGCGCAATGTGAGAGGATGCAACAATGCCTACTACTACCTAAAGATGTTCATTTGGTGCTTCTCCATTCTAGTTTCTTCGGCTGAAGCATTTAGTCTGTGGTGCAACGTTTCAACGGGGACACATCGGGCAGTGGACTGAGAAGAAGCATCTATGTTGACGATGTGCCGGCCATTTCACCTGTAATAAATGTATGATGGACTCTCTTACAACGCGACTATGTGTGAGCCAGTGATCGTGTCTCCTGTTCGCATTTTGGTCGACTCTTGCAAAGCTTGACTATGATAAACGAATCCCATGAAACCGCATGTAACGTTGTTTTAGGCAGCAGAAAACGCGAATTAAAACAATTCTAGGGGGTGCTGATAGTCCTCGCTCCTTAGCAGATGTTATCCCATGCGTCCGACAGAGGATTGGCTTAAGCGATAGCAAATATATAAAGAAATTATGAGTGCTGGGTCTCAGGATCACATTTATAATTCTGAGTAGAAACGCATAACTCTCCGGTGTTCCAGACCTATTAAGCCGTGATAGCATGGTGATCATTAGGAATTATTGCACTGAGCTTGTGGGAGCCTTTTTGAACCTACTTTTGCAACCAAATGGAACATTACAAATTATAGCTTCTGTGGTTCAGTTCCATGGAGTTCATCACCAATTTTTTTAATGTTTTTGTGGAGCTAAGCATATAGTTTACTTTGCTCATATGGCAAGAAGGTACATTTAATATATTTGATAGAGGTCAAGAATAATAACGTTGGGTCGACTGTGCGACTGCATTCAAATAGCTACTTTTCTTTTGTTCAATAAGACTTTTTGGCATGTCCCGAACACTGGCTCTCAGTCAGAGCCAGCGTATCCGCTTTCCCTTTGTTTCAGGGTGTGTGATAACGCAGTGCTCATTGACTGCGTTGGCGGAATATCTGTTGTAATTTGGGGCGCCAAGACATACAGTGTATTGCCTAATTTTAGGGGCGAAGCTCCTTAGGGTGTGGGTCGTTCCCTCCTGTGTAGTAGTAGTAGTAGTAGTAGTAGTAGTAGTAGTAGTAGTAGTAGTAGTAGTAGTATGTAGCCACCTCTAGTTTATGAATTGCTCAATAGATGGCGTTGTGTGTCCGTAGCCACCTGTAGTTTTATGAAGTGTTCACTAGATGGCGTTCCGGTTCCGGTTCCACTTCGGGCTCCACTTCCGGCTCCACTTCCGGCTCCCCTTCCGGTTGCGGTTCCACTTCCGAAGGTTCCACTTCCGGCTCCGGTTCCACTTTGCGCGCGTTCGGTGCGAACGCGGGCAAAACGCCGACGGCGTCGACAACAGTTCTGCGCGTTGCTGGTTCTGCTGCATGTCCAAGTTTATACAGCTGATAAAACTACCTTGAGTCGACCCCATGGCTGCTTCGCATACTACTCAGGGTTCCCCTACGGGAAGATGGTGTAATTTTTTGGCTTTTGAATTACTTCATGGAAATAACTGTTGGCATGAAATACTGAAATTGAAGCATGTGTGGATCAGTTGATCTATTAGCAACAGACACTGTGTCGTGGCTATCACGTTTGCCCTTTTTCTCGTTGTGTTATTTCTGTGGACCACTCAGGCTCATATTATTTTTTGAAGTGCTCCTGCACAATTGCTATAATAATTCTGAAACTATGCGAGAGATTCACGAGGTAGCCGTAAATGCATGAAAACGAAACTGCGTACAGCTCTCCATGTACCCCTCATAGGGCATCCGCGAATCAGAAACAGCGAAGAAAGGAAGAGCACGTTGGGTAACTTGCCGTAAGTAAGCAGTTGCCATGTATTTGGGACTTTTTTTTTTTTTTTTTGTCTACCCTACATGTATTGGCCAAGAGGCGCTCTATGATGACGTTGTGGTATTGCATACGCAATGAACAGTAGCCAATGGCTGTTTCATTTTAGCGTTCACAATAAGTTGGCTTGGTGTGTTGGGTTCTATCAAACACATTAAAAAATATCTGGGAAGATTGCCTAGCCCATTTGTGCTAATTAGGAAAAACGGCACATTCAACTCCAACGAATTCCTCGCACGCAAACTTATACGTTGCACAGCATGCCTAAACTTACGCAATGTGCTTTATCTATGAGCGCCTACCTGTCTGGTCATTCAGGGGACCATACCTCACAGCGAAGACAGGTATCGTGTTCAGGGTTGTGCAGTAGCGAGGCCGCTCTTGAGACCTCGAAGTGAAAGGAATCTTGGTAGACAAACATTCCTCGGCCTTCTATGGGAGAGATGCGGACAACCACCGTCCATAAGTCATGCCATGTTCACTGAATACCCCACTGTGGCCCTCTTCAGCTCTTTTCCAAAAAAGAGACACCACCCTTAAGCACACTGACAGCAAAAAGACATCCGTGACTAAGCCGGATGAGATTAATAAGCAAGCGTTTTCTTTGTGAACTGGCGCGGGTGTCTAATTTACTAATGATGTCCCCGCTCATCCATCGTTCGCATTGTCGGGAGCGTCTGCCCCTGCACACATCTACACGGAAGGAGGATTATAGGCTCCGTGCGAGTTTCGGTGAAGTAGATAAAACGGCTGGTGCATAGATTTTGGTGCCAAGAGATCGCAGCGGCAGAGCAACACACGAGAGTGCTGACACAGTACAACGATGATGCTGAAGACGATGACTGTGCTGGTCAGCCTGGTGCTTGTGGTTTCAGGTAAGGCTTTGTTGTTCAATCTCTCGTTGAAGCTACTTCCTGCATTTGGTTCTTTGATCACTCTGGTGTATAAAATTTAGAAGCACAAAGCAGGTGATCGCCAGAGACACCAGATGGCGCGACGAGACGAATTAAATCTTTGATTGTAAAAATACAGTTAAGTTGGTCCAAGACACGCTAAATTAAAATTTTTGTTAGGAGAATTTCTCCGCACTGAAAACTAGCAGGCTATCAATAAGAATAATGATGTTCATGAAAACAAAAAACCGTCACGCTATGCTCTCTAAAAAACGTGATGGTATTCGTGCCGGGGTACGTTGGGAAGTGAAATCACGAAGCATCAAACTGAAAAAGTTTGCGGCTAAGTTGTGTGGCTACATAGACCTTGCCTTAATATTATTTACCTAATTATATAAAGCTATGCGGAATCGGAACTGTGCAATACGCGTTTTAAATTTCGCAAGACTGATATTTTCTTGCTTGTTAATATTGATTGCGAATGTCAGCATTGCATTGGTGCATTCTTATAAACATTTCTTGCCTTTTTAAACGCACAGTATTGCGTAAAGCTCATGCTGCCTTTTCTTTTTTTTTTTTTACTGCTTTGTCTGACGCTTCAAATGCGAGACTTCCTCTGTTTCATGCACTGAATGGCGATTACAAGTTGAACAAAATTGCTGTATGCTCGTGTTCACATTTGCTCCAAGGTCTGAACTGTGTACAAGAGTATCTAGGTCTCAGAAAGTCATCGCGGCTTTCGCGTCATATAAAACAATAGACGGCCAAGCGACCTGCTATCCTGTAATCTTGGCTCACGGGCTATATTGCTGTAGTGAAAATATTATTGAAATAGGGGAAAAAGATACCTAGTGCGAATTTATTTATAAATAACCAGGGATATACGGACACTGCTACCCGCTTTGGTTGTTTAGTGGCTGTGGCGTTCCATTACTAAGCAGGCGGCCGCGGCATCACATTCCGGCCGTGGCGGCCGCATTTAGATGGAGCCGCAATGCAAAAATGCTCGTGTAGTGCGCATTGGAAACATGTTAAAGAATTCCAGGTGGTCAATCTTAATCAGTAGACCCACACTACTGCGTTGCTCACAACCAGGTCTTGATTATGATGCGTAGAACCCCAGCATTTTATTTAAATAATACGGACACTGCTAACAGAAATAAGAATCGGGAGGTTCGACTTTACGGTAATCTCTTCAGAAGTGCTTTAACTTGCTTGCTTTTTGGTCGCCAGTGCATATGAACTGCGTTTTAATTTCTTCAAACGGTGGATTCAAAGCATGAAATTGAGAAATTATGTGTGTATTAGAAACCTCGAGTGCAGGTTGTACTGTGCATGAGCAAGTTTTTGTCTCAGTTTTGGGCGTCTGGATCCAACCTCATATATCTTATATACACAAAGCCCTTGGACAGGGGAATTCATTCTGTTAATATGAACATATCCGTTTTCTTATTGATCAAGGCTAACAATGACATAAAAATTGTGATTTCTCACCCATTTGTTATACCTGCTGCCCACTGGTTATGACGCAAGAAGCGTTGTGTGATGGAAGATTTCGGTTAACTCGAAGTTTGTAAGCACAGGAATTTTCTCCTGATTTGCACGGAAGATGTAGTCATTGTTTTTATATTACCTAGTTGCGTAGGCTGTATGAAGGGAATTTCAGTGGTATAGAAATTGAGCTTTGAAAAAGACCAAGTGAAAAGAATGGAAAACATAGCTTCGGCATACAACCGCAGTATTTTCCTGATTTACGAAGCATTCAAGAAAATATTAATTTTGCTCAACAAATTTACAAACGCGCGGCATCAGTGCCATCACGCAGCCCTTTCTTCTTCGATCGTGATATATGTCTTATGAAATGATTGCAGGAGTCGATGCTATGGATCAGACTGATATCTACAAACGGTAAGCCATGACCGTGTACACACTTTTTCACAGGCTGTAAATGTTTGGCGTCAATAAAAACTCTTGCGTTCGGCTGCACGAGTAAAACTACACTGCACATATTGTGCCCGCGTTCTGCCAATATATAAAACATAGTCAAGGTCACTTTCCACCCAGGCGTAAACTGCGAAGACCTCGCAATTGCCATTTCAGAGGCATTCCACCATTGATGGCATAAAAGATTAATGAATGTTCTATAAATGTAAACTCATGGTCTATTTTTTTTTTTTTCACTTCGAGAACAACGTCTGTCATTTTTGCAGAAGATTGAAAAAGTTGTTGCTTTGCAGAATAGACAGAGAATAATACATTTTAATGGTGGCGAGAGGCCTATGTTGGGTAGTGGGATAAATTGATGGAGACAGGCAGGTTTACACGAGCCTCCACACTCATTGGAAGCGCATTGCATTGAGCTTCATTCAGAGCTGGCGCCATTCTTTATTGCGAGAAACAACGAACTAACCCAAACCTAACTTTATGATGTTCCAAAAAAGCCATCTGACACTGCCGGATAGGTTATATATATATATATATATATATATATATATATATATCAGTATTCCGGACTGCCCAAACAAAATAATGCCTGTGTTTTGTAGGGCGAAGCGTGTGCTTAAATTATTGCACTTTCTCTAAAAATAAACACTTTACTAGGTGGCAGCAGTTTTGTCTTCGCTACTGTCGCCGTTGGCAACTGCTTGGCGAGCTCTACGTTGTGCATTAATTTATAAAAAAGTGAAAATTGCATACTCGAAGCGCTTGCGACTTGTTCATACACTTTTGCCGACCAGAAGCGTTGTTTGTGTTCATAATCTCACAAAGCATTATGGCTGTTTCATCTCTTCCACCCAGTTCTGTTTTTCAAAAGTTTCCGAAGCACCTCTACGGTAAGAATTACCTGTTTTATGCCCCATCCGTATGGTTTTCATAAGCCTAAGAGCAGTTGTTGCAAGCATAAGAATGGTTATTTAGCTTACTTTGTCGCCCAGTGTTGATATGTGCGCTGATGAGAAAGCAGAGTTAGCACATTAACTGGAAAAGGCGATGTTCTAAGGTGGTTTAATAAATCGGCACGGATCTGAAGCGTTTTGGTTAACTGCGAAGCACTATAAAAACATTAGTTCCTCGCTTCACGCTTAGCTACATCTTCACTTGTGTGGCTCTCTGGAAGCAAATTTTGTTGAGGAGGAGTTCGGGCATAATGGCGTGAGTAGTAGAAACAAGTTTTGAAAGAGACCAACCCTGCGTACAGTGAGCCCTTAAAATGTGTGTTTCCTCACTCGGTCTTTAACGAGCGTTATTATAGTGTTCATTGCCGCCAAAAGCAGCAACTTCAAAGTGCTGACGATCTGTTATATGGCTACGTTAGGTTCCAGGCTTGAAGCCTTGCGGGTGTAGGCCCTCTTTCACGTCGACAGTTTGGAAACAACTTAGCCTTAAGAACATTCACTAAGGGGGCTGGGGGCGTAACTAAAACATAGGTACAATAATATTTGAAGGAAATTAATCTTTTCCCGTAAGTCCTAATATCAGCAGAAATAACAACAGTAATCATCCAGGTCATACTCAAACACACTTTCTATTACTTCCAATTTATACCCTGATCTGAAGACAGCCGCCAATTTCCATTTTCAGAGAATATGGGCTTCAGCATGTTGGTATTCGAATAATTAAACTGGCACCTTAATTCTCAATCTTTTTTCAATCGACACTGGTTTTGTAAAACGTTTCGTCGCGTGTATTCTTCAGATATACAGCGCCCAGATTTTCAACAGCAAAGCAGGTACGTCAATTTTTCCAACTTCTTTGTGTACTGACCTGGCCCGAGTGAGCAAAAAAAAAAAAGATGCATGTATGTTCTGCCAAGTAAATCTCCAGATGAATAACCAAATAAAACGGTGCCTTATATGTTGTTAGAAAGTACGTTTGACAATAAATGTTGTAGAACGCTGATGAAGCAGGCAAGTTTGAAGTGATCCACTGTAACGTGAATTGACGACAACTAGGCAACAAAAGAGGAAGAACGCTATTGGCTGCATTTTATGCGAAAGAACGTGTGCAAATAAGGACGGCTTTCTAAAAATAATATAATTCCTTGAAGTCATGTGAACAATAATATTTAAAAATGTGAGATTTTACACACCAAAATTACGATCTCATGATCAGGCACACAATTGTGGGGGCTCCGTATTAATTCTGACCATCTGGAGTATTATATGAATATTTTGCTCACGTGACCTTAAGGAATTTGTTTTATTTGTAGGAAGGACTGTCGTATTTAACAGACTTTTGGGGAAATACTTTGGTTTAATGAACAGCGCTGGTCTTGTGTCCTTTTCTATACTCATTGGCCTTTTGCGCTCTGCTTACCGTGAATAAAATAGTGTGCAGTTCGATGGTAATAATCACGAATATCTTAAAATAAGAGTTATCATGTATAGTACGCGTAGAAATGTGCGTGCGTTTATAATTGTGGCTACCAAATGCAGGGATCATTAACAAAACAAAACGGATCCTGCGGATGCCATTATGTATAAAACGAGCCTAATGTAGTGAGATGGAAAATAAATAAAAAGCACTAAAGCGAGTAAGGAATCGAACGGCATGGGCAACGACTGCCATTAACTGGAAATTAGGGTGTCGGCAAGCTCACAGTAGTGGGCGGTTTTTTTTCGGCACTTCTAAAAAGCTACGACTCCTCATTCCTTCTGATATTCAACCATAACATAACACACCTGTGTGGGCCGCTGTGTCCGTCAACAATATTGGATGAGAGAACCAAAATTAAAACCGCTAACACGCTACATTGGTATCACTGCTCGGAAACTTCGTCGCTCAGAGGTTTCATGTATTCTCCAGCTATTGCGGTCACAGAGAAACATGATAGACCTCTCAAGCAGTGCTCATGTTCAAGTGTGAAATTGGGTACATATCCCATCAACCTACTGTGGCTTTGTGCTCCCCCCTTGTGACCCCCCCTTCCACAGTCTGTGCTACAAATGTACCAGAATGCCGAAACAAAATGAATGTGAAAGTGGGCGCTTTTCGCCTGTTTGCACCGTCGTGGGCACCCTTCTTGACGATGTGGCGATAAGGATGGAAGTTTCTTTTTTTTTTTCAGTCTCAGTTTTTCTTTTCTCACTTCGTAGCAACTTGCGATTTCAGTCAGACGATGCTGAGCAGGCTGCTAACGCCACCTGTTTCTGATGGAGAAAAGCATTCACTGGCGCCTCCGAGAAGTGCGCAAAGGAGGCGCCTTCCCAGGGATGCGTGACACACGCTTCACGCCACGCATTGCGAAGAGCCATATGAGCTTGCGCGACAGCTGAGTGATTTGTGCGTCTAGCTGTCTCAGCTCACTGGGCTCTCTCAGGCGGGGAGCGAGATCTTTTTTTCTATCCCGTCGCTTAGCTCGCCATCGGTTCGGGTGTTCTGAGGGGCCTATTGAATTCCCAGCGGCTGCGCTAAAACTGTGGACGACACTTTCGGTGTTCTAATGACTATTTATAAATTCCGAGTGTGTTTCAGTGGACTGCGAATGTGCACAACCTAAATTGCGTTATATGTGATGAAGAACCATGTCATTTTGAACTTTACTGGACAAAACAGGGAAATAACTGACTCTCCATGCAACGAATCTGTATCAATGTCATCAGTCCATATTAATTAAGCACATAATCAAGAAATGACAAAAAGCTTGTCGTGACATCAAACAATCGTTTGGCTGGTAAAGCATTTTTTTAGAAGTTTCCTGAAATGTAGCTAAGATCTCACCCTTAAGTTCCCTTTGAAGGCTATATTTTCATTGGTTCTTTGGAATATCGGTCTTGGCACCTCATATTAACATATCGTATGTCCTCGTTCCCGAATGACAGAATGCAATTAACGTTTCTGGTAAAAGATATTTAATCACTAAATTAGAGCTGATTCATTCAAACAGCCATTGTGCTTGGAACTTCGGTCTTCAGCCGAACGAACAGATCTTGATGGCTATTTCTTAACAAAAAGAAAACGATCGGTTCACATGCAATGAAAACTTGGAACCAAAATTAGTATCCTCTGGGAATTGATTTCTTTCGCGTCGGGCTCTCTGCTCCCTTAAAATCCTGCACTCAATCCTACACCACATTCCTCCTGCTCCAATTCTACTGCACTGTAATTATTTGTTGCGATGCCTTCGACATTTCAAAAAGCCCATTTTGTATTTCTTTAAGAACAATGTATGTCAAGCGTGAACAACGCTCTCGTGATCTCCCACTGTTCAACCATACTAAGAGGCCTACAATGCAACGCCAAACAATGGAAACAATACATCAGAAAGTCAAACACAAAATGTGCAATCAATGTTTAAAGCAGCCACATGCCGAGAAACACGGTACACGAGGTGCGCGAGACGCCTAGAGCCCTCTCTCGGTGGGCGTCCGCTCGGTGCGGCGTAACTGCATGAAACACGCATATAGAAAATCAAATCTCTCTAAAGAAACAGTTATGAATTAGGAGTTCACTGATATTTGAAAAAAAAAATCCCCGGACACTAAAGCACTTATTATGAGTTGTGAACGGGAATGCATTAATGTCCAATTGAACGCCACCGAGTGGTCCTTCGAACTTTGCGTTGCGACTAATGTACCATAGTGGTACGTGATGCCCGAGCCAGCAAGCAGCAGCAGCCTGCATTGCTAACGCCGTATGCCACCGACGTCCTGCACGACGACGTCCTGCGCTATCGCGGCAGCACGTGTGCCATTTCGCCCACTCTGCTCCGTCGAGGCACGCTTGTGACGTGGCGCCGCAGCCAATAGGACTTTACCTGCCGTTTCGTTGCTCCAGACGACAGACGCCGGCTTTTTCGCTCAATGGGCCATTTGATACTTTCGCATCAAAAGACCGATTTGGGAACATGTTCGGGAAGTTTGGTCACTGTGGTAGTAACGCTCTACCTTCCTCAATGGTTCGATTATTTCAATGAGGTTGCCCTGAAATTAAGCAGCTCAGCAGCCTTAGGCTTATAACCGTAGTGCTCATACTTTTGAATGTGTTCGTAAGTTAGTGTTTTTTTAAACATAACTGAAATCATAATTGATCACTGAGTTTGTTTGTTTGTTTGTTTGTTTGTTTGTTTGTTTGTTTGTTTGTTTGTTTGTTTGTTTGTTTGTTTGTTTGTTTGTTTGTTTGTTTGTTTGTTTGTTTGTTTGTTTGTTTGTTTGTTTGTTTGTTTGTTTGTTTGTTTGTTTGTTTGTTTGTTTGTTTGTTTGTTTGTTTGTTTGTTTGTTTGTTTGTTTGTTTGTTGTGAGGCGGATGTAGCACCAAAATAAATAAAGATGAATAAAGTACACAAAAAGAACGAGGACGAGAGAAAACCAAATACTGGCAGCCAACGTCGGTTCTGTTTTGAATCTGCGAGAGGGATGCTAGTGTCGTGCTTTTCTGAAAAAGCCAGCAATCGCTTTGGCTTGACGGGCACCTTTCATAACTTAGTAACAAGGCACGTGTCACTATTGGAGAAAAGGCCCATCATCAGGACTATTTGCAAATCAATTATGCCATCCTTTGATTCATGCATTCCTTGTGAGACTCCACAGATCTTTGTAAGATGAATGGGTCGCAAGAATACGGAGACGCATTGATAAAGAGCACGAGAACAATGGAAGGGCAGTTTTGATTGAGGGTCTTGTATTCATCGTGGGCGTAAAGGGGGGGGGGGGGGGGGGGGGGCTTTGCGAAGATGATGACACGTCCCCTTCACAAATTTGGCTTCCTGGTTGGGGCTTTGCATGTTCCCCAGCTCTTGATCGCAAGCCTAGGCAATGTATTAATTCTTGTTTTATACGATTCGCACCGTATACACAGTTGGTGTGCATATGGGTATAATTATCGAGGGCCCAAGCAACTGCTCTAATAAATTGAGCTCGCTTTATCTGTAGTTTAGGCACTCCTCCATCTGGTGCGTATAGTCTTACCTGAAGTAAAGTTGCGTTATTCTCACTGCAGTACTTGTACAATGAGAGCAAGATCTGGTATTTCTCTGCACCCCAGTCCGTCACTTACCATAAACCCCCACAAAGCCCAACGTATCACTTCTGATGCCTAAAAACTCTGATTAAAGTGCTGGAAACCCAGTGTGAAGCCTCCACTGGCGTTTTTCATATATTGGAGGAAGTTTTCAGTTGCGGAGAGTTCAGCAAATCAATTACTATAAGTAATTATCGTACTAAACAATCCTTACTCAATTATTAGTTTACAGTTTTTCTCGCAATGATAAACTCCCCATGGCGAGAAATAAATGTGAACAAGTTGTTTTAACTTTATGTGATGTGAAATGGTGTTCGGGCATTGTGGTGTTAGTAATTCTTTTGTCCCATACCTCCGATGAATTTGCAGGACAGTGTACAATATTTTAGCTGCTTTTCATAGTGCTGAAGAAGGCAAAAGGTTAATTTGTATGCACAATAAATGGTAAGACATATTTTAGTGCAAAGAGACTTGGCGTCTGAACTCTCCTCCTCTTACTCACACCCAAGTGGCAGTGCTTGACGCTCTCAGTAAAGCTAGAGTAGTGATTGTATTTTTGATTGTTTCTGACGACCGCTTCCTTGGACTTTGCAAGTTAATACACAGTGAGCAATATTTGTCAGGAGAGTTGTTCTTATGCGGCTATTGTCTTCGAAAAATGTAATTGTGAGAAACTCAATATTTTCTGTTTTGCTTTCTTTTAGTTCATACATGCAAGCGGAGCATGCATTCGTCCAAGAACCTGCCTTCATGCAAGGATGAGGCGGCACGCGCCTGATCATGTGGTGTCGGGCCACTTGAAAACGTTTTTTGGGGGGAAGGACAATAAAATTAATCCTCGCAGACTTGAGAGAGATTTGTGATGCAGCAATGTTGGGGATCTCTCACATTTTCACGTGTGCTTGCTAATTCACTCACGTTTCGTTGACCACCTGGGCTTATCTCTGTATATGGCGCAATTTGCGACTAGCTTTTCTTACTTTATCCGTTTTTGCTGTGCTTGCTCGCTGCGGTTTTCCTTTAAAATGTCATCCCTACCAGGCTCAAGTCTTACTTTGCTGCATTAGGAATAACCAACCCTTTTCTTGACATCACCGCTTTCTCGATAATGTCCTCTTACCCTTTTTTGCGCAACTGCATTAAATATACCTTTTCTGGGTATTGAATAATATGTCCTAGCACCAATAACTAAAACAAACTTTTAGATTAACCCCACCTAAAATGTGGTTTTGAAAGTATCAACGTTACTTTCACATAACACGCACCGTCACTAAGATGCCCGACGCTCCAAATCCATGAACATGCACAATTAAATAAAACGTTCTCGTGTTATCTGCTACAAGCGAACGTTTCTTTATAACAAGCGTAGTTGCTTTCTACTAAGGCACGTGGCAGCAATGGTAACATCAGCAAAATAACAAGCAATACAGTACAACAGGTACTGCTCCAGCACACAATGATCACTTACATTTCAACAATTCTGACGGATTTATTAGTTTCTCATTCGGTAAGCGTCGAACAATATTCGAAAGGTCAAAACGGACTCTATGGGCAATTTTTGATTCCATATGAAGGAAAGACATTTAAAAAAACATGACGCTGTCTGATGGTACCAAAGAAAGGAACACGGCCCAGAATGGCTTGTTGTCTTCAGTCTTGCATGCCATTTCATTTACGTATTCGTTGCACATTCATGAGCTGAGAGACAATGTAACGCGTACATCTTATATGACACTGCAAAGAGGTTAACTCAGACAACACTCCAAATAACGTCTCGAAGGCCCCTCGACAAAAAAAAAAAAAAACACTGTCGACGTTTGGCATCCCCAACAATTAGTCAGGCTCACTAGCGGGCATAACCTGAAGTCTTTGCAGCGTAATTGTTATAAAAAGAGCCACGTTGTGAGGCTCAGTATTCACTATGAGCACTGGTGGGCTGATTCGCGATATGCCAGGGCCTAAAAGTCATGACGGCTTTAATTCCGCTACAGAAGACAGAGCCCGGCGGTCTTGTTTTAAAGGGACGCTAAAGGAGAAAACCAGAGTTAGACCGATACATTATTCGTCTAGATGTCTATGATCATTGTGTATGTTCCAATATATGACTGTGTTGCGTGTAAAATTGCAACCAAACGTCACGGTGCTCCTTTCCGATTTAAATCACCCATGCCACATGGGACGAGTTCACTTAATCCCCAAGCGACGTTCTTCTCAGCTGCTGTCCTTGAATCGGCCAGTGATGATGTCACAGTGATGCAGGTTCTTATTTAGTCTTCGCTGCGGGTCACTGAGGCATGACCGCACAGCACCGAATCAAGGACAAAGTCGTTTGTTTACACTGGCACAGAATAAATTTAATGCACGCAAGCAACTAGAAGTAGTTAGCAGACACTTAATATAGTTAGCCGCACGATCCGTATCAAAAAGATATTAAAACAGAACTAGAATACCAAATGGTACTAAACAAAGCACTTGGAGCTTGCGGTTCAGTCTAATCAAGAGTTGCGTGACCAGCCGGGCGAGGCGATGAGGGAATAAGCGGCGACAAGCTCACCAATGCAGTAGACGTCTTGGGCGACGTATCAGAGATGGCTGGAGCGCAGTAGTTCCGGCTGGCCGAGAAGAAGCAGGTGCCACACCGGGAACCTTGGATGGAAGTGGCAGGAGACCAGAACATCCTGGCCAGGCATTTGTACGTAAACTCTGGCTCATATCCCGACTACTCACGTTCCCCCTACAGGCGCAGGCGTCCATAGGCCTCGGGGTGGGAGTCCGTGGCCAGGTGATGTCGCGAAGCGCCGGAAGGCATACGCCGGCCCGTGACTGCTTGCCCCGGATGGTCGAAGTCGTGGTAGCTCTAGTCCGGAACCCGACTTTCCGCTTTCATCGGCCGATTCGGTAGCCGACCTTCTTTCTGCGTGGCTTCCTCGAACTCCGCCACCATTCTACAACGCGCTTAGACTTTTTCGTTTCTTTGTGCCTCGTATGCCACCACAATGAGTTCTTTCGAGCTTCGTGTGTTTCCACAATTGGTTGGTTGGGGCTTCGTGGGCTCCCGCGATTGGGTCATTTTGATTTATTTTCTGTTCTTGCGGCAGAGGTCCTTGTGCTTGCTTCTTAGTTGTCCTCGTCTATTCCCGAGTACAACGCTTGCACCTGCGCTCGCACCTTTCGTTGTCCACTTCCTTTTCTTCTCTTCAAACACTGCATACATCCTCGCGCGCTTCACTCATCACAGTCCCACGAGAGGTACCATGTCAAAAATAGATGGCGCCACTCCGATTTTAAGTTGCATCATTTTGTCGCTTACAACAGTTTATTTCTCACTACTAATGGCACTTTCTTTATTACAGAAGCGTAATTCTCCAATCTAGATCAACTGAATACTTTCCTTTAGTGTCCCTTTAACATTGGGCGAACAATAAAAGCCCCTATAGTTGGAGGTGATTCGCTTTTAAGGGTTCGCTTTTAAGGGTTCGTTTTAAGTGATTCGTTTTTGCCAGCATCCTGATGGAAATAAGTCCCCTTGTCGACATGTTTGCTCCAGGTCGAAGTTTCGATGCTCAGCCAGCGTTAAACACTTCGAAACTACATCTTTTCGTCAACTATTTGTCGCCCTTGTATTTGTCATCCGGGAGGGGATATTACGGCGAGACCTGAATCTGGACAATGTATATAATAAATAAATAAATAGTTGTATTTAATCATGATCAAATAAAGCCAAGAGGCAATGAAGCCAATGAAAGCATCGAGAAAATTCACGTTGGTTGAACTTGAGATGTAGAAAGTAATGAAGAAAAGGCAAGTGAAGTTGGATGAAAAGATAACTGTCGCCGGTGGGAGTAGAACCCACAACCTCCGCATTAGGCATGCATTGCATTACCAACTGTGCTACGGCAACGGCTATCAATCCGCCCACAAACTTGGGTATTTAGGTTTACTACAGCTAGCCTGAGAGTATTAGCCAGTGCCAGTCAGAGTCATGGCGTGCGAACACTGGCGGCAACCATGCGATAAGAACAGGCAGAGCGTTATTGCTATTGCTCTTGTGTTCTTACTGCCGACTCCTATAGTCCCCGGTAAGCGACGGATGGCCCCTCGAAGCGCTGCAAATTCTGGTTTGTTCAGAAACTAGATTGTGCGCACGCAATGTTGAAACTGGGGACCGCTTTTACATTGTCTTGATAAATACGCTCTTCATCCAAGCAAGTTTGGTTCGAGCACTGTGTGGTGTTTTTCCTGTCCAGTTTCAAGTTGTTATTGGCCTTGTGCAAAACAGCGCATTTATAAAAAAAAGAACTTTGTGTAGAAGCTTGTTGAAGAGAAGGCATAAAAATTACAAAATCACAAGTGGAGAGCATTAGAAACTAGTGCACTGGGACACGCTTGAAATCCCGTGTGTTTGTGTGAATTTGCAGCACATTGCTGACAATATAGGACACAAGCACAAAGCCCTACCGATCCCACCGGCTACAACAATTCTTTGGAAGAAAAACACCCTTCCATTAGGATGGTCGTGTTCATGTTCCAGTATTGAGAGTTGTTTCTCCGAAATAAAAGAAGCCACTGGAGCATATGTGAAGTTTTTTTTTCTTTTTTATCTGTTTGTTTCTCAGAATGCCGTGAAAGCACATACCGCAAGAAAAGATGCAATAAAAAACTGAATCACGCTTCTTTAGGAGTTGACAGCTGAAACACGACGTGTCGAAACAAGAGCAACAAGAGTAGGTGAGTAAGATTAAGATTCACAGCTAGCAGCAGGCGAGCCTCATTGAAGCGTAGCGATAAAGACTTCACACCTGCGGTGTCAAGCATGCCATGACTGTTTTCTAGAACGGCTCCAACTTCCTTTGTGGCATGCGAGGACGTGTGCTGCTTCTGCGAATGGCATATCTCGAAACTTCCCGTGGGCCGTAATACACTAATATTCTTATATATTTTGCTGAAATAGTACAGGTTTCAGTGGCTTAGCACAACGTTTAGTAAATTCCTATCATCTTGCGTTCCTCTAAGGACTAATTTATGTCCACAATCAAAATTTTCACGCGCCTTTTGTTTCTGCAGTAACAGTGAAGCATTATTTTGGTATTTAGCAGAAGTACTACAAGTGAAACGTTGGCTATGTTTTATTGGCAAGTATCGTCAAGACATCGATACTCTACGAGTAGAAATCACACGACTTGCAAGCCACTAAAAAGCTAAAATGTCCCCATACACACACACACACAAACACACACGGACACACCTTTTCGTCTGAAACGAGTTTGAAATCACTTAGTGTAAAGGCGCCCTGAACCACCCCTTGGGCTTTGTGAAATAACACAGTCCGCGGGTAGCATGCGCTGCTGTGAACTATTTCAGCCAAGTTTTGCGGTCGTACGCGGTGCGTAGAGCTCGCAAGCGGACCGCGAAGTCACCTTTCTCTCAAACGACAGAAGTCATGATCCTCACTTTTTTCTGGACGCTTTATTTTGTATTAAAGCGCATTCCCATACCGGCTACTATTGGCGGCTGAGGTCGGACTGTACCGCGTCCGCCGCGGGGTGCCGCCACAAGTCCTCTGGCTAAGCGCACTGCGGCTCGCTGAGGACAACCCCGTTTGGCTTACGTTTAGCGCGTCGTAGGCACCAAAATCGGAAGTCGTGGCGTCTACGTTAACATCCATAATGCAATTTGAACTGCGCGCCACAGGTGACGTTTCGAAGGTGGTGCGTTGTCGCCACTCCCCACTCCGCCGTAGCCTTCGCAGTGCAATGCATTGAAGAAGGAACGGGAGCACAGCGGAGGCCGTGTTTGATTGTCAATAACTCTGCTTCTGCTTAAGGCATCGAATTACCTTTTGCGGCAAAGTATTTCTGAAATAGCCTATTTTAACTTCAAATGCCTTTCTCCACTTCGATAAAAAGTGGTCTGCGACCCCTTAAATGAAAGTTGCTTCCGTCGTACTTAGCTGTTAGTCGTATAGCGTTAGTATAGTGGCCAGTATAGTCGTATAGTATTAGTATAGCGTTAGTCGTATAGTAGCTGTTAGTCGTATAGTGTTAGCTGACTGTATATTGCGGCGTGTTATGCTACTAACTTCAGCACTTTTATATTCTAGTCGCTTGTTCAAGCAATTCACTGGACTGCATGTCTCATATTGAAGTCAATTTCACGGAATTATGTGTCAAGATTTATGGGCATTTTGAAGAATTCCTCCCAAAAACAAAGATATCGACGTTCAAGGCCTAAATTACAGTTCTCCTTGTAGCTCTCGGCCATCGCATAAATCTACGACGTGAATTGCTTCCATTTGCCGTTTAGTACCGATCCTGTTCACTCGACATGTTTTTGAAGAGAGGAGTTGGAGATTACCATTTGACGATGTCAAATAGAAAGTCTCATTTGTGAATTGCTACATACATGCTGAAACATCTGTGCTTCCTGACAACCTGCTCTAGATCGCTTTAGGCCAAATTAGTGTGCTCGTCGCTGTAATTTTAGGCTCTTCACGAAGTTTTAAGAAGCTTCACTTTGCCTGCATCAATATGCGTTATTGCGAAGTCCGAAAGAAACAACGAGGGAACAGTTTTAGAGACTTAAGAAAAAATTGTGGACAATTGTTGTTTGTTACCATAATAAATAAAGAAGTATATGTTAATTCGTTGCGTTTAAAGTGCGATAGGATTAAAGAAAACATTTGCGGATAATTAGCGCCTTCAAAAAATTACTTATATTCGACCCACTGCTCATTGTCGCCGCTAGGATTGCATAAAAACTGTAGTAGACAAAATTGTAGGTACCCTCTAGAAATATGAGAGTCACAGCAAATGCAACATATTACAAATAACAGCACGGACCCTTGAAAGCGCAATAAGAAAAAAAAGGGCCTGTGCTAGCCCTTGCTAATAACTGAAAGAACATTTAAAAAAAAACAATATCAGAGCAATGGCGCACGCCCATATGGACACACAAACTACATAGCTTTCAAAGCTGTTTGTACATTTGCGTGCTAAAAAAGCAATAGTGAAGTCGCAACGGGAAATACAAACTGTCAACTACATATTTCGAGTACCCAAAAATGCTTGTTTTCTTCGATGAGGTGCAAGAGTCACTGGCCAATGCACAAGCAATTTGCTTTTTCTATATTGTAGGTCTATAGGACTTTCCGTGTTGCCTTGACAGAGTGGCGAAGTTCCATATCGGTGCTCTCAAACAAAGGCCCACATCTAAGGCAGTGAGCCAGTAAATCCTCATCATCGCTTCGCTGGAGACAATTAAAAAAATTACCGGGTTTAAATGTCCCTAAACTTCACAGTCCCTTTTGACGGATGCCGTAGTGCAAGGCGTTGTCTCGGTTTTGACCACCTGTGTTTGTTTAACGTGAACCTAAATTTAGGCACACGAGACTATTTTTTTTTTTTTTTTTGCATTTCGCCCCCATCGAAGTGCGGCGAACCGCGGCTGCGTACCGAACCCACGACCTCGCGCTGAGAAACACAATGCAATAGCCACTGAACCTCCCCGGTGGCTCCGGGAATTTCAACGGTCCTTTGTTATGGCTTTGTACACCTGCCAGTTAGGCTAATATAAACACCCTATCAACTGGAGACTTACAACGCGAAAACGGGGCACCAAGCTGCGTCTCTTGAAAAAGGTGCTAAGACAAAAAGAAAACAAAAAAGCAGAACAACAAACGAAAATAAAAAATGGTGCGTCACTGACCACATGCGACGCGGTACAGTGAAGGCAAACTTCGGGTGCATCGCAAGCGGTGTGTCGATGTTGACGCAGGCGCATCGGCTTAAACAGCGGTGGCTATCGCGGCGTGTAGGCGCCGAGAGCTCGACCATGACAACGTTGGTTGCTCGGTGCCACAAAAGCGTGGTCCGGACCGCGGAACTACAGCACGTGCGTGGCTGTGCCTCGGTCAGAGTGCGCTTGCGCAAGTTCGTGTACAAGTGCACATACTCTGCAAAGCCGGCCAGAATACGACAGAGCCACAGCAACCGATGGCTACACTTCGAAGAACCCATGGAGCATAAACAGTCGCGTCGATCCTGAGCTTGTGTCCGCTCCACGTTTGCGTTTGCCGGAGTACACGCCATTGCTCCAAGATTGTCTCACGGTAAACATATCCGACTATACAAAGTCGTTAGTAGTTTACCGTGCTGTTTCATTCGCTCCGTGGTGTGTCGTTTCCCCAAGCTGTCTTTTTTTTTTTCTGAATTGTCATTTTTGTATGACAAGATTGCGCCAGTGCTTTTTTTTTATGTTCCACTGAGCAAATTTCCATCAATATTGCCAGAAATGCCTCCAGCGTTGCTTTATGTGAAATATATATTTTTGCCTAACTCATGACATCTGTGCAAACAATGTTTTCAGCGACCAATGCTGCATGGTGTAGAAATCATTTTATTGATGATCGATAACCGCATTTGATATGCATAAAACATGATTATCTTTTAGAAGTCCCCTGACTCTCAGAACAGCCCTCAGCTGGGGATAGCAATATTGCAACAAGGACATGTGTGCACTTATATGCTTATATGTATGCTTCTTCTTGAAGCACGCTCGTTTTCTAGTCAGCTGCGTATTCATAGGTGGTTTGCGGAGGACACAGATGTTGCCCACGTCTTTAAAAAAGACTGGATTTTTTCCTTCGAGCAGGTTGATTGCTGATATTCCGTCCCGAACGGGTGCCGTGGATGAAGCAGCCCTGGACTAGAGTAAGTCGTCAAATCAATAAGACACCTACCCGCCCTTTTTATCAGTAATTACGCCATTATCACAATCCTATCGTCCGACAAAAAGGAATGGTATCCTCATTGTTCTGCCTGTTATTCGGATAGTGTCCCTGTCACACAAGAGAAGTCATCGAAAATGTTCTGCAATAAAGCTGTGGGTATTATTTGTACACTGGGAAAACGGTTTTAAAGAAACATGAATTTTCTCCGCCCACATAAGGCGCTGATGATTTCAACAAGTGAGCTGCTGTAGAACAAATTTTACGGATGCAGCAAGCGTGCATGACCAGTATTTAAAAAAAACAAATGCGGAATAATGCACCTTGCTCATTTTCCCTCACTTTATTTCACGTGTAAAACGAGACAAAAAGCAAAGTACTTCGACGCATTAAAGCCAAGCAATTTCTCAAAATACATTCACAGATGTAAGGAGTTAACTAAATGCCTGCACAAGCACGCGTGTCCCGTGAATGATATCTCTAAATTAAAAAATTAAATTATGGGGTTTTACGTGCCGAAACCACGCTCTGATTATGAGGCACGCCGTAGTGGGGGACTCCGGAAATTTGGACCACCTGGGGTTCTTTAACGTGCACCCAAATCTAGTGAATGATATCTCTATCCCTGTTTCATAGCATGTGAAATAAATATTGAGCTACTGTGCAAAATCTTGAACACCGTCTTTATTCACTAGCTGCCTGCAATCCTGACTCTTCAGTCCTTCTTCGTTAATTACGAATAAGCCATCTCGATCAATCTGAAAGAAAAGGCGCACAAAATCCAGCTGTATGAAGAGAAAATGATATCATTTGGTAACAGAATATCTGTTAACGAATGGTTATACATTACCTTAGTCGTCATCAGATCTTGGACCCGCTGTTGTGCTCATGCGGCGACGGCGCCTTTAGAAAAAAAAGAAGGCCGTAGACTATAAGTGATACAATACATTGCTTACAATGTCAACATCGCCACTGATTTACTCGTGGACCACTTTCTGTGGCAATCGAGGGAAGGTTGCGGAGGCGCTCTTGGAAATAGTCCCGCACTTTCATCCGCGTTATCTATAGTTTCGGCGGGGAAAGAGAAAACATATACATCGTATTTACAACAGCCATATAAAACAGAATTCACCACTGAGTCTCAAATTCCACTTATTTTGCTGCTTTTCTCCCTCGCGTTTGCGCAAGTGCGAAGCTGTCGCCCGTGGAAGCCACACTGGCTATCTGATCGAAGAAACCAAAAGCGCAGTGAAGCTCTGCCGGACTACTTGGCGCTGTAATACATGAGCAGATGTTAGGCCAATACAGCTACCCTTTCATTGCCTCAGAAAGCTTTCCGCGAGTATGCATAATTAACAATGATAACCTCTCTTACGGGGATGCCTATTTACTACAAGCGCAGGGGGGAGGGGGAGAAAGGAGGTTGGTTGACCACCTCTCATCGCCCTCTGCATCACACCGACTCATCGAATCTTCACGGCAGGATTTGCAGCGCACAATGGGCGATCACTCCTCCTTCCTCGACATTACGCACTCGGCTGTGGTTGGTTATTGGCTTTCGCCAGGCCTAGCCTTCGCATCGCTACACGAAGTTGTTGAGACGAAGAAGAGATGAATTGTCATTGTAATGAACTCGGAGAACGTTCAAATTTCCATTCTTCAAAACGCAGTATGACCAAGAACAATAAAGATTAGACCGTCTTTTGCATGTTATCTTTATCTCCTATGCCGGGGTGCTTAAACTCGTTAGCTTTGTCCACGGAATATGATGACACTAATCTACCTAAAGCAATCTATAATAGCTAAGCCATACATGTTTTCGACGTAGATTGTTTTTTAACAATGTGGGTATTTTACCCTATATTTGTTTATTAGCTTATTGATAATGCAATCCCCATTCCACAATTGTGGGAGACGATGCCTAAAAACACCTCACAAACTTTCAGCAGCAGGAGGGAGAGAAATCGAATGTGTGCGGACGCACGTGACGGGAAATCATTGGTACATGACCGCAACTGGCAAGCGCACTTATTATAACATATTTAACTTCAATATCAATTTAATTCCGCTAATAGTATTCGGGCAGTACCAAACATCCGAACCTGTGCTTTGTCATTTCGACAACACCGCACCCACTCTTCCACATACTGACGCCAGCGGCCATGGTATCGGCGCTGTTCTTCTGCAACGTCAGCAAACTTCCGAAGAACGTGTGGTCGCATACGCAAGTTTCACGCTAACACCTGCAGAGAAAAATTATACGATTACCGAGCAAGAGTGTCTTGCCGTTGTTTGGTCCGTCCAAAAATTCCGGCCTTATCTGCACGGCCGCCACTTTACGGTCGTTACTGATCACCACGCCTTGTGCTGGTTGGCGACGGTAAAAAATTTAACGGGACGTCTCGGCCGTTGGATACTTCGTTTACAAGAATACGACTTCGACGTCACCTACAAGTCTGGACAGAAACACCAGGATGCCGATGCTCTCTCTCGTTGTCCCCTACCACCGCCTTCAAACACTGCCTGCTTACCGCCTTCCATGAGCAACCCGCCGGACGTCTCTCCTGCATTTCCTTCACTCGCAGCTCTCGACCGGCTCCCACCTAGCCATTCTCATACGTTTGCAACTTGCCAACGTAGTGACTCCTACTGCCACTCCGTTATGGAACGTATTCGGGGATCCTCTCGCACACCTAACGCTCGACTCCGTCGGCAGTTGAAGAACCACAAGATTGAAAATTCGGTGCTATACCGGTACGTGTTTCATCCCGAAGGACACCGTTGGGTCCCTGTAGTTCCCCGATCACTTCGGACCCAGATACTGGAGACCTTTCATGACGATCCCACTGCTGGTCACTTTGGTTTTCATAAAACCTATGAGCGAATTCGCAGCCGCTTCTCTTGGCCTGGACTTGCAACAAGCGTAGCAAAATACGTGGCTTCCTGTTCGATCTGCCAACACCGCAAACGACTGACCTCACCTCCGGCTGGACTGCTACAACCTGTCCCGTGTCCTGAAGCTCCTTTCGCAGTAGTTGGTATCGACTTGTATGGACCACTACCCTTATCGGCTGGCGGTAAACGATGGATTGTCACAGCTGTAGACCACTTGACACGGTACGCTGAAACAGCCGCACTACCTTCCGGTTCCGCAGCGGAGGTTGCATCCTTTTTCTTGGAAACCATCTTTTTACGACACGGAGCCCCACGTATTCATTTGAGTGACCGCGGCAGGACCTTTCTGTCTAAACTTCTCGACGATGTTCTCCGTGCGTCCAATACCATCCATAAAACGACTTCCAGCTACCACCCTCAAACTAATGGCCTCACAGAGCGCTTTCATCGTACGCTGTCCGACATGATTTCAATGTACATCAACCCTGATCACACCAATTGGGATGTTATTCTCCCATTCGTCACCTTCGCTTACAACACGGCCGTCCAACGCACAACGGGGTACTCGCCCTTTTTCCTTGTGTATGGTCGTCAACCAATCACTGTCCTCGACGTCTCTTTCTTTGACGTCCCCGTGCCCTCGTCCACATCAACGTGTGAGCAATTTGTTTCGCGAATTACCCAGTGTCGCCAACACGCCCGCCTCAACACCGACGCCAGTCAACAAGACCGCAAAACTCGCTATGATGCATCCCACCGTGTCGTTTCCTTCCAGCCTGGAGACGAAGTGTTGCTGTGGACTCCAGTTCGCGTTCCTGGTTTATGCGAGAAATTTCAGTCCCGTTTTGTCGGACCTTACACAGTTCAGGAGCAGACTTCGCCAGTTAACTATCGTGTCGCGCCCGTTGTTACGCCTTTGGACGGCCGCTGCCGTACCACAGAGATTGTGCATGTTTCACGTTTAAAGTCTTTCATACGGCGTTCGCCGCCATAGCCAGCGTCCAGGTTGGCCGCTTCCATGCGCGGGGGTAATTGTGTGAGCATTATATTACCCCTTCATCTTCTTCATCTGTATATACTCATCATCATGGCCAGCGTCATTCGTTTGAGCGCGCGGCCTGCATAATAAACCGTCGAGGTTGAACAGCTGCCTCGCAATATCAATTACTCGATCTGGTACTTAGAAATAACTGTTTTGTGTATACGGGCTATGATGTTTGAAAGGAGCACAAACACCCATGGCTTTACTACAGGCTGCATCTCAATACTTGTCATCCGTCCTCGCTTCAGTTCCCAGAGGTTGCCTTTGTTTCTGGGCCTAAGGTAAAGTTAGCCTTTGCAGGCAACCGCGTACGGTCAAATGGTTAAGGTACATGCACGATACAATAAACGAAGTTGAGGAGAGCAAGGACATTGAATACAAGACCTCAGTCAATGCTAGCCGCGACGCCTGTTTGCCGAGGTTATTTTCTCCAAGTGGGCCTTGTTATTGTTTTTCAACCAAATTGTGCCTCTATACTATAAAGCCATGTCGGTACGTATTAACCTCGGGTGCTACTTCTCTCTCGTAGCTTTGGTACCTTCTGTAAAAAAGAAATCTGCTTCCATTCCACCCTGTGAAAATGAATGTAAAGCGAAGCTGGTGCCGACGTTAGACAAGCACAACCGACGTTATAGAAGTACCACCACCCCAACTGACGTTAGACGACGCTTCACGAGCACCACCACCACGAGCGACGTACTACGTCAGGCGCGCACGCACGTGTGTGGAAGTGCAGCATACATCCTCATTTTTCTAAGCCCTCCGCCAAGCGCAAGTGCATTATCGAACGAATTGAATTCCTCAAATTAAAATGCGTCAGAACGTTTCTAAAGTACGACATACATACATAACCTACAGACATGATAGCATCAGATGGTAATTTGAATATACGAGAAAACATAGTTCTGTTACGCGGAAACTCAAACACAAACCCCTTTTTGAGCTGCCGTTTGAGCTCTGTCTGAGTGGCCGCGGCCGGTACCGTTTTTTTTTTTTTTTGCGTAAGCACCCCACGAAAAATCCCTACCAACTAGAGGCTAACAGCTTTGCTTTAAAAAAATGACTAAAAAACGAACAGTTGCAAGAAAACGTTCTTTAATGACTACAAAGACTTCGCACTTCTCAGGACTACCGAATGAATATTTTGAGAAATGCCGAACTGGAACCTAGAGCGACTACAGGTGTGCAAAAAAGCGTGAGGAACGTTTTTCGGGACGGCTATATTTGTAAATGAGCATGTAATCATTCGTTGCCTCGCATATTGTGGATATTTGTGTTGTGGCGAACTTGTTCTAGAAGACCGACTACCCTACGTGTTTTGTATTTCCATAGCAGGTTCTTAAAGGGAAGCTGAAGAGGTTTTAGAATTCGAAGATTTATGTGGGTTTGGAAGGCTGTCACAGTATAATTAAACTCCTGCAGCTATCTTTCTTGAATATGCGCGTAGCAGCGCCGCAATCGCGGTTTAAATTTTCGTTGAAGCTCCGCCCCCTACTCGTGCGGAGCGTTGCGGCGAAAGACCGGGCGCGATGATGACGTCAATACAGGGGTCACGTGCGAACATTATTCGAATCACGCTCCTCGCGGATACCTAAGATGACGTCCCGATCGTGTTCGCCATCAGAGCCCGATAAACGACCCGCTGCGACTCCCGCAGACGCTGCGGCTTGTTTTTGTTCAATTAAAGCAACTAGCGCTGACTTCTGGCCGGTTAAACTAACATTTTCGTATTCAGGGGGTGAAAAACTTTAACAATTTATTAAAAGCTCAGTTTTTTTTTTTATATAAGTGCTTCAGCTGCCCTTTAAAGGGCTGCTTTCGTTATTCTAGAGAGTGTTCAATGAAGAAGGGTCGACATATGACTCATCTCAGACAGAATGTTGTAAGGGAAATTTTTTTTTTCGAAGTGATCTACAATACGGAGACACTTGTATTCATATGGTACTTGGGCGCACTCATGACAGTATGCCACCTGATGTTCCTGTACATGTAAAATGATCGCCGCATGCACAGCATCAGGTAAGTATTACCATAGGCACATTACCGCGATGCTGAGTCGTATCATGCGAGGTTTTGGTACAAGAGGAGTAGGTAACTGAGGATCCCACGGGAACTCTCACAGTGTCCTTTAGCAGGCACAGATCTGTGGCTGTGAATATAAGAAGCTCCTGATTTTAAAAGTCTGGGGAGAGAGGCACTTACCACGCAGCGGTTGTCTTCGCTGTGGAATATGCAGAGAAAAGAACACAAAACATTGTACTGTGAAATTTTTTACGAAACCAAAACTACATATGAATTATTCCTTTGGGGATGCTGGATACTTCACTTAAGTACCTCTGCTTACGTGCACGCATGTCATGCTCTCAGATGCTGCCCAGTACACTACGGCAGGTCAAAGTAGTGTCGCACTCCGAACTGTTTATTGGCAAGTGAAATGAAAAATGCCACACGCATGCGTGCATGTGGTATCAAGGTAGTTTGTCGTTTATAGCGTTGCGGCTTTGATTAAGAACCTGCCAACAACTTTCAGGTTTATCCCCTGTTCATGCATCGTCATACTGAATTGGGTGTTTATTTTATGACGTACCATCTTGCTTTGTGGACGTCGGACAAAGTAGTGGCTATTACGCTCAAAATCTCGTTCTAATTATGTTGCACTAAGTAAAACATATTTTCAAAATGGTCGCCTCGCTTAGATGAACTTGTGCGAAAAGAATGTTTTCCCTTCGGGAAAAAAATATCGTTTCGAAGACATAAATGTTGTTCTTTCGGCTTCTTTTCACTGCTACTATATATATATATATTACTGCCCATCTCACTACACGTAAGTTTCATTAGGTGAAACATCCTAATCTCGTTCCGCATGTGTTAAACCGTGTAGGTGGAACATATCTGTATAAAATGTACTCGTTCCTAAGAGGAACCTGTGCGGAATGTGATCAAGAGTGTAATTGAGAACACGGCGGAATAGAATACCTGATTTCTAGCTCTTTGGAGCATAAGAAGCATGCCTGACCTTAGATACATTATTTATCACTGCCACAGGAAATATCTTAGTTCGTATTCACATATTAAATTTCAGTGAGGACCATACTTCACAGGGAAAGACTGTCAGAGAAAAAAAATGTAGCTGCGCACATCTCAGATTTCTACTTCCGTGCTATTTGAAGAAGCAGGTATGCATGAACAACGTACCTATTTGTTTTACGTTCACAGAGCCGTTGCGCCTAATATTATAACAAAATTAGGCCATATTTGCTTATGTGATTACCTACAATACTTGCTATCCGTCAGCACGACTATGTTGACCCGGAAAAAAGAGTCTCTTCCCCATCAAAAGAGCTCTTTTTCTGCGCTGTTTTTAGGATTACCTACGCCATTTGCAGAAACGTTCAGTATACACTGACATCAGTAATGAATGTCATGATGCACTGCATTTGAGCGCGTCCAATTCATGGTGCATAATGTTTTTATTATTAGTTTGTCGGATGCAATCACAAGAACTAGACGGACTTGCCAGCCTAAGTATTTGCCATTGGACTCTTTCATGGTTGTTTTATTTTTAATCTTTATTGTCATTGCGGCTATCGGCGCCAGATTTAGAACATGACATCTCGTATGTACCGCCCAGCGTTTAAAACATGACTGCTGTGAGCACCAATAATGGCGCCAAATTTCCAGCCAATCGCGTGTCGCATTACCTCTTACTCTGCGCTTGTTTCTTGATATTTTATAGTGGAAGATGGCGGTGAATGCAGTCCTTTCAAAAAAGTCAATGACCGGGCAGATAGTGACTCTCTCATGCAATAAAATCTATAGTTGGAGTCCATGTGGGGTCAGGTAGTTCTGGTAGTAAGTAGAACAAATAATTTTGTGTCTGTAACATAACATAATGGGCGTTAAGGAAAAACACCCACAGTCCCTGGTTGCACAGAATGAGATGGTGCAGCGAGACCGAAAATGTTTCTTGCTAGTTTAAGAACACGCACGCACGCACACACGTGAGTGCGCATGTGTAGTTAATTAGGATGCAAGCTCCCGAAGAAGCAGCTATTGCTCACACTTACCTTTACTACGCGTATAACGCTTCCTACGCGTCGTCGCCAATCTGTGCAAACGTAGTAAAGAGAACAAGTTACTCGGTAGATGTTGAAAATACTCGCAGCAGCACTAGTTTCAACAGCTGTATTTGTTACAACCTCCTCACTAGCCTAAATAAAGCCAAACTCTTTGCAGTTGTCTGTCGTAACACGCTGCATAAGGTTTAAACTGAAGCAGCACCGTGCCCGCAAGCAAATTTGTATAGGTTTTCAAAGACGTATAGAAGGGCTTTTTTTTTTCAGGAACATTTTGAAGTTCACCAACGATTTTTTAAGCCGAATCTTTTGTTGTTACTGAAGCTTAGTTAGGTTAGGCAATGTCATCTAATGACAGCTCATCTCAACAGGAGGCTAGCTGATGATATAAGGAGAACTATTCAATCTTGAGGTACCGGCAGCACAGTAATTAAAATGTCTGCCGCAGTGGGGATTTTAGCACTAATCAAGTGCTTCCGAAAAACCTTATTTCCCTAGTTACGACTCAATCACAGAGATAAATGAATTGAATAAAAGTAAGGGTTATAACTTCCCTAAACTTTATGGTGGGTAGTAGGAACACTGTACTGCTCAGCTGCGGATGAATTTTCACCACCCTGAGTTCTTAACCAATACATGAATTTAGCGCCTATCTTTAGGCATACGAAGTTTTCGTTTTGTAGTTTAGTCCAGTTTACCTAGAGCTCGAACGAGACAGACTGCACACGAAGGAAACATGACACCACAGGATCGCTGACTCGCAACTGAAAGTTTGTGGGTGATGTCATCCTTCCTCTTCTATTCAGTCTGATATGTTCGCTTTGTGGCTAAATATGCAATTGTGCCACCCCGCTCGACTTGCTTCGGTACTTCAGTTTGACTGCCATGTAATGTGACAGCCGCGAGTGGTAAGAAAACCCGTGACGTGGTCCTTAGCAGCAGTACGCCATGGACACTGAACCACCACTGCCGGTGCTCGTGCAATAAAATACTAAAATATTGTTTAATTATGTTTAGCTAAATAACGAACATTTAGAGTAAACAATTGTTGATTACAACGGTAGAAACTGGTGGAAACGTCGAAGTACTTTATTTATGGCACTGCTTTGCAATATGCATTGAAACTTAAGCAATAAAGAAAAAGGAGCGCCACTGTCTTTCAGACTCTCCATTGTGTCGTGTAGTTTAGGAAAGACATGGTATGGGCTTGCGCAAGCGCACCACAGCTCACACCCGTAACGCACCCACCACACGCCAATGGGAAGCAGCGCTGTCCAGCTCTCACTCGACAGACCAGCTTAGCCGATACACTTGGCGACTAGTTTCTCTGCGTGTGCAAAGAAGGTTCAGCAAACCCGGCGAAACTTGACGGAACAAACATACGCATTGCGATCATGGCCACCCTACTGTGAAACATGAGATAACCATTATTGCGTGCTGCTGTAAACATCAAGCGTAATACTAATGGGCTATGGCAGCAAAATAGAAACTTCTCCTACGTACCTTAAGCCGCCGCGTCCAAGACCTGTGCATGAAACCAAAGAACAAGTTCTACTTACTTTACGATGGAGTTATAAAGTACAAAGAAAGCTAAAGGCTAAAACATATTGGTGGCAGACGAAAAATATTTTAAACTTAGGGGATTTTACACATGCCAAAAGGGCCATGAGATTATGAAGCGGGCCATAGTGGGAGGCTCCCGAGTAATGTTCACCGCCTGGAGTCCTTTAATATGCACCTAATGCACGGCGGTATACGAGCGTTTGTGCATTCCCCCGCGGCTTTGATGAAACCCCCAACCTCGAACTCTGCAGCGGAACGCCTTGGTAAAGGGGCTACCGTGGCGCTATAAATTCTGCGTGTGACAAAACAGCAGTCAATATGGTGATGATATAAAGATCCCATTGAAGGACTACGATGTAAGGTTGAATTGCCATTGAATGAAGCGATAAAATGGTAGCAATTCGACACAGATTTTACAATCACAGATGTCCTTCATGCTCACAGTGCTATTATACCAACCGCGCCATTGGTACGAAAAAAACAACTATGGGATATCACTTTTGACCACTTGTCAGGGACAAGCACGAAATACTAGTTTTTTTACCGTGCGGTTGACCCCGACGTCTTGCTGCACATGTTCATAGATTGTGGGTTAGCGTGTTCATTATCAACGAGACCTTACATCAGCAATCGGGATTTGATCCCCGCTATTATTTATGCCAAGCAAAGCCTCATTGGACTTGGACGAACGTTGAAATTCGTGATGTTTTATATCTTTACTGAATTTAATTTACTAGCACAGGCTCTCTGCGCTCGTCAAGGTTCGATAACACATAGATTAAGCCGGTCATTTCTAAAGCAATCATTGTTTTAAGAATTTTGAATAAGTTCCGTAATTATTTCCTAGTTTAATAATTATTCCTGAAAAGGCAATGTTTCGCCAAACAGTACGTTTAATATTCCCCCATGTTTGTACAAACGTTACATCAGTGTGACCGATATAGTTCTTTCGGGACACATAAAAACATTGACCATACCAGCCGCATAACGCTTTCGAGCATTTCTTAAAGCAATGTTTTTCAGAAAAGTTGTAATTGAAACACGCACGTTTAACTTAGCATACACGCTGCAATAATGTTCCCTGAAATGTCACTAAATGTTATTTTTTCTTCGGCGGCACTTACATTTCTTCAAAGAGAGCAAGCTAAATTTGGCGCCGGTAATAAATCACCCTCCAGAGTGCTTGCATATGCAATGCGCGGTAAAAAACTGCCAATTAGGCCATCCAAGTTAAACATCACATCCAGATAACCGATAGCCTCTCCTATTTAATTTCACTAAATATAAAAAAGATGCCTTGTTTAAATAACCGAGGACCGCGAGAAAGCACACATAACAAACACAGTATAGCGAGTGAAATCCTTATTTCAGTGCTTATTTCCAAAGTTCATAGTAATACAGAAAGAAGGTGAAGTAAGCAAAGTAATCCAAAAACTTTCTTCACTCATCGCCAATAGCATGACCGTATAATAATCTTCAGCTTGCTTAACACCCTCTCATCCCCCCCCCCCCCCAGCATGATCCCAGAGCAATAAATTAAGCTATGTGTCCCAGGCTGCGCAAGCCATGGGTCATAGTATACGGTAATCAGGAGGAACAGCCGCTCACACGGGTTGAAGTGGAGTTATTTCGCCA
Source organism: Dermacentor silvarum (assembly GCF_013339745.2). Classification (NCBI taxonomy): domain Eukaryota; kingdom Metazoa; phylum Arthropoda; class Arachnida; order Ixodida; family Ixodidae; genus Dermacentor; species Dermacentor silvarum. Next base: position 16,696,670 of record NC_051158.1, read on the forward strand.
CTGGTCTACTCGGTACCTAACCCTCTCTCTAGGTAGTTCTCATATGACCAAAGGTTATGTTTGCCTCGGTAAAGAATGTTTTTCCGTATGTGCAGTCTAATTGTGTTCTTCAAACGGCAGTTTCCAGCGCTCACCAAACAAGTCTTGTGTTTGTTCATTCTGCTTAGTATACCTTGTGTCTCAGCTAACGTTAGCCAAGTTGTTAAACTTTAACATGTGTTTGCAACGTTGCACCGTGTTTAAATAACACGGTGCATGACACAATTATAACACCGACGGTGTTCGGTCGTCATAGGTCTGCTGACCGAACACCGTAATTTTTAAAATCGTAACTTGCACCATGTTTATTTATTCTTTATTTTTCATTGACCAGCTTACCTAACGTCACCTGAGACACCCTATATATGAAGTGTATTGCATTGCGCACACGATAAGTTCTAATCATTGTATGGACTTCTATGAATGCATACCACAGTTGTACGCGTTTCTGTGGTTAAATAAATTTTTGTCCTGTATTTAAATATTTCCTGTCAAGATGCAGTGCAACTTTTGTGTTTTGTAATTCTTGTGAGCTGCGCTACACCAGAACGTATCTTCAGGACCACATAAATAGGGCGCTATTGAATGAATCGAACTTCTACTGGTTCTGACTCGTCACTGGAGCAATAATTTTTTTTCGTGATAGCAATTCTGTGGACTCTCGAGGTGCATTCGCGCCTTCGGCGCGGCCGTTGCCGTCATCATGCTGTCCCAGTATCGACAGTGCAAATGCTGTTTGCGGATAGAGTGCTAAAAGATCTGCAGAGACGCGAAAGACGGGGCACTGCGTTTACTTGCAGAAAAGACGAGGCCAAGGGGACTTAACCTAACCCTCTGCTTAATCGACTCTGCAGGCTAGCAAAGGCAGCCTTCTACAGCGGGCATAAGCATTGTGCGCGCAATTACAAGCATTCATGTCGTGCAGCTAAGTCCATGCATTGGTCTTAGCTGAACAGACAATAAACCTCAAGCAACAAACGCCGATGCTCTTCATTCGGTTTTATCTCATGCATCACCAAGGTGCAACGCCTGCAACGCCGCTAGCGGCACATCATCAGGGCAGCGTTTTGAGGCGCCTAGTAGCAGTTGGGGTACTGTTTCTGTCATCCAATAGCAGTTGCCTCGCGTGCTGTTTCGTGCAAACATGACACGCACGCGCATTGTTATAACACCATTTGCAAAGGTTCAGCTCAACGCAGACTCTTGCTGTCACTTTCTATGCCTCGTCTTCTGTGAATAACGCTGCAGACCACTCCAGACGTACCATAAATTGAGCTGCCATGGCTAGCCAGCCGGCTATGCTGACGTGGTTGGAATGCCGCTTCAGTGTAGAGCAATGTAATTTAAAAGAGCTATGAATTAGGCTTGTTCGCGTGTGTTCATTTTTCTTGCGCTAAGTACTCTAGGATGCAACAGGGGCGAAACGAACACTAGATATGAAGCAGACACGAAGTGACACAGGAGAGTGCTCCAGACACGTGACACAGGGTTGCGCTCCCCTTTGTCACTTCGTGTCCGCGTCATATACAGTGCTCGTTACACCCCTATTGCATCCTACAGTACTTAGCACAAGAAAAATTAATGGAGCAATGTATCAGGCCAGCCCCCTTTTTACTTTCATGTTAAAGGGAAAATACACTAAATGTATCTGGCTAGCCAGATCCTTACTTTCACAAGCACGTTAAGGGGAAAATAGACGTAAACAACTGATGGAACGCTCATTTAATATGTACGGTCATTTATGCATGATCTTGCTATACAGGATACGTATGCAGCTCTTGTAAATCTCCCTACAGGCAGTGCTGAAAGAATGACAAACCAAAAGCCAGACAGGCACAGATTGAGTCCTGGGGCGCTATAACGTAAACTGATTCCAAACTGCTTTGATTCCAAACTCTTGGCGTCAAATTTACGTAACCACCGACGCAAGCATCGGGCGGTGACCCACAGCGTTGTCTTAACAACCCAATGAAACACTCTCCTCGTTTATAGGAGGTCACATTTGTTCGCTTTCAAAAGCAATAACATTGTCTAAACTCAGCACTTTTTCTTACCTAATTGGCTGACAAGAGGCGAGGTGCACGCTCTAGTGGAGAGGGTTTCGATGGGACCGAGACAGCACAATGAAAATAGATACCCCCATGCAGAGGGTGGTGCCGGCTTCTCCGATTGGTCCGCTTCGCTTTACTTAGCTTGCGGTGGCTGGTCGAAAATCGCGGCAGCGTGCATAGGAAGGTTAAGAATGCCGCTAAACCGGATCCTCAGCAAGGAAAAGTTGGCAGAGCGATGTCGTATGCATGCCGAAAAGGCTCGATAACGTTTTACTGCCACGCAAAAAAGTTTATCATGCGCAAATAAATGCATGCTCACCGGCCGGTGCGACTAGCGAGGGCCTGAAGCGATCGGCGGGCAGCCATCTTCTATTCCTTTCGGAACGGGGTAGTCTGGCTATTCAGAAAATTTTTCAGTTTTGTTTGGCATATTACTGCATTTTTTTCGCGTACACGTCACTTTGACGCGGTGAGGTTTCACGGTTTTGTGAGGTCGCCTGACAGACAGGCGAAGTGGGCGTAGCCAGAAAACATTGGACCAATAGCAGAGGGCTATTGGTGAAAAGGCGTCGAATCAGGAATAATTATTTTTCTTTTGTGCGGTTTAATCATGCACAATCAGTGTGCACACGTTATATCAGATGGGGAGCTATCGCGGTTTTCGTGACGTCGCGTGACAGACAGGCGAAGTTGGAAGTGGCCCGAAAATGTTTTCACCAATCGTGGAGGCTGATTGCAGAAATTGGAATCAAAACAGTTTGGAATCATTTTACGTTATAGCGTTATAGTTAACTGTGCCCGACTTACCTGCAGTGGTGCTACGCATTGTCGCCGTCGTTCTGCATAATAAAAAATTTATCTATTAGCACTTTCTCAATCCTAAGAGATGTTGGTTCTTTTACGCACAAACGCCAAAGTTTTGACAGCAATTTGTGAACAAATATTTTTCCCGAATGCGACCAGCGCTATAGACCGTCCCCACCCCAGCTTTGGTGAAATAGTCGAGCAGCCGCTGCTACATTGAGAAGTAGTTGAGTGCTGCCTCCGGGTACCTCGCGGTAAATATAGGTACAAGTGCGCTCCGTGCCTGGTGCTCGGCATCTGGGGGAGTTTCACAGGCTTGGAAGGACAGCCATGCACTGTGAAGTTGGCGGCATGAGACCGCCAGACTCCTTTTTGAGAGTTGTTTGGCGTTTTCTTTGTCTTGGTTCTTGCGCAGCAAGCATAGCAGTTTTACGAACCTCTCCTAAGCACCGCACCCCTGAAAAGCCGGACGCCTGGCCGGACGCTACTTGTGGCCGTCTTATCAAACCGATGGGTGTCCGGCGGCGGGCATCGAACCACGCACCTACCGCAGCTGAGTCGGGCGTCCTACCCACTGGAACACGACATATTACTACCACATAAAGCATAGCGAACAACTATAAATAGATGCATGTGCAAATATTAAAGCGCCTCTCACAATGTTTCGGCATTGCGAACACACACGAATGGTGCGTCCATTGCACTCACAAGAAATGTGCAGTCAATGCACACGTGACGAGAAAAGAGGGGGAGGATCGACCTAGATCAAACAGTTTTTGTTTCTTTTCTTGCGCATAAAGCACGAATTCGAAAACGTACAAATTTGAAGGTTGCTACAGGAAACACATTGAATGTCGCCTAACGACACTGCCTTCTGGGTTATTCAAAGTGCAGTATGAATATACTGCTACCTTTAATTGCATGAAAGTGAACTATTGCCCAGTGACATTTCCCTAAGTATATGTCGTTCCCGCTACAATACATTCCAATTTTGCACGGGCGACAAGGTTATGTAATGTCAACTCATATATAGAGACCTCGTGAGAAACGCGACAGTGGTGCGTACGTATCTGATTTGGTTGTGAATTTATTTGTTTTAGTTTTGAACAATTCAAAAATGCGTAAAAAGTAACTGCCCTAAATTACTGAATTTTTCTGTATTTTTATAGGGTGATAAAAGCAAGGCTGCTGCCAAAATTTGAACAGTGCATGGAAAAATCACTTCATTTTGTTCATGATGGCGCAGAAAACTGCCGTGCAGGCTTCACTTCAGAATATCGGTTATCAGACGTATTTAGGAACAAGCAGCATGTTTGGACACATTCGTTAAAGGTGAGGCAAACCACTGCGATAAAAATACAATGCTGGAAATGCACAAAAGAAACTTGAACGGATATTGAAAACGCTTTATTTGGACGCAGTAAAGCGTTTTCTAGAAATGCAACCACAAACTATTACAAATATTCTATTTTTATTGACATCCGCGATCTATAACTGATGTCAGTTAGTCGATAAATGGAATTCAGTATCCCTACACACGACTGAAGTGATGAATAGTGAATAGCAAATAAATATGTGTGATGGAAAGCACGAAATGTTTGTATGCAACGGGCATGTCCTACAGCTGCCTAAATATGTTTTAATTGATGTGCTATTAACGCAAAATGGAAGAAGTCAGGTGAAATATAAGAACACTTAGCTAAGTAAAACACTCTGGCCATATGCTTCCCCTGTTTTCCACCATATTTTGGTTTTATACATCCATGGCCAGTTGCCAAAAAACCGAAGTTCTAACGCTCTCCTCTTTTAAATCTATATGATCAACTTTTGGTCAAATTTGCTTCACGAGTTCTTCAGTTGACAAGGTACTCACTTTTTCTTTTTCTTTGCATCTGCTTCAATGAACGCTGCAAAGTAAGCGATAAAAAAGTGATTTCAAGCTTGTTCTAAGACGTTCATATTATTTAGGTTACGATCGAGTTTCGATGTTATTCTGTGTAAGCTAGAATTATTGTTGTTTTTACTTTGACAAGCTAATGTCAATACCATTTCTTGGTTTTTAGGAATTCTGTCTGGATGCCTTACGCGTGTTCCTGCTCTGAATTATAAAAATAAATGCGCGTAAAACGAAGAAACTGGAAGTAAGCATAATGTACACAGCCGGTCATAACAGAGAATGAATACAACGGCCACTTCTCATCGGAAGACTGATGACATTGTAACTAGGAGAAAAGAACTTGTTGAAGCTGATAATGTTAATCAGGGCTTCACCCAGTGTCAAAAATGAGGGAAAAGCCGAATATAGAGCTTGAGAGCAACGAATTAGTCCACTCATTTTCAGACACAACACTGTAATAAGGCTGTCTATTTTATACAGAAGATGCTTGACTACTATAAGATCTTGTCAGGATGAGAGTTTTATTTGGATTTCATTTTATATATTATTATGCACCACTGGGTACGGCTGATGTTGAAGCATCAATTAAAATGAAACAGAAGAGCCGATGCTGCGCATAACATGTTCGCCACAGTTCCAGCTCTATAGTTTTAATTTCTTAACCGCCGAACCTCCGTGCATGTGTGTAATCTCTTGAAGCGTGACAAAATCCGGAGACATTGTAATTTGGTGCCTGAATTATGCGACATAGTTACCATGAAATAACTGTAAATAAGCCTTTAGCTTTCCAATCTTTATGTTTCGCCAACACAAGTACATCTATTTTATGAATCACATAACACAAACACAACGTCTTTAGCTAGCATGACTACTGTCTTTCGAACGTATGTCTGCAGAACACGCATAGATTCGGCACTCTAATGGAAAAGAGAACTAGGGTAAACAACTTATTGAATTTCAGCAGCTTATCTATAAATGTTGCTTTTGAGATATTTTGCAAAGTATATTTTTTTCTGAAGTACTATTTGTTTAGAACTTTCCCCGCAAAGTAATATAGAAGTAAATATCATTAGTACAACATAATTTAATGCAAAGTTCAATATTTTCGCTTGCATTGTGCTGCTTGACGAATGTCAGCAAAATGTGCCTGCCCTTTTTCAAAGACGAGAAACAATTACGTAGGACACAGCGCCAACTGCCACAACGTGTCAAGCTACATCCAATTTCAACCTGTCGAGATACGGATAGTTTTGATTTATGGATCGCCCTAAATTTACGTGACCGCTTCGCAGCAAAATCCCTGTGATAACCGCATCAATAATCGCTCAACGACTAAAGAGAAAAAGGCTGGAAAAAGACGAAAAAGAAACGGAGTCGTACCCAACGTGACGAGAAAAACGCAAAAGATGAGTATGATGGCCCTCATTCCTGGTATCCTGTAGTTCTCTGGGCAGCAATACGGGTGCGTCTTCCGGGAAACAAAAACGTGCACTGCGCGTGATGGAAGATGATGTTTCTCTTATAAAGGTATGCGATTGCTAACCTCTTCTCGAGGCGTCGACTCTTCCCTGCCGCAGTATCTCGACCGGAATTACAACTCTGCGCTCTGAATTACAACTCCCCTCTTTCGACGCTTGATCCTACCCACAGTACTCTTGTCACTATATAAAAACAATATAAAAGAACGACGAATATTTATGAACACGGGTATCGGCATTCCTGCTACGACAAGCAAGTGCTTATACATCGATGCGGAGGCGTTCCATCGCCACGCTGTCTAAGTTCGTGCTCCACTTTCTGTGTAGCGTGGCGACGTTGGTAGTTTTATATAATGCGCTCGAAACAAGCAATCAATGAGGAAAAGAAATTATCCACATTGATTGTGTTCGACAGCCTCCCTGTCACATTGTCGAGCCCGGTTGCTTTGCCACGTATTTCATCGCTGTTCATTTTAGCTCGGCGACAGATGCGTCACCGATGTGCTTGCTTCTCGGTACACCCGAACGCTTGTCGAGCCAAAACACGCATTGGGAGGCATAGACAGAAGCCATAAACTTTGGATCATGATAGCCAGCCATTTTTAACTAGGTCACATGATGGCAGTAGAGCCCATGAGCAGATGGCGTTGAATTTAAAGTGCATAAAGCGAGTATTTGCACAAAATTTGTGAACGCTGCAGCATTTTTACTATAGTACTTATCATACAGAATACTTATCAAACACAAAGCTGTGGTCCTACTTGGGTTTTAGTTCTTAGCAAATTTCATTTAGCTCTTTCTTCGATGAATGATTCTGTAGGCAAAGAGGAACTGCTGGTCTCATGGGCTCTGGAAATCAGTTTAAGCGAAGAGTTTATTGTTGTTTGCAGCAAACGTTGTTAACATACGGCGACCATTTGCATGTCCAACAGGGACACACTTTTCACCTGAAAACGCTTTACTCAGCGAAAACTTGTGGAGGTGAAACATTCGTCATCACCCGCCGTGGTGTTGGGTTGCTAAGCACGAGGTCGCGGGATCGAATCCCGCCCATGGCGGCCGCATTTCGATGGGGGCGAAATGCGAAAACACCCGGGTACTTCGATTTAGGTGCACGTTAAAGAACCCCATGAGGTCAAAATTGTTCCGGAGTCCCCCACTACGGCGTGCCTCATAATCAGATCGTGGTTTTGGAACCTAAAACCCCATATAATTACATTAACATTCGCATCGCCCTGCATGGCGACGACGGATTGAGGACGATGAAACGACCACGACAGCATGGCGATGACGCAATTACGACAATAAATCAATGATCAAGTAATGACAACAATGCAATGGTGACGATAGAGTTACAAGACTAGAGTGACTATACGAAAGAATTGAAACGGCGGAAAGACCTCGATGGCTCGTCGTCATTCCATCATCCAATCACGGCGATGGAGTGACGACATCTGCATGCTGATAATGAGAGACGACGCTATAATGACGATGACTGTTTGACGATGACGGCATGACAATAGGATAAGGAAGTTAAAATGACGAAGGTGGAATGATGTCACCAGAATTACCTACGACGCATTACAATGACGGTATCACCACGAATGCATGACGACGACTGCATCACAAAAGCGCAATGACGACGTAATCACAAGAACAGCACGAGGTGGGTGGAGTAACGGCGAGATGATTGAAGACGACGGCATGATGACGATCGAATGACGACGATGCAGTTTTAATGGCGGTGTTAATATACGGCGGAACACTTTTAAACAACGAAGAAATGATCACAATGTAATGAAGGCGATGAAATGATGAGAGCGAAATGACGAGAACGACGTGTTTGCGTTGGAGCTCACGTCCGTGCTTACGTACATCAACTGATACCCTTCGCTGCTGTGCTTGGCACTCTATCCCGTGCCGGTATGTGCTACATCGGGTACCAGCCAGTCGAGCCAAACAGCAGGCAGCTTCCAGCACCCGTAAAGTGGAAGGAACAGAAAGCTTTGCTTTAAAACATTCTATTGCAGATATTGCAGGCACGAGCATTTCCTCATTCCGCCCTCTCATGCTCCAGGATGGTCTCGCGTGCTTACAGTGTGCCGCTAGAGCGGGTCGTGAATGTTTCGGTAGAATGACATACTCGGCGCGTCAAAGCAGGCGCTGTACGAAAGAGCGAATGAGCCTGCACAACAGGTAGTCCTTCATTGTCTACCTTTTATTTTGGGGCATTAGACCAAATTTACTCACCACACCAATGCTAAGATGATTACCCACTTTTCTGTGAAAGGAAAAAAGAAGTTATTGCAGGATAGGGTCGCATATTTATCTTGTTGGTAAGCCATACTAGAGGGCGTTGGAGTATAGAACACGTATCTGGACGCAACAGTGACACAAACGCTCTTGTGTCTCATATCGGGTGCGCTACACCAAAGCCCTTTAGCTATACCTGCCACTATATATCGATCGATCTGGCACAAGCTGCTCAACACAACAATTTACTGTATGAAGTCTATCAACTTTCATCTGTCGACAGATCTGTTTCTCTTCTGCATTCCGAAAAGCATGCGTCTATCCATAGAGTTATTTTGCCTTTAGGCTGCACCTCTCTCTTATGGGCAAACTATAGGCGTTGACGATAGCAAATAAAACTGCATATGCTGTCTACTGCCTTTTATGCTTTCGTGGAGGGGAGAGGTTTAAATTATTTATTGTGTACTCTGGCGTGTCAAGTTAAACGAGCGCGCATATATCATTCAATCTCGAATTTTGAGGTTAATTCATACCCACACTGTCCTCAAATTTCTCTTAGTTCCTAAACTCCTCCCTCTTGCATTTACGCAAACTGTATTTCAATGTTTCAGGACTTCGGGACCTCTATACCTTTGCTGCCACTACCTTCTTTGCGTTTTCCAGATTCACCCAGGTCATGTTTTTTCTATTGAAAAGTCAGGAATCCCTTTTCATTCATTCGAAAACTATGCAAACACTTTGGTGTTTAAGAGCTGATTCCACCGATGAGCGCTGTTCACCTTTATACAGCTATGACGCGGGGATTCAAATAAATGTGAGATGATGTCGGGCATGCAGCGACGCCATCTGCCACACGCAGTCGTAGGAAGGCTTTCCGAATCTAAAGTGCGTCACGTTGAGAGGAAGAAACAAAGCAAGCAAAAATGAGACATAAAATAAAGCGTATAATATGTGAGTGCTCCCACCAAAAGAAAGTCCTGAGAGCGTTGCATAGGTTTAAGAGATAGATGTAGGGTATGGGGTGGAAGGGTCGCTGCGTCTGCACTTGGAGCCCGCCGCTTCGGCATCTCTACGCACAAAGGCTCAAAGACGCCTCGCAGTTTGGCGGCTATATTTCAATCACCCCATTCGAGTGTAGCAGAAGAAGACAGTGCTTTCGGTATAAAATATGTAGCATCTAGGGGCCTTTGCCTGCTTCGATAGGACGTGACGGGCTGTTAGGCAGATTTAATGGCTCGTCCATATAAAAGAAACACAACTCTTGCTGGCCACACCAGTACGGAGAAAAAAATGGCAATGCCCAGCTGTGGTAAAACTAGCTACTTAGGTTTCGGATTGTTCGTAGAGGTGCGATGGTGTTGTATATCTCTGGTACGCGGGCTTACTCTGTTTCCACACGTAATTTTGTAGCCACGGCGACGTCACTGTAAAGTCAAAAAGCCCTTGACGCATTGAAAGACGAACAACATTCAAGTCATCGTCGAAGTTTACTCAACGCCAAACGCCGATGCTTCATGATTGAAGGCCATAAAGAAAACAGGTCGCAAAAAAAAAGGGTGAGCCAATATCGAGTGTGACGTTCTCTTGGAAGAGAGTCATTGGTGAAGTGAGCTCTGCACTTGCAAGAGATAATATATGAACAGGTGGAAGTTGACAAGCAACCGAGCCAGCCAACTTGAGAGTAGGAAATTTTCTCGTACATAGACAATAAGATATAGGCGACGTGCGAACACACGATTGGGTTGTGCTAAACAGAAGGCCACGTAGAGACTGCCGGGTGGCTCCTGGCCCAATTCGCTAGATCGTTTGGTGGTCGTATAAAGCACGATCTTCATTTCTGCAGTGCCCTCGTTAATTTGCCCAAGCCATCGTCTGCAGACATCTCTTGTCCGGAAACAGCAACAGCTGCTGTGGAACCATGAGGACCACGGTGCTCTTCTGCTGCGCGATTGTCTTGGTCTTGGGTGAGGCCTTAGATTTGCTTTCTTTAGCGCTGATGTGCACAATAGCATCCCATTTGACGGAACACGAGTCTTCTTGGTCACGTAGGGTTTGTAATTGCGATGGCTTGCTACCAGATAGTTTGGCAAGGCAAGTTAGAGTGTTAAGCAATATACGTTAGTTCCTTTCCGAAAGGTTGTCGAGATTTGGAGAAGACAATGGTGCTACGATCCCAAGCAGTTACTGGAACTCCACGCATATATGTTCTTTGTTTCCGGAGTATTGCTACTTGGATAAACTACATAAAACAAGGAGAGCAATAGCAATCATCACTTAAAACGTAGCCTCCGAGATGCGCGGTGCGCGCTGTATATAGCACGTGCCGCCTGATCCGGAGGTCATAACCGAAGGGTCATGACCCCCGGATCATGACCGAAGCAATCATTTACCCAATGCTGCTGCATTTCACCAGTGTTTCTTCTCTATCCTACGGATGCTGCTTAAAGGGGGTGCCTTCGTCTTGTCCAGGCTTCATAGACTTGCACTGCCGCCACGAAGAGTCAATATTCTCAGTTGTGCCATGCAAGCACAAATATTTATATCACACACGCAACAATACCTGTTGATTGAATACCAGGAACGCTGCCTTCAAGAGCCATGCTTAGTGTACTATGAAAATCGTGCCACCATCTAAGCCTGCAAATTATATTCTAACAAAATATTCTGAGCGTAGAATTGTGTGTATTTAAAGAAAGGTACACATTTGTTGTTTGTGCTCTGTAGCACCAACAATGCACCTGTGGTAGGGGTACCACGATAAACTTTCAATGAGCCTTGAAGGACTAATCATTTTGCTGCTCTTCCTTGTGTTTTCTTTGTATAGAACTGTTGATTTCCACAATATGTCTTTGCCCCATTTGAACCAACTAATTTTCAGAGAGTTCTGAACATTCTTCAAGTTGGCTTCAAATCTTTCTGATCGTTTGTGCAGCGCCGTTGCGGTGTATCACAGATAATACGGTAGAGGACCCATGAACAAACCGCAACCAGAATTATACTGCACAAAAGTGTCTATAGTATGATGCGTAGTTGAGAACAGTAATGACGATATCCGTGTGGCAACCGAGGCGAATAAGAAAGAAAGCCACGTGCTAAAGCTCAACATATTGCAGCCCACACAACACAAGAGTGCCAGCCAGAGCAAATATTTCTTGTGCATATTTGAATGTACAGGACCCCGTATTGCAGTTTTTAGTTTGCTTTATTGCCATTTAGAATCAGACAATATGCGCCGGGCTCATTTATCCGTTGTCGAGGCCAACTAAAGGTTATTCAATTTTTTTTACCAACATAGATGTTCAATATCTAAAAATCTATAATGAAAGATAGCATCCTTTAGGCACCTTGACGGCCACTTATACCTTTATTATTTGAGTGCGTGTTCACAAGTTAGGAACAGTAGCCGAGCGAAGTAAGCCTGACGTGATAGCCAGCACTTTGAGAAGGGGTTTTAATTTGGTAATGACAAAGACAAGTTCCGTGTCACAAACCGTGGCCCGAGCTTTAAGCTTCCAATGCTCACTCACAGGTTATCACTTCTTATCTCGTCGTGAACCCTTTGTCTTGTTGAAGTGTCCACAAGTGAACGGTGTGCCTGATTGGCACGATGGTGCATGGGTTAGTCTGTAAGTGAGGATATGAAAAACAGTATAATATCCAAGGCGACTGTTGCCTTCAGACGGCTGTTGCTCTCGGTGCATTTTTTTTAGGCTGAGGGAGAGGAGAGATAAGTGGGGACAGAATGTATATGATAGATTATCCGTGGAAATTTACCCTCAAGGACGAAGCTCGTGCAAACGACAAAGGTCAAATGACGGACCTCTATCGTGCCATCACTGACATCAGAGCATGCCACTGGAGACAGTCAAAAGGAAAGCAAGCAGCAAAAAAGAAAACAAAAAATAACCGCTTTGGCGCCGTCTTTTACTCTTTGCAATTCCGCAATTACTCCCTGACACCTGCAATGCCATTAACCCTGTCCAACTAGTGCTCTGTAAGAACTTCTTGAAAAACATGCGAGTAAACCACGACGGCAATGACAACGGCACTTTACCCTACAGAGGAGTTGAAACGTAAGAACGAAATGAGAATGCTAGAACCAACCTGTTGTCATGGAATCAATCACCACAGTTTGCTGCCGAAATCAGACACAAATGCGCTCTAGAGGAATGTGGCAATTAAAGAGCGAAGGAAATAGAATCAAAACCTACGGGGATTGGTATAATAGTGTCTTAGCAAATGCAGTGTGATGAACAGGTGGCTGTGAACTTTGAAGGTTAATTACTGATATCCCGCCTACCCCCCTCCCCCTTTTTTTTTCCTTTTATTTGGGCGCTTTAATTAGGCGGTCTTTATACTATAAACCTGCTAACGTGTTTTAAGGTTCCTATTCTGTATATTCAAGACGTTTGCTAATTCTGCTTCTATTAAGAAAATGTATACCAATAAACACGACATCGGAAGTCTGAAAGGTTTATCCCGCCGTTGTACAAAGCCACGCAATTTCTTCGGGCATGTGCATTCTACGACTTTAGAGCAGCAAGTGACACTTCAGTCTTTGACCTTGCAGCAGCCATTGCCGACGCTGGCCCTAGAAGAAGTACGCCTAGGATGAAGCGCTCCACGACGCGAAGACCAATGTAAGTAAAACTGGACGTCACAGTTCACGTTTCCTTTGCGCATGAGCGTAAATATAAATATTTCAGAAGGCTGGTAGCATTATAAACGTTTACTAATCATACACACTGCGCGAGCTACGTGACTCCTATTTTCGGATAATTTTGAATAACTTCGGGGTTTTGACGGGCCGAAACCACAATCTCCTTACCAGACATGCCCTAGTCGGGGACTGTGGATTAACTTCGACCCCCTGAGGTTCTTTATTGGGCACCCAATTCACGGTAAACGAGTGCTTTTGCATTCCGCTCCCTTCGGAACGAGGCCGCTGCAAGAGGGGATCGAGGCCGGGGTCTCACATTCCACAGCGCAATGGCGTAGCCACTGAGCTACCGACACAGTGTGTTTTCAGATGTGTTTTATAGTCTTGTGCGGACATTATTCGCCAAAAAAGGTGCCCTTACGGCAAGTCAGTTTTGCTTAAACCCGCAAGGGGGAGGATAGATACGAAAAGCAAAATTGTCCTTCACGTGGCTGAAGCACGAAGCATTTTTTGTAGGTATTGCCATATTTTCAATTCCTGTGCTTCGAAGTTGTCCATTGATTCGCCCTCGCTCTGTGATAATCTTGCCTCTTGGCTAGCTCACGTGATCCAAAACGCGTTAGGTGCCGTTTCGATCAGCACAGCTAGACGAATTTTTTTTATTAAACTACGAGGCTATCATTCTGAGAAACTCTATGGGTTTCTCTCGCTGCTTCATGCTACAGACGAGTAAATGACAACTTTACCTTTTATAAGTGTCATTACACTGCTGAAAATTCAATAAAGATCACTAATGAACAATACATTCCAGTTAATTGGCGTACTTGTATCTGTATAGTTGATGCCAGTGATTAAGACTCCCGTGCTAATCCAGTAGAAATCTTCAGACAAGCACCAAACGTGTTGCTAAATACATGCCAGAAAACACGAGTATGGACAGTATTTGTATTCTGTACAGTGGTGTCCCCTTGTGTTAATGCCAGATCTTGTTGCAAGACTTGCCCAGATAATGTGGGCAAATATTTATTTGATATAGCTAAAGCAACGAACCATTCGTTTCCTTTAATTCGCCCTTGACGCATAAAATTTTATATAACCCCAAGAAGCTGATGCATAAATAAAGGAGGGCTTCAAATAAGAGAACTGTGCTAGCAATTGCTACAAAGTGCTTTCGCGAATGTCTCAGTCTGTTATCTGTTTTAGTGACAGCGCTAAATGTAGATCATTTAGTGGGCGCACGATCCCGCTAACCGAAGAACACTTGAGTTCACGCTTCGCTGAGGATTGTTTCTTTGTAGACGTTTTCCAGAATTTGCTAAAAACAGTATTTTTTTTTTTTTTGCTCAATGCCCGCACTTCACAGCCTACTTCTCTGCATGGCCTTCGGGCGCTTGCTTAGACAAACTGTGGTGGCCTTTGCACCCAATAAATAAATTAAGAGCATGCGAGGCTCGGACGGAAGGAAATGCTAGTATGATTATTTCAGCCGACCATCTATTAGGTCATTGATATGCTTGTTCGCGTATTACTGAAATTTGTCACTGAAAGTCCGCTGAAAATTTACTGGTGATTTTTTTTTTCTCCATGTGATCCCTCCCTTCCAGCACCCCACGATATGGTGAGCTATTCTCTGCTATGAAGTGTCCACCGTGGACACATTTTATCCAATTTCCACATTATGTTTTAGTGTCTACGATCTATATCTAAGCGGGCAAAATGGTTTTTGATTCTATGGGAGATGAGGAATAGAATTGTCTTTTACAAAATGGCCTACCTTATTGGTTTCGCGGACTTGCTCGCTTACTAGAATGGTATCTAGTTGGGCGTTGACCTCTCTAGTCAATGGTGCTTAGTTCTGACAGCCAGTTAGGCAAAGAATGTAATAAATGTGTCATAACCCTTTGCTGGGATAACATATTGATTGTTTCTACCTCGTTTTCTTGTTGACTCTTCATCGGTGTTCCAAATGGCACGTAAGCCTACTCTATCACCGATGTCCGCTGGTCCTAAGTGGTCTTCAGGCAAGCGAAATCAATGCTTCCGTTTTATCCGGCCATGATTTGCTACCATTCCTCGTGTCCTTGTTTTCTGTCTCATTAAGCGCTTCACTGGTGGATCTATTAAATGTCTAACGCGCTTTCTTCTCGTTCTTTTCGTTGCGGACAACAGACGATGACGACGACAGTGCCGCTGATGAAATGGACGAAAGGCGCGTATGAAATCCTTTATTTGGACTTTATCAAATTGCGAAGGATTCTTCACAGAGTGCGATTCAATGAGTGGCAACATTTTACATCACAGAACTTTATGCTTCGCCCAGTGAGACATAATGTAATATACGAAGCTACTATAGCGTATAAACAGACGAAGGATAAACAACAGTGACAGTAGACACAAGATTAAGGCTTAAGGCTTAGGCTTCAGAATTTTTTTTCGCAGGTACATCCACATAAATTCACGAACACAATACCGCTAATCGCATACGTGACCAACGTTGCCAACTAAGGAACAATGAGGGCGTGAATCGCACTGTTACAAAGAGCAAACAAACCTACTACATATCTACAAAGGAAGGTTGTATGCCGTATTAAACACGGATGAGCGTTCTCTAGTTACAAGTCATCATTAGTGTCTCAGTTATTTGTCATTCATCTGTTTCAGTGCTATGATCGCTTTTAGTGTGGGTCTACAATTATCCCGTTCCTATACCTGGTTGTACACTCTTAATCTCTTGCCATATAGGTTCCACTATGTAGATGAAACGCATTTGTAAAAAAATGTTCCTGTTACTATGTGGAACTATGGCGGAAGAGTTGTTCACGAGCGCCGATCCGATCTGCCTAGAAACTTCCATGGCAATCACAAACATGTGATTCGGCAAAGGAAGAATGACTGCTCTTTAGTTCATGTGTTTGAACGAAAACTGCCTTAGCGCCGGTACATGGTCAGATTTCTAAATGCTAACCTTAGTTAAACCACCGTCGTACATTGCACTAATTATTCGCGTATTGGGACAGTTTCCGTATGTCGGGAATGTTGCAAGAAATGCAACGTTTAGTCATTGCTCCCTTTGTGGTGCATGCACCTTTCTCTATACAAAAAAAAAATCCTGCAGAAAGTACTTTCGCTGCTTACGACGCCACGGATCCTCGCATTCTCGTAAGGTAGAGCAAGCACTCTTTTTCTAATATACTGTCGTTCTCGACTTGTCGCGGCTCTAGTGACCGTGGGGCTTAGCTGTATGTCATTACATAGCTCCAATCTAGCAATCTACGCTAAACAGCAAGTTACGATAATGATAGTAAAAGTACTGACGTGCATGTACTCCTGCACGCGTAGAAAGATCCCCTCAT
This sequence comes from Dermacentor silvarum, assembly GCF_013339745.2. NCBI lineage: Eukaryota > Metazoa > Arthropoda > Arachnida > Ixodida > Ixodidae > Dermacentor > Dermacentor silvarum. The sequence goes on from NC_051158.1 coordinate 16,713,205, forward strand.
TGTAATGAATACGCTGTGAAGTTAGTGAAATTGTTACAATACTAATGATGCTCGGTTGAGTTTGATTTTTTTTTTCGTGCAGGTCGGATGAAGATGACGATGATTTAGATTCCAGGGACGGTAAGAAACTTCATCTTTTCGCCTACAACCTGTGCGCGGTTTCTTATCAAATTGTAGCTCATTGAAAATTTAAAAGAGCCATTTATACCCACAATAAATAAAATAATTCGCAGTTCCTGCAGGATGAGCCTTGCGAGTTTCTAAGATGGAAGAAGTGCTAGTACGGCTTAATTGGTTCAGTGCTTGAAGAGGTGAAAACAAGCACGCAAGACATTGCGCGTAGTGAGGAAGCGCAGAAGATTTCTCGAAACTATTCACCCTCGAGTTCGTATAAATTATATTTTCACCGAACGTTTTTTACGAGCCAATCTGTGTTGCAATTCTATATCTGAAGTTTCTCGAATGTTACCGATGGTTCTATTCGTTGTTTGTATTCACCGGACTTTGTGCAATCTGGTGGTATGGGCGAAGCGAACGGCGTAGCGATTTCTGGTCGGCACGCGAGCACCAGCGATTACGCTGAGACCTTGGACGAATTATGTACAAAAGCCGACGCGCTTGACCCGCTGTTCATATTTTCAGTGATCGACGAATGTGCTCGCCGCTATCATTTTGCTGAAAGGTACTGGGGTATAGGTGGGCACAAGTTCGCCCAATAAACGGCTAATTTCGTTACTTGCGTTGTACCACTGTGATTCTTCACCGTCACTCCAACGTGACACTACAGCAATTCACTTAAACGCTGCCGAATCCGGTTGACTAAGCACCCACGCTGTTATTCTGCGCCTTTGAGTCTCCCGCACACCCAACTCACCACTGGGGAGCACAGGCTCTTGCGCACAGCAGCTATGCTGTGTTTGTGCGCATCTGCCATAGTCTGCAAGATAGCAGGAGCAGCAGTCACGACCAGAAATGTCTGGCAGGGTTCCCGAAAATAGCTTCACTTTAAAGACGGTCTTTTTTTCCTAGGTGAAGGATATAGCCATTCGAGGAATATTGTGCAGGATCTCGAAGGACAAGAAAAGCTTAGGATGATATGAACATCGGGTGGTCAAGAACCTAGGTGATGAGAAAAAACTGTACAATGCTCACAAAATCCAGCCGTGAGCTAAGGCCGTCAATTTGCTATCTTTCGTATTGCCGACCTACGCGTCAAGATATATATGAACAGCTTTAAAATCCTTAAGATATATCAGTGGACGTAACGCAAAACCATTTTGCTATGAAAGAGACTCTGCGAACTATCAGCTACATCTTTATGTAATGCACATTCAGAACAAGTTACAAAGAAACGATAAATTATTTCTTGCAGATGAAGAAGTGGACACGGATGACATGTAAGTCTTGAAATTTATGAACTGCATTACAAAGCAATCAACTATGATGTGTGTTAACCCTGTAATGGCCAAACACAGTTAAACATCAAGGGAAATTAGAGCAGCTTGATCACCTTTATTTTAAGCCATGGATGGTAGATTTGTACAAAAATAACAATTAAGTGTTATTTCAGTTTTAATCTAATTATTGCAGTAATACGTAATTAGTAATTCGTGGTTGGTTTGCTGAACTATCGATAACCGGGGATAATCTCTGCAGCATATTGCAAACGCTGTTATAGCTTATGTGTTAAGTTTCGCGAGCTTGAATTTGAATTTTTAGGTATCAAAAGAGTATTAATATAATACGTTGGGCATTCAGGGGGTAACTAGTGAACCAGTTGGTAGCGGCCGCCCTAAGGTAACTTTCTATTTCGCTGACACTTAAAGCACTTTTTCCAAAGCGCGGGTGGAGACCGCTGTGCTCAAAATTAGGTTCCCTGTACTTTGTAGAGAGCATTTAATTCAAGCCAATGCCAAGATATATGAAATCACATCGGCAAGGAATACTATGTATTAGATGCGCTTGGCTTATAGATATGCGGCCAGAGTCACAAAGCTTTTCTTTCTCAAGTTCGCTTTGCCATTGGCTGGCCGCGTTCGCTAATGATATATTAAAAGATCAGGTCGTATCAATCTCTTCCCTTTCCTTTTCTTTTTCGGGCGACGTCTCTCATATGTCTGGCATCCGGATTGGCTAAAATTCTTTCTTAAGAAAAATTATAGCGTAAGAAGTTTTTGTGAATTCGGGCTATGAAGTTTTTGAAGAAATGAGGTCACAGTTTATAAAGCAAATACTTGAGAGGTCTTTCTCAGAAGAAAACAAAGTTTCAAAGTTCAAGAGACCTGCTTCACCTTAAAATCGACGGCAAGTTTCCAGGCATACGTAGAGAAATTATCTACACGGAAAGCGTCTTACCCCATTGTTCTTAGGACACCTTTTAGAATTTAATAGTATAAATTATATGCTATAAACTGGACTTTTGTTATTGCTAGGTTGGAGTCAGTCGAGGAGCGATCTGACGAAGCCACATCAGCAGATGAAGGTGCGATCACCTTTCGTTTTCTTTTTATTACCCATTGGGCATTAAGTAAGGGTTTGAGTTTCAAAAATGGAAGTATTTGCTGTTCACTTTGGTACTACGTGTGATGAGAGGCAACTTTTTTCTTGAATAAAAATGAACGGGTGATGGCCGCGGTACAGTTAGCAAGGTTTTTCCTGCCTCCAGCTGTTCGAGGGGAAAAAATCTGAGCTCTGACACAAAAGTTCGACTCGTTCAAAATACTCAAGATGGGCGTTTGTTTTCCTTGGAGTTTTCTTGTACAAATGTGAAGATAATTGTTTCGTACAGCTCACACAATAAATTTTATTGCAGTAAAGGCTTGCTGTGCTAAAATATACATCGAAAGAATCATTTTACATCATAAATAACATCGTAACAGTGTGATAATATGCTAAACTTCAGATTGGGTGTTATTTCCAATTCTTCTACTCGTTTTCGCGTGAAAGTTCTAAAATTTTTCGCCCGCGACTTTGCCAACCGAAGCGTCAGCTTCCAATGAAAAGTCGGCAATGTTGTTTAGTAATGTTTGCAGGTCAGACTACTTTAATACAGATTCTTCATAGCAGTGTTACAGAACACATGAAGCATAGAGAAAACAAAAGAAGACAGGATATAGGGGTGACATTCAACTCAGTTGAAAGCTGTAGCACTTCTACGAAGAATAAGTTATGTGAGACATTTTAGAGCGCTAAAGCACTGTTTTCGTGGAGTTCAAACTATCTAGAACAATGCTCAGATGACACTATATGAAATCGTGAATTTGACGAAATCCCTCAGGTGGGAAGAAACACGACGGCACGGGACAGACCAGGACCACAATTAAGCGTTTAATATAAGTAATATCTGTATAACAATACAACTAAATATATTCATGAAGAGGAGTTGCGACATCAAATTGACAACTTTTTTATCACTCTTGGAGTCTCCAGAATGCTGTAATGCTGTATATGTTTTACATCCATTATTCACATTTCTGTCTTCTGTTCTTTTTTGCAGCAGAGAGGAGGTAGAAAGAGAAGTCCGGATTATTACTGAAAATAAATAATAAACAAAAAATGATGTACTGATTTCTTTCCTATAAAACAAATTTCGTGTGTTGCGTATAATAAAAAGCAATCCCGACGATGAATTGTGTGGGCTGAGGTCGCCATAGTCGAGAGACGGCACCGCTTTCCTACGTGACAGTCAACTTTCTAGCCTATGAAACATGGCGAAACTGGTCTCTTTTATCGTATTTATTGAGGGAGCACAACAGAGCCCATATATTACGAAACTTCAGCCCATTCTTTAGAAAAACATGCGCTGCTTAGAAGCCTCAAAGTTTCCCTACGCATTCTTAAATATGATATTTTAGTTTCTTCATCCTGTAATACTGTGAGCCTTTCGTTTTTAATTGGGATAGCAGCAAGTGCAAGAGGAAGTAAATTTCACAAAGGCGGACGTTGCCAACAAATACAGAAGCACGCGCCATTTAAATACTAAAAGAAGCACGCGCTAGTTAAATACCAACACAGGCTGTGAACATCTCTTCTACAAATTCAAATGAACGATCATCGCTATAGTTTTTCTTTTTCGCTCATCTTTCGGCATGCCCATCCACAATTTTATTGCGGCTGATATTGATTCCTGTCAAGTACTGTTTCAACTAGAGAAGCTAGCGAGAATTCTCAAAATGTCGCAGCCGACATAGAAGTACTATCCTGGTTTCAGAACATCCTGTTTTCGGTTGCTCCGAACGTGGTGTATTGTTCTTTATCATTCACTGCTGGTGGAATGCTAACTACTGAATACGCATCATTATTCTGCATTTCTCCTAAGCCAGAATATTTTATAGACTACTTGAGACTTTCAAATATGTGCTAATCTCAAGCCAAGAAGAGCACAACAAAAAGAAGTAACAACCTTTTTAAGATACATTTGACAAGTTTATGCGCTATCTTGCATACTTACGCCTTGATTTCAGCGAAGAGATCCTAGGAGCACGTGAGTACTTTTGGGCGTATTCAGCTTAGGCCTAAACCCGCAGCATGAATCGGACAGCTTGAGTACAACAGGGAAGTTTGTGGTGCAACGATTTATTCAGTGTGCTTCTGTGATCAGCGAAGAGGCCAAAAGAAAAAAACCACGAGGAAAAAAAGGAAAGCATGAGACCATGTTTGAGTGAGTGAATCAACTATATCGAAGAGACCAGCGGATTGAGGCCTGGGCCTCGGCCGCGGCAGGGGCGGTAGAGAGACCCTGTCTCCCAGCCACCTCTCGAGCTCGCTGGATGGCCCATGGTTGGTCTTGCAGGTCTGAGCTGATCAGTGCTGCTTTCTACCGCGCCCCAAGCTGTTCTGAGGAGACTGCATTTTTATCCTGTACATGTGCGCATTCCTATAGAACGTATTCTAAGGTAGCGTGTTCTGTCCTGCATAATTTACGCATGTCATCTGGGTGCAGTTCGAGGTAGATGCGATGTAAGTGCCTGTGGTAAAAACTTCTGGAGGTGCGTCAAGAAAAGACATCGACACATGATCCTCATCGATGTGTATAATTTCGGTTCAAACTGCATTTTTCGTAGTCACGTGTGACAGGCCAACTGTCGATGCACCACCACATGACAGCAACAATTCTGCGGCTTAATATTGACATAAAAATTATAAAAGTGAAGGTCTTTAAAGGATAGCAAGTACAAGCAACAATAAGTTTACGACTGAGAGGTCATGCCTGCCCTCATTTCACTTCGTTAAGTCGAGTGGTCTGAAGCACCTGTGGGGACGTGATTATTCATATTGCGGAAATTTTTACTGTATAAATATATATGTGTCTTGCTCTACCTTCTTGTCTGGACGTCTCTTGTGTGATAATGCTCAACCCTTTGTTGGCAGGTTGATCTAGCAGATACTGAAGAACTGAGACACCAAGTCGAAGTAATTAATGGCTTCCTCATAAAAATCCAGTCACCCAAAGAAGAAAACAAATGGCATAGTCCGTTTAGGTATACTTCTGCCCAATTTAAGAACGAATGACGAGCGCCAAATAGGTGGGAAGCCTCCGTCCAGGTATATTGTTGCAAGAAAGGGACCGCAATAACTTAAGCGAGAAGCTCCGTGCCTTAGTGGAATGTCGACGCTTCAGTGACACAAAAGCAAGCATACAAAATTCTTAGGTTGGAATTCACGAAACTTTTCCTTTGTAACAAATACCTCTAAATCACTTGCGCTGTTGCTGTCTATAGTTCAACAGCGTTTCTGGTTCAAAGCAGCATTCAGTGAAACACCTCAAAAGAAATTGGAAAATACGTTTTACTGTAAGAAAACTCCATGGTGGTGCGGAGCGTTGTCGACGAGATATGCATCAGCGTCTCGCGCACTTATTCGTGCCTGAAATCAGGTCGGGCACGGCGGCAGCAATATCATGCAGGTATATCTTTACAGCCACAATCAGTCACCGAAATCTTTCACCATGGACGGTGGTTAGGGCAGTGTACTTTCGACTGTGCTATTGAACGTGGGAATGGGTGGTGCGCGGAGCGTTCCAGAAAACATTTGGAAGCTCTCGAAATTATCACACTTGAGAAAGAAGTTCATGTCTGAGTAAGCTACTTTATATTTTTACATTATTTATATTTTGACTGTGTCATTTGGCACAGTCTGATATCTATTATGTAGCATAGGTTCTCGGAGACTGGACTTGCTTCGGTGAAGTAGGCTTTTTTTTTTTTTTTTTTTTTGCTGCTCTATCCTCATAGGCGAAGATCAAATCCAATGTAGTCAATGCCCTGCACACCGACTTCGACATGCAACACCGCTAAGTCTATTGACGTGCTTGGCGTCAGGCGTAAATGTTAACAAACTGAATACAGCGACGTTAGTCGATCGCTTTTATTGGGCAATCAAGCTGCAAGCAGCGCTTCTGGACAGCTGTGCAATATGTTCAGTTAAATAATTTTTAGTGCATCAGGTAACCACAATAGTAGCGGCTGTTAAGCGCTCATTGAAGAGAATTGAAAACGTCATTTGGCGTGCAGAAACTTAAGTCAATGGTAACGATCCTTATAAGAAACGCAGAAGCTCTTACTTTATGCGCAGAAGCTCCTGAAAGGTGGCCGACCCACTGTAGCCGTCAGCAGTACAGTTGCGCTAGCCGAGCCTTGCTCTAAAATGAGCACACGTGAAAAGCTTCGCTTTACACATGCGCTCAGTATCACGCTTTACTTACGTATAGACAAATATAGCACATAACAAAACAACTTATCTATATGCACGATTCGTGTCTAGGTATCACGTACTTACAGAGCTTGATTTTCACGCATGCATTCTCACATCTCAAGTAGCTATTTAATATCATACGCTATAGATGTGTTCTTTACTGTGAATATTCCGTACAGTGAATACGTGCGTTCATGCAAAGCCCTGGTGTGCCAACGGGAAGCTCAGTCAGCCGCTGGCAATCCAGCAAACGCAGGTCCAACCCTCTCTGTCTAGTTTAAAACGTCAAAGGCACTCATCCAGACGAGGAAGACTTTTTACGTGGCACGTTCTACAGTGATAGATTCTAAGCTACACATTCTGTCAATCAATTTTGTGTGTTTTCCACTGTATTTTAGATATATATTGTCATCTTATCATTATCATCATCATTTATTGACCCTTAAAGGCGCCTGTTGCGGTATTACATACTGGGGGAGCATACATAAGAAAAAGGAACGTTCAAACAGTCTTGACTGTAGTAAAAACAATAAAAATAACATTTAGAAGGGTATGTGCTTTGCTTTCTGCGTTTACTCCACCGTTCTTCTAGCCAAAAAATACATAATTCTTATATGTGGTCTCGCTTTATTTTAAGTAAATTTTATATGTCCACTAGATTGCTCATGCATTTACTTGTTCACTAGACCTTGTAGTGAACCTCAGTAGTGTCCTCATTTTGTATTATCTACCTTGCCTTGCTGTTGGTTGCCCTCTACAATACGTTCGATTGAGTTGTTTAAGGATGTCGCCTTTGCCTGCTAGGTATGCATCGCCCATTGATATACTTTTATAGCAAAACTCTTTTATAGCAAAACTGGCTAGGGTTCCGTGCATTTTTCGTGTCCGTCAACATATCTGCGTGTGCAAAAACTCAGCTCCCGAATTCGATGCAAAATCGCTTCATTCTATGCAAACGCTTATACGTTTTATCACTTGGATATGCATTTTCAGTAGATTAGTTATCAATAGGCACCATTTTCAAGATCAGTAGACTCTCAGGTAGAAAATGAGGATTTCTCAAAGATTTGCCGCTCTGCGACCCGCGTAGGCCATGTGTACGCTCGCACCACCCTCTCTTTGTCGTCGTTCAAAGCGCTTGCGTGCCTAGTTTCCTTCCGCTCACCCGGCGTGGCGGTCCCGTCCCGCGTGCCTAGTTTCCTCCGGCTCCCCGAGGTGGCGGTAGTCTTCCACGCGAATTTATGCCGCCGATCAAGACCACCGATCAAAATAAAAGCGTGTGTGCGCGTGTCTTTGTTCGGGATGACCACCGTCACCACTGAAGAGAAATAAATTTGCTCATACCTTTGATCCAAATTCTGTGTCCCCCCTATGTCGTGTGCTAAACTGCTTCGCTGGTAATCCACCTTCGCAGCAGTGGAATGGCACGTGATTTCATGTTCGCTGAGATTTCCGTACGCTTTAGCGCCTCTTAGATGTATTTTGCCATGCTATGCTTTCTCATTGAACAGCTTAAAACTTTACAGCACTAAATTATGCGCTGCAATTATTCGTAGCGATTCCACAGACCACTTTTGGTGCTGCGATTGCCTCATACACCGTCTATCGTGCACAAAACAAACGCAGCGCATACGAGTCCGATGACGGAACGCACGGTGGTTGGCTCAGGGCAACCAAGTGGTTTCGTTTGGCGCGTCGTAGACGCCAAAATCGGAAGTAGTGGTGTCTACTTGAACATCCAAAATCAGATTTGAACTGCGCGCCACGGTGATGTACAGTAGGCAGAGCGTTGTGGGCAAGCCCCGCTCCGCCGTAGCCTTCGCAGCGCAAGGCATTAAACAAGGAACGGGAGCACAGCGAACGGGATCACACGCGACCTTTCATTGCCAATAACTCCGCCTCTTCTGAACGTACTGAAGTACTTTTTGCGGCAAACTATTTCTGAAATAGTCTACTTTCACATTAAATGCATTCCTCGACTTCGATAAAAAAAAGTGTTTCAGGGCCCCTGCAATGCTCAATTCCAATGGCATGAACCTAATAGCATCTCTGTTGGTATACAAAAAAGTCACAGGCCTGCGTGGCACACCCAGCACAGTCACAGCGTAAGCTGAAGGATCGGCTCCATAGGAGCTCCATTTTCGGCAGCACGCACTAGAGGGTCTTCGCGGCAAAGTCTCTGCGTCGTTTTCACGAGAACGGTCTCAACTACCCGCCCGGCGCCGGCGGGTAGTTGAGGACAGAGATCAGCTTATGCTGATCTCTGCGCAGCGGTCTGCTGCACCCGACGTTGCCTGGTCCTAACCGCGCGCGTACCTCTACGATTCGCTTCTTGAGCAGCGGTTCGTACCTTTCGAGGAGGTGCCATAAAGTGTACCGAAGAGTAAACACAGGTATGTAGACTGCGTAGTGCGCATGTCACATACCTTGACCCGTGGCACGATGCGATGCTGTTGATGATGATGATGATGATGATGATGATGATGATGATGATGATGATGATGATGATGATGATGATGATGATACATCCCCTTTGAAACGGGGCGGTGAAAAACAGTCACCTAGTCTAGTTGATTTAATCAGGTATGCCATACATGTTTTTCATTCTAGCATTTTTATACATCTTCTTAAACTTCTTTTTCCTTCCTCAAGACAATCCAACCACTTCTTGACCAATCCCCCATACTTGGTAGGAGCCTGGCGGTAGCTGCGACGGACACCAGCAGCGGTGGCGGCGGACAACATCGCCAACCGAAACGGCTATTGGAATGAGCCAATAACATCTTACGCTGTAAAAGGACCGCGGCCTTACTGGGCGACATACAGTGAAAGACCATGTAAATCAACCTTTCAAGATGGGCTTTATACCTATGAAATTTTGTCAGTGGGGTTGAGCAGAGCTCTAGTGTTTAGGTGTCCAGATGGTTGAGAACTCTAACAGCAATTAAATATGAAATGAAAGCCCCAGACAAACTTGTCAAGTGCTTTAGTAGCCTTCCCAATGAATGTGACCAGGTTGGTGATTTTATACACCACATACCTTCTAATTGCGTAGGCCCTTGCACTCTCAGCATCAGCAGGGATGCCATGCATTTAGGAGCTGCTCCTAAATACAGCTGGCCGCTATTCAAGAAGCTATATAGACACTGCGCTTCCACGAGCAGCCATTCGATCAGATGCAATGATTATTTCCTTTCTCTTCTTAAGCAGGCACGTTTTTGTCGAGAGTTGCCACGAAGCACATCTCTCGATGGGCAATCTTGCCGCTTCAAAATTGACGTCGTTAGCACGATGGAGCACACAAAGAAATGAATCGAATGATTTACGTTTCCAAATGCGCTACACGTGAAGCGCAGGTGCTCAATTTTTCAATGAACTCTGATGGGAAATCAAAGGAGCATCTGTGCTCGTGCCTGTTGCCGTGTTTATATTGGGAAGCCCTGCTGTGATGAAAAGGGCACCCAGTGCCAACAAAAACACAAGCCTTTCATTCGTGTTTGTGGAATGTAGTAGTGACGGCTTCACTGATAGAGAACAAGAAAAGCAATTAGCATATAGAGTTATAGTTTTTATGGCAAAGTTTTTGGAAATATATCACTGCAGGACTTTTGCACCGTACCAACGGAAAGGGCACAAGAACTATAACTCTTGATTTGCGAGAACTAGGGAAAGTATGAATGCGCTTTCACATGTGGGACATGTGCTTCTTGCGTTACGAGACGATTCAATCCGGTTGGGGCGGCAACTATCAAAACAGGCGATTTGTCGCGCACTCTTTAAAATGGGCAGCAGGTTGAATGGGCGATGAGTGTGTCGCAATAAAGGCGTTCAGGACCAGTTAGGTGACGAATGAGCGCCCACCGATCGACCTCATTTGTTGGCGCCGTTAGAAGACACAATTTAGAGGCCTCCTCACAATACGCACTTCGCAACCTATATAATGGTTTGCCTCCAGTGATTTGACTTGTGTGGTCGCCATGAATGGATATGTATTGCTCATATGTGCCCTGACGCTCTCTTTGGGTAAGATTCGGTGACTCATTTACCTTTAAGACGTAAGCTTTGCTTAGGGATGATAAAGTTATAGATTATACCGTATGTATTGTATTAAATCGCACATGTAAGTGTCTTGCGGCTTTATGACCAAAATTTGCTTCCACAAAGTGGGTTACTAAAGTTCTACTTAGGAGTATTTGTAAGCATAAACACATGTCTAGCTCGCACTCGGTCTATAATGCCTGCATTTTTTCTCGTACAATCTCTTTTGAATTTCGAAGCATTCCATCTCGCATCCCATGACATTTAATCAAACAACGGGTGTTGCAGAAAAACTTGTTTTCAGTCAGTTTACCTGAATAGATGAAGTAGGTTTCTTGGAGTATCGAGCCACGTTGGTATCTTTATTTGTAGATCACTGTTTTCAAATCTTAAATGTTGGGAGGCTGCCGGGCTGAGCGTCAACTACGCACAATGTCAGAATCCAGAATTGTCGTGATAAAAAGGAAACTAAAAAAGAATACCAAGTAAAGCTGTTCTTGTTAAAGAAATGTTTCTAATAAATATCAAAGCATCAAGTTTAGGTTGAGCCGATGAATGTTAAGCTATAAAACCTGTAAAATCAAAGGCGCGTGGCGACGCCGCATTGAAGCTCCCGCACCAGCTTGCATTTTGCAGAACCTAAAAGCTTCTCGTTATTATTTCAAAGTAAGTTTTGCCAACTTTAGTCAGCTAGAATCTATCTACTAGGCTCTTCTGCAGTCATGACTGTCGTGGTCATTTATTAACTGGATATATATCAGAATATGCTTGATCTGAATTATATCACATGACATCACATGGATAATCCGTTCTTTAGCGCCGCAATGTAGCCGTTGGGGCCGTTTCTTTACCGGGTTATTCCGTATATCATGATATACATGACATGCATGCTCGACATGTCATGAATGACCTGACATCACAAGAATGATATTCATGACGTGACACGAATGCCATAACATGTCATGACACGAATGGCATGATTGACATATATATGTCACGACACGAATGACGTAGTATTCTGTCATGACATATGACATGCATGATATGAATGACGCAACAAGAATTATCAGCATTTATGACATGACACGTCCAGACAACAATGACATGACGTGCATGCATGATAGGGATGGCATCACATGAATGACAAGACACAACGTTGTCGTCTTCCTTCTGACGTCACATAGATTCTGGCGTATCACACACAATTGCTCAATTTACACAAACACGTTCGCCTTTCTTGAAACCCTGATGAACCCCGAACGATGCTGTATAGCTAGCAACCTGCAAAATGCTTCGCATATCATCGATTCCTACAGTACGTGGGATCTTACAAATGTATTCTTTATCCGGGAGCCGTCCCCTTCCATAAAATCAAGGCTTCATTCATTCATCGCTAAAGAAGAGCTACATACGTACATACTAAATAAACGCTAGACCCAACCTAAAGACGCTCAAGAACCTTTAAATCCCCAAAACGAACAAAAATTCCAAATATAATTTGAAATACAAGGCATTTCACTGTCGAAGAAATATTTATGCATTTATTTAAAGCACACTGCACAAAATTATCTGGTCACCTAAGAAGACCCTCGCACACACCACGCACGCCACAATGTGTGGTTACATCAATCTTAAAATAAAGCAAACTCCACAGTGAATTTTCTTTAGTTATAATCAACGTTTTCTAGCAAACTTGAGAAAATGCTTCATCAGAACATATAGATTTAGTGCCTTTAGCGTCCCTTTTGACCATCATGAGTTCAATCTTGGAAGAGTAAGAAGTAAAAAATAAATTGTATCGCAACCCTAGTCCGACAACAATGTATGTCGATTCAACGAGCTTATAACGGTGGAGCCCTAAGAGCCTAAACTCACTGGAAGACAGTTGGGTGCGCATCCATTAGCACGTTAAATTTGCAGGACTTCGAAAACGTGCAGAAAATTTGGCCGCAGGGTTTATGGCTTGCTTATTTTTGTATTCATTTTTTCACTTTGTGTATTGCTTTTTTAGAATAAGTTTTGCATTCGAGCTAATTGGTAAGGCCAACACCTTTGATCGCAATAGCTGAAACGATGCCACACGGGGTAGGTGAAGTCGACATTCTGTGTATCTGTTTGTCATTCGGCATGTCCCGTCTTTTGCGCTGTTTAGTTCAACTTTTATTTTTTACATTTGCATACATAGACCTGAGGCCGTCAGTTTCAATCACGTGTGCCTTCAGACAAAACTAGACTTAGGGGGTCACGCTTATTTATTTTTTTTTTTTTGCTAAAGTTATCTATGATGAGGGCAATTGTCTATGTAGAAAAAAAATCGTTGTTTTGTGAGACGCACCGCGGACTTCCAGAAATAAAAATGTAATTCCCTAAAGGTGAAGAAGAGCATTTTTGCGACTTGAATATTTTACAAGTTTGCACACCTATCAGTCCAAAACTAAAATATTGTACGCCGCTACATAGCTTTGGTAATTTTACACTCTTGGAAATACTAACCCAAGAAAACGTCCCACTTACGCAGCCCACAGTATTTCATTGAAAAATTCCCAACCTTCGTTTTCTGAGCCAGTGCCTTTCAGTGACGCTTAAATCAGTGGCATTTTAGGTACATTTTAGCTAAGGTTCCGAAGCTGAAAAAGTTTCTTACAAATCTCCAAATACTATTTTCTTTCAAATGAACGCAAAAATGTTGCACCTAGATTACGTATTTATTTCATAATATAACGCGAATACGCCAAAATTGCTAGAGTATGGAAAATTGGTCAATTTTAAGGGCGTATTAAAAATAATTACCATTTTGCAGTAAATTTTTACAGAATGCGCTCACAGAATGGATAAATCTAATACTGCAAGAACTTGTGGCATTATTTTATTTAAGCAATAAGATTGAACTTATTTTTGATAGCTTGTATGGTCATCCTAATGGCCTTGGTAGTTATATTGCTGAAAACAAAATTACATTTTAATGCATTCTGAGTGTGCTGTTATTGTGGTAGTAAAGCAAAAGTGACCCATATTGTGTCTTTCTTACCTATTCTGAGCCACGAAATGAGTTGAGCTTGGGTTTTCAGGGCTCCTGTATCCGTGTTTTTTGTAACGGTACGCTAGGGTAACAAGCATGCGAAAGCACGCAGCCTGCTGTTTAAAACTGGTTGGGGTATACTATTTTGGGCACTACTCACTAATTACACCTACTATCTGAACTGCTCTACGTTTATATGACCTATGCACCAGCCTACTGGGAAAAGGCAAGGATACCACTGCAGCGGAGGTGTAATCCGGGTGTGTTCAGATAAGAACAGTCGCGAAATGGGTCCCATATTTTTTTTTATTCGAGCTAATTTTTTTCTATTAGGCAGAAAAACCCTTCCCCCCAATATAGTCGAGACTACGATTCCCACATGCCGCCTTTGTTTCACACCAAAAAAATAGTAACTGAGACCTAGTGCAAAAAATCTCGCTATGAAGTCGCAAAATGATCCAACTTAAGAAACGCGTGGTATAGGGAATACAGTTTCCTACACATTAAACGTTGGTTGTATATATTTGGAGTAAACTCTTGCGGATGTAAGGTAAATAGAGATAATTTAATGTAGCATGGCATGGTCAACAATAATCATTATCCCCTTTAATAGACGAGAAAAAAGCTGCGGACTTATTTTAACCTTCTTTTAAGGCAATTTGTATTGACTGGTTTAACTGTTGGCGACCTAATGCAAGACTTACAGAAGAATTTATTCACAAACTTTTTGTTCTTTCTTGGAACTGGGTTGTAAATGTGAAGAAAAAGACGTGATAATAAACCAAATATCGGCTTTTTTTTTTCCTTTTAAATAAGGAAAGATCAGTTATAATTTATCTAAAACGATTTGAGGTGTCATCTGTTGTGATAAGGTTCCTGCAAAATTATGTCGCTATAATTTGTTATTAATACAAATACGCGACGTAGACTAAGATATCTGCTTCGCTGTTAAACGGCGGGCATAGTTGTCGAAGTCAACAGCATAATTAGTTTCATTTTATTTCTGAAGCAGCGAATTTCATGGAGGCTGGAGTTGGTGGCAACCATGCACAAGCAGCGCGAATTATTGTGATAAAGGATTCTTCAGAAGCTATGACGAGGCTAATAGAGATTGGCTAATTTATCATTCACATCTTTATAGGCTGAGAGGGAGGGTGGGATGAAATTATATAAAAATGCAAGAACCGCAGCTTCACGTTTGGGACATCGGAATGTAATTGCGTTATTCCCGCCCAGTAAATAATCAATCAGGGAAGAAATATAAGTTGTGCCAACTGCCTTTTCACTGATTTTTTAATAGGTGCTTGCGCACCGCGCAACACTCATGGAATTTCTTTGGTCACATTTTACGTTCTTTCGCATATGAAGTGATTGAATTCCTTGCACCATCCTGACATACTTTACACAACAATTTTTGCCTTGTAATTTCAAAAAAACAAAGTCTCGCTTTTTTGCCCATGACAGGTTACGACTAATTAAACTCAATGCACCTTAATTCTGTGAAAAAGGTTGTACTCGTATACATTCAGAGTAACACATTTATTGTGTAGAAAACTGTATTCCCTATAACCACGCGCTTTTTGCGACTCGATAACGACATTTTTGCACTTATTCTCAGTTAAACTTTTTTCTGTATCGAACAAAGACGTATGTGGGAAAAGTAGTAGTTTTTCTGCCTAATATAGAAATTCTAGTTAAAATCAAAAATATTTGGTGCCCGCTTTTGTGGCTGTTCTTACCTGAACACACCCAGCTGACTCGGCCCCTGCAGTGGCGTCATGGCGCTTTTCCACTAGGCTGGTGCATCGTTCATACAAACGGGGATCGTTTCAGATAGCAGGTGTAATTAGCGAGTAGTGCCAGAAGTGTTTTGCCCCCACCAGCTTTAAACATCTCGCTGTGTGCAATCTCGCGTGTTTGCTACCTTAGTGTACCGAAGGAAAATTACGGATACAGGAGCCCTGAAAACCCAAGGTCAATTCATTTCGTGGCTCGCTCAAAAGAGGCAAGAAAGACACAATCTGAGTCACTTGTCTTTACTGCCACAACGACAACGAGCTCGGAATGCAATGTGAATCTAATTTTGATTTTATTATTCGAAATACACAGACAATATTGATGAACATACAGAGTTCTAAAGATAAGCTTTTTTTTGGTTTCATATAACATAATGAGACATGTTTTTGTAGAATTAGCTTTAACAGTCCTGCGAGGGCATTCTGCAAAAATTATAATGGAAATGGGCAAATATTCCTTCTTAAAACACCCTTAAAATTGACAAATATATGCTACTTTCTCAATTTTTGGCATACTTGGGATTTTATTACGAAATAAATGCGCAATTTAGCTGCACATTTCTTGCCTTAATTTGCAAGTTACTATTCAAAACTTTGTCAGAAAGCCTTTCAGCTTCATCGCCTTAGCTACTATGGCCCCACGAAGCCGGGGTCAGTGAGAGCTGCTTGCTTGAAAGCAAAGTTCGGCAATTTTTCAAAAAAAAAGAAGACGGTGGGCGGCATCAGTCTGACTTTCCTTGGGCCATAAGGTCTGATGACTAAAATTACCAAAATAATGTATGGCGGTGTACAATTGCTTACTTTTCTGGAGGGATATCTTTTAAAACTTGTAAAATCTGCAAGTCGCAAAAATGATCTTCTCCACCTTTAGCTAATCTTTTTCCTGGAAATCCGTGCTCATTATCGAAATACAGAGGTCGATTCATCTCCACTTATACGTTTGCCACCTCATATAAAATTTTCGCTGAGATAAACACATAGTCAGGATCCACCGATGTATATGTCCTTATGTGAACACGCACTTACTCTATTTTCTTGGATTTCGTCACAAATGAGGATTTATAAAGTAACATAATCAGAACAGTTGACTAGTACAAATAGCTCTCTTACTATAAGTATAGCAGCAAAACCAGTGTAGGTGAATCGCGTTAAAAGCTTTGTAAGTGTTCTCTGAAAGAATGCGAAGTCCAAGAAATTGCCATGTGCTCAACATATTGAAGAGCACAAGAAACTTGCTCGAAGCAACACACACAGCTCGGGGAATGATCTTAACTAACTATCGACTTCAGTTGATGGTGCCTGGCTCTTGTCTGTCATTCTCATCCCAATTTTAGCAGTGTTCTCCGTGTTGAGTTTATGAACGTCTAAATATAATAGCAAGTATTCTATTAGACGCATTTTTGTGATAGTTTCACGCACAGTAATATCATAACAAGGTCTTGTGAAGTTTTGCTCAAAATTTTCTTATAGTAAACCATGAAATGTCACTGCATTTTCTCTAAACAAAACTCACTGAGGAAATCTCCCTGTTTTTTTTTTCTTTTCCTCAGCGGCTGCTGAAACTTATAATGGAGATGAAAGGCAAGTAACAACAACTCTTGTTTTTCTAAAAACGCATTTAGAAATATATCTATGAGCCTTCGTTTTGTTGCGAAAGCGTCAAATGGCTGATTGAGCAAAAAAGCCGGCGTCTGGCGTCTGTAGCTGCCTAAATTCCCATTGGCTGCGATGCCACGTCACGAGCTTGCCTCGACAATGGTATAAGAGATATACTATCTTACACAGCGCCCTCAACAGAGTTCCCATTGGCTACGACACCATTAATGTAACTGTATGTGATCCCTACGGCAGCAGAGTTGCGCAGAGGTCCGCCATCTTGCCCGCCGACGCATCAGTGTTCCTCCTCTAGAATGCAGGATGCGGCGCGGCTCAGCTGCCTGGTGTCTGCTTCATTCCGCGAAGGAGGTGGCGTGGCGAGTGGCAGTGCAGGCCATAGAAACTCTATGGTGCAGGTGCAGCCGTGAAGTTGGCTTTCCCTCAAAAGTATGCTTTTTGCGCATGTGACCAGATTTAGCGAATAGGGGCGCAAGCTGCGCGTTCCATCAGACGCGCAACTCTGCTCCCCTAAGGGGAGCATATACAGTAACTCTAGACACCATGGAACGAGCGCCCCTCAACGCGGTAGAGCGGGCGAAACGGAACACCAGGCACCATTGCGCCAGGTGTTGCGTGAGCGGAGAGGGTATCACCGTGACGCTACGCTACCCTCACTCTCTCTCTCGGAAGCCTGTGTTATTGGCGCGTTTCTTGACCGCGCAAGTTCTCGCCTGCGTTCTAATTGTGCCTCTATAAGGCCAAATCAAAACGCGCCAAGCGTCTTACTCGCTTGCCCGCCAGGAGTACATTACTCGAAGGGCCGCTCAGCGATGTTCAATTGGAAATCGGAGAAGCATATTTCTTGAAAAAAAAACAATTTCTTATGCAACTGTGTGTGTCGCCCCCTCTGCCGGTTCGCCGCTTCACTTAGACTACAACATGTGTATATTTTTTTCATGGAATGTTGCCCTTCCGCGATAGCCATGTCACTGATTTATACTTGAAGCGAAGGAACGGATTTTGAACATATATCTTGGGCACCAACCCAGATCTAAAGCTGTGCAGGCAGAATGTAAACAGAAATAGTGTGTAAAATGGCAAGAAAACGTAATATATTTCAATTGATAATGTTTGCTGTAAGCTGAAGTTATCGCCACTCCTATCTGACGCAGGACACGGCAAGGAATTGCCACTTCTCAAGCACTAAATGCACGGTTGATCCACATAGGTCGCGAAGCTTCGGGCGAAAAGTGGTTCGGGACCAATTGTCACCAACATCAGCAAGGGTGGTTATGGGAGCAGCGATTGAAGCGCGACTATGTTTGGAGGGAATAAACACTGGGAAAGAAAAAAAGCGTTTTATAATTAAAGCGAGACGCAGTTCGATTCATTCAACGAAAATAAAATTCCTAATCCATTTTATATACGCATGGTGATAAAAGAAGATAGAAGTCTATTTTACTTGATCATTATCAATAAATACCTTATTTCGGCGCCTGGTGGGCGTTGACGCCGCTATCACTTGCAATGCAATGCAGCTCTTGGAATGCGTGCACGGAAAGGCGCGCTCGTAAAGTTCACCTGTATACAATACGCCCCCCTCACATGTCTTGTTGTTTTGCATGTCGACGTCTGTCTGAATTAGGTGACACGGGTAGTTTTATTGTTTCTTAACCTGTGCAGTCAAAATTAGTGAGTTGCGAGCGGCAGATACTTGTTTACTGTAGTTTTTTTTCGGGCGACAGCGCTGGCCGACGGGCTTGGCGCCCGACGAAAGGACGAGTACTCTACGCAATCTACGCCCAAAGCGTTCGTCGGCCTCCAAAGAAAGTATGTTCTGTGCAGCGATGCAATTTCGACACCGGTACGGCTGACCTTTTCCTACATCTCTTTCCGCGCTGAAAGCTCGGAACACCCATCATGTCGAATGGCGGGGCATTTGACTATACAGCTCTAATGGCAGGCCTCCGAAAACAAATTTCGCGCCTATGAGAACAAAATGACGTCACTTCTGTTTTTAACGGATATGACGTCAAATTATTTTTTCTTCCGCCGGAAGTGTTCCCTCCTCACACAGATGGCGCTAAGCGCCATGAACCGCCAATAAGCCGCCATGTTTTGAACATATGGGCTTCTATGGAAGCTTCGCTACCAGGTGTATTTACCTTGCTAAATGCGCCTTTAGATTATGGAAACCTAAGCAGATGAAACCCTCTTGAAACCAATGGACACATTTGCGTGCACCTAACTGCTTACATTTCCAATTAACTTAACAAAATATCCAGGGATATCTAACCACGTACTTCTTACGGGTTCTCATAAGAAGTGGTTAGGTGTCCTCGGTTTCAAAAGGGTTTCATCAGCTTAGGTTTCCATAATCTAAAGACGCATTTAGGGCTTGAGAAGTGGCAATTCCTTGCCGTGTCCTGTGTCAGATAGGAGTGGCGAGAGCTTCAGCATACAGAAAACATTATCAATTGATATACATATAACATTTCCTTGCCATTTTATACAATTTTTCTGCTTACAATCTACGTGCACAGCTTTAGACTTGGGTTGGTGCAAGAGATATACATGCATGTTCAAAATCCGTTCCTTCGCTTCAAGTATAAATCAGTGACATGACCATCGTGGAAGGGCAACATTCCATGAAAAAAATGTGCAGATACAGGGCACATGTTGCAGGCTATGTGAAGCGGCGGACACCTCGACGAAAAGAGAACAAAGTCCAAAACTATGCAACGGATCAGGCTAAGCAAATTAGTACACCACGCGAAGCAAAGCAGTACTGCCGCAGCACTTATAGAAGGCCTTGCCAAACGGTACTTACCGCTTAAATTGGGGCAATCTCGTAGCTTACAAAGGAAGAACTACGATGGTGTCCCAAACTCGGAGCTAGATGCGGACTTCACAGAAAGCGAAGTACGCTTCGCAATTCACAACCTCAACAGTAACTCTGCAGCAGGCCCCGATGGTATCACAAATCGGACTCTCCGAAATTTAGACGAGACACATCGGTCACTTTCTTAACGCAACAAATCAACGAAGCCTGGAAATCCGGCCATCTACCTGCAGAGTGGAAGCATGCCAACACGGTCCTCATCCCAAAACCGGGCAAGCCGCTGGGGCTACCAAACCTTAGGCCGATCTCACTAACGTCCTGCCTTGGAAAACTAGCCGAACACGTCATCCTGAACCAACTATCGGAATACGTAGAGGAAAAGGAGTACTTCCTCTACAATATGATCGGCTATAGGCCGGGTCTCTCAACGCAAGACGCTATGCTAAGAATCAAGAAAAGTCTGCTGGATCGCCCCACATGATACACCAAGGCGCTACTAGGACTTGACGTGGAGCAAGCTTTTGACAACATCCAACATCAAGCCATTCTCAAAGCCATATCTGAACACAATCTCGGAACACGTTTCTACCACTACGTCAAGGCGTTTCTAGAGGATCGAACGGCCACTCCCCGGGTAGGCGAGCACGTCTCGGAGATCTTTGAACTAAGCGATAAGGATACACTGCAAGGCTCGGTACTTTCGCCATTCTTATTTAACTTGGCGGTGACAAAGCTCTCTCGCGCACTGGGTGAAATCGCCGACGTGGAGCACACCATATACGCAGACGATGTCACCATCTGGAGCACTGGTGGCAGTGATGCGGAATTAGAATCTCGCATGCAAGAAGCCATCTCGGTTACTGAAGCCCATCTCACCCCAATGGGACTTCGCTGCTCTTCCAAAAAATCCGAGCTGCTCATCTACCGTCCCCCAAGACCAGGGCGGCCGTCCAACGACTGGCGCAGACACCACACTCCATGCATTGAGTTGCACGACAGGGACGGAAATCGCAGACATACGGTTGACAAAATACGAATCCTAGGACTAATCATCCAAAGTAACGGCTCCAACTGGGTGATGCTGGACAGCATCAATATCAAGATTGCGAACGCGATCCGAATGTTTCAGCGCATCATGAATAGGCACAGGGGACTGAGCGAGGACAACGCCATTAGAATGGTCCACGCTTTTGTACTCTGTCACATCACATACGTGGCTGCGATGCTCAACTGGAAAAAAGAACACCGGAAAAGGCTCAAAGTACACATACGACGAGCTTTCAAGACAGCGTTGGGGCTCCCCGATAATGCCTCCACTGATCTACTCTTACAGCTAGAAGTGTACAATACCCTTTCCGAAATCATCGAGGCTCAGCACACGGCACAGATCGCACGCCTATCAAGCACCAAAGCGGGCAGAGAGATTCTCGTCAAGCTCAGCCTGAACACCATAGCGGAAAGAGACAACGTCTTGCAGTTAGCTAAAGTCATGCGAGAAGCAATTAAAGTGCTCCCCTTCCCAAGAAACGTACACCCGATCCACAATCAAGGAAGAAGACTCGCCAGCGCCAGAGCCCTCGCGGCAGACGCGACAAGGTTTACCGACCACACAGCTTTCGTGGATGCTGCGTACATACCGGGAAATCACGCCTACTCGGTAGCAGTAATCGACGGACACGGGCGATCGCGCAACTCACTCACGCTTTACACTAAGAAGCCAGATGTAGCTCAACAAGCAGCGATAGCACTAGTTCTCAAAGACTCGAGCTTCACAACTGTATACAGCGACTCTAGAGCAGCCACTCGAGCTTTCGCCAAGGGCGGGATAGACAAGACGACGCTACGAATCTTAGGCGGAAGTAACATCACCGATCACTCGATCGTATGGTTGCCGGCACACATGGGCAGCTTAGGGGGCGGCCTGCGGAATCTCAACGAGATCGCACACGAGGCGGCGCGAGGACTCGTCGACCGCGTCCCTCCGGTTTACCCCGCTACCCCACATATCTAGTACAGAGATCAATTATTCACTTACAATGAGCTCACTAAGCACTTTTGTCTAAGCAGACGAGAGTTCCCCCTCCCGGATAAGAAATTAACGCGCAGCCAATCAGTCACGCTACGCTTGCTCCAAATAAACTCATACCCCAACCCCTGGCGCATGAATCACATCGACTCAGACTATGACGGACAACATGTATGTGAACATTGCAGTGAACGAGTTGACTTGAACCATATGCTGTGTGGTTGTGCATCGAGTGACGATTACGCCAAGAACAAGGAACATTGGGACATATTGCTAAAAATTGCTTCACTACACGACCAACTTCGGGCTGTCCAGAAGGCCCGCGTGGCGGCGGAGAGCTTCGGGCTCTCTGTGCCGACGTGGGAGGTGCCCTCTGCACCTGGCGCCCAGCCGAGTGTCCTTCAGGACCCCTTCTTTGGGAAATAAAGTTTTACCACCTCCACCACCAAGCGGCGGACAGGCAGAGGGGGCGACACACACAGTTGCATAAGAAATTTTGTTTTTCAAGAAATATGCTTCTTAGATTGGTGGACCATGAATGGGAGATCTTAACTGAAAGCCCAAATTAGATGTGTTAATACATCGAACCAGTTTAACAAAGCCTAACATTGCTCTAACAAGTGTGTTGGTTCAATTACCATTCTGCGTAATTTGGTAAAATCACCGAACCACCAGTGTTTCTGCGTCCTCTTTTTTTTTCTGATCATTTAGTTTTGTTCACCGTACGCATTCTCTAGCCCCTATTGTAATGCGAAGCATTCTTGGCCTCATTCTTGACACTTTGCGGCAGGTAGGTAGCTACGTAGGTTCCTGTCTCACCTCACTTTCATAAAACAAAATGGATTTACGATGACGGAATCGAACCCCTGACGTCGAGCGCAAGAGTCCGCTGCTCTAAACATTAGGCCACAATTTTCTTTTCTGTATCTTTTTTTTTTTTACTTTTTCTTTATACTAGGCTGAACAGGCCAGTTCTCGGCCGATTGGGCCGCGATCGCACCCATACTGCTCTCGTTCCAAAGCCAGCCAGCTCTTTGAAATACCCGGAACGTACGCCCCGTGCCGCTTCCTCGTCTTTTTTTTACGTGTGACACTTCACGCTCAGAGGCGCCGCGTTAGGCTGCACGATCTCCGGGACCGGCCCACTTTCTTCAATACTTTCCTCGTACCACGCTACGTAGAATTTGGGCGACCTTGTACCGGCTTCATGATCGCCCAAGTTGAAGTCGGTACAAGGTCGCCCAATTTCTACGTAGCGTGCTACGAGGAAAGTACTGAACCGACTTCATGTCAGTTCAGTACTTAGATTTAGGTGCGCGTTAAAGAACCCATGGTGGTCCAAATTATTCCTGAGTCCCCCACTATGGCGTGCCTCATAATCAGATCGTAGTTCTGGCATGTAAAACCTCATAATTTTTTTAGTGATAGCCCAAGTTAGTTATGCTTTAACTGTGCTAGCATTGTAGCAAACGTTCAATAACCCCAGGTGGTCAAAATTAATCCGGAGCCCTCCATTAAGGCGCGCCTCGTAATCAGAACTGGTTTTGGCACGTAAAACCACAGAAAGAAGAACAAGAATTAGGCTATAGCATTTGTTGGCTGGGGTACAGATTTACACCCCTTACATCACATAGCGTAGCCAGATACGTACGACTGCACAAAACGCAGTCGCTGATGACGTCACAATCTGCGTTTCTCTCGTACACGCTCGTACACTACCTTTGTAGCAACCAATAATTGCCTGGCGTAGAAATCATGCCATGGCCGCCATACGATCCTCTTCAACGTGGTCGTCGTGGTTCTCCTGTCGTCACAGAAACGTACGCTCGAGAACCACACACACAACTCAATTTACACAAACACTTCGGTCCACCTCGTATTGCTTTGTGGAACCCCAAAGAATGCTAGATAGCCAGGTACCTGCAAAATACTTCGCATACCATTGATTCCCACAGTGGGTGGGGTCTGCACCATTTTTTTTTCTTTTCATATCATGCTGAAACGTTTTTTCTATTCCATATAATAATCGACACTTACATTTCGTTGGGCGCCCTGCCGGAGCAGCTCTGGGCCGTCCAGCGAGCCCACGATGCGGCCAGGGATTTAAAACTCCTGGTCCCAACATGGGAGTAGCCCGTTCTATGGGGCCTTGCGCCCCGTAGCCCGTAGGACCTTTCAGTAAAGTTATTCCATCCATCCATCTGTGAATGCCCTGCACTGAATGTTGCCCTGCTAAGAGCGTGTTAAGAAAGCCCCCTTGGTAGATTTGAGCGACATGTGCATACTTAGGGGGCAGCATACATGAGACAGAATGTGCTCGTCTCAATGCGTGCTCTATTGTTAATTAACATCTTAATGTACGTAACATTGTTCATAATGGTCCCTTTGCACAACGAATAATACAAAAAATAAGCGTCTTTACTTAAGACTTAAGCTTAAGACTAAGTAGAATGCAGCGTTCACGCTTCAAAAACATATATTTATTATTTGCTATTTAGTTTGTGTTTATTCCTGCCTCCCAACTGTTGGTCCATTCTCCACTGTGGGTACGTGCTATGTTTAAGTTGCAAAAACAAATGCAAATGCACCATCCATGCACAACTTTCGACGAGAATCGTCCTTCTCTTAGATCTAATAAACAGGACACTGGGTGCACAACTCTGGTCTTCACGTTTTCAAAAAGTTACAGCTTTACAAAGAAAGACGTTGACAAAAAAGAAAGCTCACATACTGCTCTGAAATTTGCGAGAACTTGCCACGCCGAAAAAAAAAACCTTCCGAAAATTTTCATCCAGAGTTTCTACATGAACGCAAGTGGTACATTCTGTTCAAACCCGGCAGATTGCCTATATAATCAAGATAAATTTTCATTTACAAGATTTCCGTAAAAGATAACGCAAAAAATTCATTACCCGTCACAGTCGCGGCGTGAAAAGTTATACATACCAAAATAGGCGAAGTTATTGCAGGGACGAAAAAAAAACTTAGAATAAATTGATGATAGTACTACTGCAATAACACTATATTTCTGCGTTCACTAATCCACAGTGCCAATCTGAATAGCGACCAGGACGATGACATTGCTGAAGAGATCCGCAGGAGTGAAGCAGCAACAGCAGCAGCAGCGCCCAATGCATATCAAAGGCCAGAAACAACAGCAGCACAGCAGCAGCGCCCAATGCATATCAAAGGCCAGAAACAACAGCAGCAACGCCCAATGCATATCAAAGGCCAGAAACAACAGCAGCAACAACAGCAGCAAGAGCGCCCAATAGACATCAAAGGCCAGCAACATCATCCGCGACCACAACGTATACAGGAGCCTCAAGAAGCACACTTTCTCCAGCGTTACGAGCGTCCGCAACGTCAGCAGCGTCCGCATCGCCAGAAGGGCCCAAAGAGGCCAAAACGTCCTGGTTCCCGCTTATCGGCTTACAAGGGACAACATAAAGGACAGCACCAGTATCCCCAGTATCCTCAGCGCCCGCAGTACCCGCAGGTTCCATCCCGCCCAGACTGGAAGGGTGGCCAAAAGGGACATCACAAAGGTTCAGGTCAGAAGGAAACTGACAGCATGTCAGAATCTGACGAATACTTTGGTGGTGTTAAGGATACGAAGGGCCAGAAGTGGCGACCCATCGAGCCAGCTTGGAAGAAAGGCATCAAAGGAGGTCAAAAAGGACAGGCTTACGACGTTGGTGCCTACGAAGACTACGCCGAAGAGGAGAACAGGGATGACGAAGCAAGTTTCGAAGAAGAGGAAGAAGAGCTGGAAGAGTAGAGAAGAACAGGCCTGAGGAAACGACCTCAGTTTCCATGTAAAAACGCCGAGTAAGTATGGCGCGGAGACACCTATACCAGCTTAATTCAGCAGTTTTTCAAAAGGCGTAGCGCTAACAAAATGGTTGTAAGTGATTAAGGATGGCAGGAGCTCTTGTCGCGACCACGCTATCTTTCATGCTCAGTGCGAACACTTGAACAATTTCGCAAACGAAAGGACGTGATTAGCTTTCGGCATTTTCAGGTGGTGTCCCCTTGTCAAGTACTAACCGAACAGTGCTACTTGGTGTCAGTGATCCAAATAGAACGGGTGTATTTAATTGTGGATGAGTCATGGCTGACACAGTGAATGTGGTTCTAACTGGCAACAGGCAGTCCTGCAAATATCACAGAATGGTCTATTCGCGAAGTGAACTTTTAGTGTAAAAATCTTTCTCATGATTACTATAGGTTATTGTGTATAACGTGTGGGCGTTCTATACTTAGAAAAAGTTAGAAATGTGAACTTTCGTAACACTAGTGACAGCTATATGTTCTGCTAAGATGCACACGAAAAACTGCATTTTGCGAAAATAAACTCCTGCTTCCTTTTTCCCGCTTTTGTTTTATTTCAGGACTTGGACCCCTGCTTCCCCCTCCATATCATGTACATGGGTTTACTTTTTTCGGTCAAATAAAGGTCAGCTCAACTGTAAGCAGCCCATTCCACTGAACCATACAAGCTGGCTGAGAATAAACATGTTCTATTTTCATCTCTACCGATAAACGAGTGTGATCAATGACATTGCATGACACAATGACTTTGACATGCATCAGAATTCAACCGCTACAAGTAGCGTAGTGGTGCACTCTTAGTATATAGTTAAGCTCCAAGAAGACTTATGAACTCCTCATTCTTGCTCCTAAATTCCCAGACGTGTTAATATCGAAGCCAAGTTTTATGGGATAACTTCCCATGGACCTTATTACAAAAAAATCCTCTATATAAAAAATCTAACCACGTCTGTTTCATCAGTCTATAGACCTTGTGTTCAAGTTTCCTGCGATCAGCGCACTGAACCACGTCACTTCTAGGCATATCAATTTTCTACATCATTAGTAAGCTTTCCCTCCTTTCAGATGTCTAAGAGAGTCAGGTTCAGAGCTACTGTTTACGCAAGAAAGATTCGAAATCGCAACGCAAGAGAGATCTAATTTTGACTGTGATTTCAATGGCGCTCAGGAGTCACTGAATATGACTGACAACCCATGAGTACACGTTTTCTTGTGAATAATTTAAGGCCAAGATCATCGTTCCTGCCTTTATCAAGTTAGGATAAACTAACAAACCTACGGTAATTGAGAGAGACGTGACATTACTAAGTGTTGCATGATCGCACTAACACTTCTCAATCCGACTGCTGCAACACTTTAGACACGGTCAGCAAACACAAAGCATGTTATAGGAAGCAAAAGACAAGAGAGTTCTGATATAACTGATTGTTCGTAGGAACATGAAATTCGTATCATATCCGCCATTAATATGGCAAGAATGCACCTGAGCTTTCGCGAAGTCACGTTATGATTGAAGCTTCCGCATTGACAACCCGTAAACGGCGCTGCAAGAAATTGAGAGAAACTGGTATGTTCGAATGGCCCCTCTAAATTAAATTGTGCAGCGCCGTTACGCATTTCTGGTATCTCGGTTATAACCAAATAAAAATAAATGCTGGCACTTTTAGGCCACGTATTCGTTACTTTTCCTTTTCATTGTTTTTTCATGTTATTGCAGCGTTATACGTTAAAAATGGACGCGCTCTTTGCTTGAACCACTGCCACGTCGTACGGATTTCATGTATAGTTTTATTCCAGCAAGATCGGCTAATTACTAGTCTGGCTGATATTATGCACCTGAGCAACACACTCCGAAAGGGTACACGTATATTATGCGATATCTGCTTGCTTTGAATGCGAGCAATTTCCCGCTGGCACCGGGCGCTTTGTTCGTTGACGCGCCGCTGCTTGCGCAGCTGTTTCTACGAAGTAGAACAAAAGACTTGCGAAAACGCAGTATACAAGACGTGCTGCGATAGAAGTTGGGTGAAAAGGGCTTGGCGTTTTCGCCCTAGGACAGCTGGCGGCTTTGTAAGCGCATAACAAACCAATATAGCACAACACGTTCACAACAAATAACGCAGAAATGGTCACCTGCACCAACATAACAGTGCAACGAATAAAAACGGTAACAAATCCCGAATTCTATCATGAACACGAAGTTTAGTCCAACCAGCTCAAGCAAAAAAAAAAAAAAAAGAGGGAGTGGTGACTTAGCGGCAGATGCTATTGAAATGTGTTAGTGTTACGTCACACTCAATGAGTTTCCAGATCCATAATTTAAACCGTGGTCACCACATTGCGAAGTGTTGCTCAGGAGCTCATTTGACATACGTCCTGCCTGTTCGAGGAGCTTAGTACGACTGACGGGGGTCTGGAGCCGACCACTGTCAGTTGCAATATTGTTTATAATTGCGTGGTGATATACCTCTACCACGTGGTCGGATTTGCCTACATGCCCTTTTTTGCTATTTTGACACCCCTAGTGCTAACCCATTAAAAGGTAACTTCTTGGGGACATTATGCCAGTTTGCCGCAGCAAAAACGTGTCTGGCAAGACAATAATTCCTCAGGACTTGTTATGTCGTCCGTGCTACAGCCGGATAGAATGTTATACCTACTTCCGTACCGTGATGTTGTGATACATTCAGCGACCATCGCATATGAGTCATGATTATACTGCACCGTCCCCATTACAGATTACCCCATCCGGAAGAATCGTCTCAAAGATGAAAAGGGAGCGATGCGCGTTGTTATAAGTTAATCCTGTATGAATAGCCAACCCAAAATATTGTTGTTGTTTTTTTATTCCAGACCTCTATGATTACGAAAACGCATGCCTGTCTCAGGGGCCATCCGCTACGGTATAGCTTAGTGGCTATGGTGTTGCGCTCCTGAGCTCCAGGTTGCTGGTTCGATCCCGACCACGGCGGTTGAATCTCGATATAGGCTAAATGGACAAACGCTTGTGTATTTAGATTTAGATGCACGTCAAAAGACCCCAGGCATGGAAAATTATTCCGAAGTCCCCACCACATTATACGTTGAATATGCACGCGCTCTCTTTGCTCGAACCAGTGTCGGGTCATACGCATTTCGCATACAGTTAAACCTCAGCATTATTGGTTATTAACTTGTCTATCTTATATAATGCACTCGAGCAGCCCACTCCGAAAGGATGCACATATATTATGCGACATCTGCTTGCTTTGAATGCGAGCAATTTCGTGCTGACACCGGGCCTTTTGCTCGTTGACGCGCAGCTGCATGCTGCAATGGCATTGGGAGGGGCAGTTGCTTGCTCGTTGACGCGCAGCTGCGTGCGCGTCAACGCGCAAGCAACTGCCCCTCCCAATGCCACTGCAGCATGCCCCTGCTATTAAGATTGTGGGTTTCGCGCGCAACAACCCCAGAAATAAATTTTACTTTATCTCAGGCGGCGTGCTCATGTGCCTATCACCGAAGCCGCCACAACCTGCGCCAGATGGTTGAAGATGTTCTTTCCACGCCATTTGAGAGCGCAGCTCTTAGGGCCCCGCCCCGTTCCAGCGGCGAGCGTCGGCGTCGTCCCTAGGTGTACTATGGGCATCCCTAGGCGTCCCTCGTAACCTTAGCGAACGAGCACAGCAAAGGATGAAAGCGAACGCGCAGCGCAGGGGGAGGGGAAAGACGGCGATAGCAAAGCGAGGAGGAAAGCGGAGGAGGATAGTATAGCGAAAGCGTGAAAAGAAAGGCGCAGTGCTGCGCAAGACTGGCTTTGCGACGGCGATGGCTACGAGAAGGCGCCAGAGTTGCACGTGTCGTCTGTATGGAAACAAAGCTCTGCATGAGCGGAGGTCTGTCTGCGGCGACTGCTGTGAATCGCGCCCACGCGGCACCCACGCGCTGCCTCTCGCGATCTCCCGATAAGCTAATAAATGTTATTTCTCTCTCTCTCCCGATAAGCGAAGCCGTCGAGTCACACTTTGCAACGCGCCGCACGAGACAGATTGTCCGCGCCAGCCAATATACCGCGAAATGAAAACACATATACAGCGGCGCTCGAATTTTGCATTAGGGAGTATCGTAATCGTCGGTGATTTTTTTTGTCTCTTTGGAGGCCCATTTTACTATTTACTCAGAAGCAATGTCTGAACAGCTCTGAAGCACAAGTTCTGAAAGACTGCTAGGGCGGATAAATGTGAGTTGTGAGGCCTTTTGAAGCTAAAGTGATAAGGTATATAATTTTCGCAAGGAGTTTGGTGCGCGTTATGGGGTGTTGCAACCAGCGAATGAGCATGGTGGACTGACACACATTTAAGGCCCAGTAGATATTTTGGTATAAGGTTCTTCTGTAAGTTACCGTCTTTTACCTAGGCGGGTCAAAACGTGCGAAAATGGGCCAAGGAGAGTGCCTTGCCTAGTAGTGAGAGCACAATTGCAGTTTTTCATCAGCAATTAGGTTTGTTCTCTATTGCAAAACAAGCCTCTCTTTTTCTTCTTCGTTTCTCGTGTATTTATGTCTTTATTGCACCCATTTAAACGTCGGAAATGAACGCCATCTTTTCTTCCTAATGCTTCACATTTTAGAAACTGACAGATACCCACACTCACCTTCAACATTTGGGCCATCGAGACTGTTTTCCTCTCCTGGCCACTTTGTCTTAATATGAGGAGTTCTCTGATAAATAAAAGTGCTCTATTTTTCAGAAAAACAACTTTTAGCCGGCAGTGCAAAGCGAATAACAACTGCATTGGTGAAGTACTCACGTACGGAGGACTCGGTGGCGCAACGGTAGCGCGTCTGACTCCAGATCAGAAGGTTGCGTGTTCGAATCACGTCCGGGTCATGTTTTTTTTTTTTTCTTTAAGCAGTGTCTGTTCAACCTAGAATATTTTATCGAACAGGACAGAAAGGGGGGGAGGGGGAGCGATATAAGTGTATACGGGTACAAATAGTCCATTCGCTCTCCTATTTCTTCAGTTTATACGTGCAGCACAAAAATTACACAAGAATCCTAAATCATTTTTGCATATATATATACAGCTTGTAGTGCCAGTGCTTGCAGTGGCTTATGTGGAGGTTGGTTGTTGTGTGAAGAACTACGTTAACTGAGTAAGAAGATAGAAGATATTTTACTACAGCCTCCCTCCCGTTCCTTTTTAGTTATTTTTTAGCTGGCAGCGTTTGCTGTTATTCGTATAATTAAAATAGTACTCCGAAGTTACACTTCTCGTTTTGAATGAGATTTTACAATATTTTTTCGAAAGTTGCGTCTTATTTCCCTGGACCATAAGCAACAACGCAAAACAAAAGTTGCATAAAAGACGACGCATGACCAAACAAATGACAAGTAGCTGTCATTATCATTATTTGCACTCTTGCCTGTTGAAAGCATTCGTTTTGTTCCCCGTGCGCTTTGACGTCACCAAAGACGAGCTTGGTATGAGTGTTGATTTTGCAATGTTTTCTTTTTTTTTTGTATATCATACTGCCGAGACCAACAAAGAAACGTTTTTATTGTAATCACTTCGAATATTTGAAATTTTGAAGCTAAGTAGATGGGCATCTAAGTAGAATATCTGCCAGGTACAAAGAGGAAAAAACAAAGTTTGATGCTCTGTTGTCAGATAGTGAGATAGACAGAGCACCTTTTCCCTGAAATGCAGTATTTTCTACATATCGCTTACCAGCCGTAGGGCATCCGAAAGAAGTATTACAGTTACCACCGCTTGTGAAATATAGATGTATTTGAAGCTCAGATATATTTGAAAGTATTAAAAATGGCTGTTTTCAGAAAACTTGTTAAATTAATCCAAACGTGCCTCATTCCATTTTGCATCATTGACAGCAGAAATAACATCATAATGAAAAATAACTGTTGTTTCTTTCCACTCCAAACAGTACATAGGACGCGTCAGGCTTTCGCCAAGCTACGACTCCAGTACTGCTGAATTTATGATAATATACAAAAGAAGTGTGCCCTCCGTAACACTACCCCTGTGATATATAAAAGGAAAACACATGACCATTCAATTCAGTTCATTCATTTTTTTTTTCATTCGTTTATTTTTCGAAGTGGTACGTGACAATAGCTATAAGGCTTGTCAAGCCATACTACTTGTTAAGTGACGGTTAGCCACTTTACATACGCCT
This sequence comes from Dermacentor silvarum, assembly GCF_013339745.2. NCBI lineage: Eukaryota > Metazoa > Arthropoda > Arachnida > Ixodida > Ixodidae > Dermacentor > Dermacentor silvarum. Next base: position 16,745,224 of record NC_051158.1, read on the forward strand.
ATTGTTTGATGCAACTAACTTTGTCACCGGTATGAATTCATCTGCTGCTCCTAGCATGTAAGCATGTAAACAGAAATGTCTCGGGAAATAAGCAGGAAAGTTTACAGCTTGGTAATTCCACGCGAAACGTCCATGACCCTAAAAGTTACCATCGCAGATTCTCTTGGGAAAAATTCGGCTTGTTGGTGATTGTCTGAATGAGGTTTCACCAAAGTATTTTCTGGGGAAAAAATATTGCGTGACGTAAGTGCTCTTTGAGGTTCCCGCGAAGCAAAAGTTTGGTGGAGGTAATTTTTAATCATATGTGAAGATAGGTAGAAGGACAAAGCCTATTTTAGAACATTGTATTGGCGTGGTTCATTCATGCGACGTCATAGGTGAACTCATTTATGAATCGGCTCAGTAGAAAAGGAAAAATTCGTTTGCTTTCAGACATTTTTTCCCTTAAACTGCGTTAACATTTTAGCCACAATACTTTCTTACTGTTTTTCTCCGGTTGCAATATGTATGCAAAAAAAATAAGGTTAGATTATGAAATCAAATACATTTCCAGAATATTACTTCCAAATTGGACAGAATGAGACATCTTGAAGATGTTCAGACTTAAATTAAGCATTAGGGCCCTCCAGATAGAAATACGTGAGATAATTCAATGTACGCACAAACCTTTCAGCTTGTTATGTAGAAATTTTAATTCAGGTACACTTGCTTTGAAGCTACAGAAACATTTTTGAAGTTTACAACCAATCTCACTGGTAGGCACTCCTAATTTCAGAACACTTAAGCGCCGCCGGCTATTTTTCTGGCAAGATATGCGCTGTGGCTATATGCAAAGCCAATGCCTGTTGTGCCGCTTTCGTCAAACTTCATTTGACGGTAGTGTAAACACATCGTGAACGGCACATGTTCATCACTTCAATTTTGGGGCCCGGTGCCATCGGGTGGTCGAACAGAGCAAAGATGTGAGCTTTTGCAGTGGTAGCTAGTCGCTAACTTAGCCTCATTCTGTTCTGCGCGGAGGAAGAATAATCACACGGTCATTTCTTTCTCTGCTTCACGTAGCCGCGAGGGCATTCAACATTCAATGAGCACAAACGGATACTTTTCTGCCATTTACCATGCATAAAATAGCATGCGCCTTTATTTTATGCATTAATACTTCATAATCACAGCAAGAATTGAAATGGGACCCTACGTGTTTTGCTGTGAAGACGCAGTTGAGTAGTGCGTACTTGGGAGATTTTGTGGACTTCAAAAATGTTGGTCGCCTCAAACAAAATTTACTCGAAATAACATTACTAGATCTCAAGTTGAAAGGTTTATTGAAATAATGCCCTAGCTCACGTATTTTTAGGTGGAGGGCCTCCACGCTTCATTTAGGTCCGAACATTGTCAAACAGTGACTTTTTGGCAATCTTGGAAGATATTTTCTAATGATTGTCTAACATTATCTTTAGCATCAACTATATCTACAGAAAGAAGTGAGAAATTATGGTGGCTTAAACAATAACCATGTTTATGCGAAAAAATTCTAAAAGCGCACACATCATTGCGTTTTTTATTGAGTTAATTAGACGTGGAAAATTCATAAAGTTGTTCACCTATGTCATCACGGGGAAGAACCTCGCTAGTAGAATATTCTAAAACAAGATTTGTTATAGTACGTAGTTTCACACTTGAGATTAAAATTTACCTTCAACCAAAATTCTCCTTCTTTGTGGAAACTTCAAAGAGTGCTTAGGTCGCCAAAACTTTTCTTTCGTGAAAAATACTTCGGCGAAACCTGATTCACACAAGCCAACTAGCTCAATATGTTCCAAGGGAATCAGCGATGGTTGCTTCAGGGTCCGAGATGTTTCCCGGTGACTGGCCCCACTGCCATAATACGTCTCTATTTGGCAAAAGTATAAAAAACAAAGAAGTTTTCATGAAGGAAGACAAGTATTGTTGACCACTCTAGACAACTAGAGCTCTCACGTAGCTGAGGTGTCAATCATTCAGCTACGACGCCGTTACTGATGAGATTGCTTCACATAATAAAGTAAACATATCCCTTCACTATTATTATCACAACTGGCAGTGAAAACCATCCTGCAGATTTTAGGAGAACATGTGATATATCCAGCTGACGATACCTTGAAATAAGTCGGAAAATAGGTCATTACTCAAAATTCGTATCGCAACCGGCAGTGTAGATAGTTCAGATAGTCCTTCAGACTGTAGGAAATGAGCGTCTAATATCTACTGCTCACAATATCTTTAAATAGGTCGAAAAACGTTAAATGCCTACTTTTGTCTTCAGCCCTTTCGTTCAGTAAGTCGTATTAAAATGCGAAGCCATCCATGTGAATGACGAACTTAGGTAGAAAATCCACAAGGGAGAATACACTTGTGCAACTCACAACTGAAATAGTTATTTCTACGACACCAGCATTTATATGTATGCACAACCACAAGAGCAAGAACTTCAGCATTGCAAACAACGTTGCATTAGCCACGATTCCAAGATCAGTTCACCACGTCTCCAAACAGTGTAGGCTGGTAGCATGAGATACAAGGTAATGATACATTCCACTTTTTAACCATCTGCGGAGCACGTGCCTTATTAATGAGCGTGTGTTCTGCGTCTCATAAAAATTTAAATCTGAAACTACCACTAATACTCCAAGTATACCATACCAGACTTAGATTCTGTTGTCTCGACAGCTGCTCACGTGTTCATCACGGGTGAACTAGCATGCACACTCTTGTTTATCAAAGGGGCCTTTCTATGCCTCGTATCTCTTCTGCGATTTTTTGCGTACTGCGACACGATAGCGTGCGCTCAAGACACTCGAGCTATCTGTTAGATATCTCGAAAGTGGTAGATGACTGACTATATACTTATCTAAAGAGATGCCTGACTGATCTTGGAACCGAACCTCTGTCTCCCAGCGCTGCAGCCTCATAATCTAAGCTTTGGCCACGATCGCACGCGTGCTTCTCTTGTGACAAAGTCGTTCTTTGAAACGTGCGGCGCGTGCGTGACGAGTCAGTTTCTCGTATCATTCCCTCGGGACAGCTAGTACTTTCAGACCGGAGTGTTAGACTGTACATCATTTGGGGTCGCCCAACACTTTTCGTTAGACGGATACCTGAAAAGTGTGACTGATTTTCCGGCAAGAAGCGCGTCTTCCTCGAGAGGAAGGGCTCACTGAGATTTAGTTAGACTTTACGATGTTCTCGCGCCGTGCAATCACATCTTTTGAAACACACTTTGCAGCGCGTGAATCTGCGCACCTCACTTGACTCCTTGCAACGCGAAACCTGGTGAGTAGCCTGTGACTCCAGGTGGTAAAATTTAAACGAGGCTCTTGGTGGTGTCACGCTGAAAAGTGGGCTGATCCTGGCGATAGTGCAGAAAGGATCCAAGCTCAATGGCACATACCAAGGACAAAAAAGCGAGAGGAGAGAGAAAGTGAGAGAGGGGGGGAGAAAGAGGGAAAGAGAGGGAGAAAAGAGAAATAAAAAAAGAGAGAGAGAATCACAAAAAGAAAGAGAGAGAGAGAGAGAAAGAACCAATATCACCACGAAGGTCACATACACACACGACCAAGCTTCGCTTACCCCCCTTTTCTCGACTGGGGAAGGGCTGGTGATTTTTTTTGGTATCGAAGTAGACTCGGAAAAATTGATCTAGTGCTTGATTTCTGGCAAAAATCAGGTAATATTTGTGGATTGCGCTGTTGGCGAACAGTTAACCAAGTGCTTTTATTCGAGAAACTCTTATGATACGACTAATTTCGCTGTATAATTTATTGTCAAAAAAAGTTTTCACAGAGCCTCTAAATTGGGTAAAATTGAGAATCAGTGTTAAGCGAGTAAGCTTAAAATAAAACATACTTCTTCATATCAAACGTATTTTCTGAATCAAAGTACTGTGAATATTACGTAACGTGTATATAATAATTAAACACGTCATGTCTGTTTCGTGCGTTTCACAATATATTATATTTTCATGTGGGAGGGCTGCAGGGCGTCCTTGTGTATATATGTTTATACTTGAGAATTGAATAAGATATTGAAAAATTGCTGAGTATGGTGAGGAAGGTTTAGCGCTTAAAAAATTATGGTGCCACAATAACTGTAAATATACTTCGTTCTGTTTGTTGAGACCAGTTTTTGGTCGAAATCAACTCAATTACTTCCACATGACTGCATTTGCGCGTTTCTCGTGGATATCATTAGCGAAGTCAGAGCTAGGATCCAACTCAAGTTTTCTTGTGAGCATAGTGCGACCCATCAGTGGAGCTCTTGAGTCTCCTCGGAGCGCCAAGCAGGCTGCGTGATGAATGTACAGCAACTATATTTACAGTATTGCGAACATCAAGTGGTCATAACCAATGACAGGAACGCAAGCTTCATTGTAAATAAATAGCTACCACGAAATAAAAGTCGTAGGCTTCGCTGCGCAACGATAGAGTATCCCTTCAGACCAGCAAGCTGCTTGCACTCGGCCGCGCAACGCTTGAAACAGCGAAGCTGGGCGATCCTAGCCCAGCATTTCCCGGAAGTGCGCGCGAACTTTTCATCTTATTACTCGTGATGATGATAATTTCTTTTCGCGCGTCTCGGACTTACGGCCATCAATGCGCGTTGCATAGCGCAGCTTGCAACACCGACACCGCGTTCCAGGAGACCCCCTCCGTGAATGCGTCTCTCTCTCTCGCTCTCATAGCGCGCAAAACCTCTTCACCTCGCAGAGCACGAGCGTACGAACGCGCCAGCTGTGGACGAAGACGACGACGCTCGAACGCAATCATATGGTTCGCATAAATGCACGTTCTGCAAGGATGGCTCTATAGCCTAGAAACTAATAGCTTCATAGCAGTGTGGGTACAGTTTAAATGTGATGTAAAAATTGCTGCAATTGATAGAGCGTGTGTATTACGTCACAAGGAAAGGCAACAACAGAAACAGTTACGCAGTGAGCTGGAGTATATGTTAGGCGTAGAAAATGAAGTGCCTGGAGCGTTTAAAAAAGAAATAAAAGAAGTGAAAGCAAAGCTCGAGTTGATAGACGAAGATAAGTACCGCGACGCCATGATAAGGGCGCGTACTGAAAGATTGTGGCTGGGCGAAATGCCCACTAAGCGTGTGCTTAGTGAAGAAAAGAAGCGTGCAGCAAATAAAGCGATAAATGAAATTCGATATCGTAACAAAATTACCCAAGAAAGCAAAGAGATAACACTTGCATTCGCTGAATTTTACACAGAGGTTCTTGGCCAAAAAATTGATGACCCCAAGCGCTTCCGAGTTGACTTTCTGTCCCTTATGCCAAGATTAGAAGACACGGTTAGAGAGTCACTAGAATCTGAAATTACCGTGGCAGAAATTAAAGAGGCAACAGATGAATTAAGTAACGGCAAGTCACCTGGGCCGGATGGATTGGGTGCAGCCATATACAAGTTTTTTTTTTTAAGACAGAAATGGCAATGGCTTTACATCGAGTGATCCCTGAATGTTATGATAAAAAGCACGCACCCCTCTCTTTTAGGACAGCGCATGTAGTACTGATCCCCAAAACTGATGACCCTGCAAAGTTACTTTCAGTCGAGTCTTACCATCCCATTAGTTTGACCAATACAGACTAGAAAATATACATGAAAGTGTTAGCTAGACGGCTCCAAAGTTTTATTCAGTCCTTTGTTGGCCCGCATCAAACGTGTGGTATTAAAGGCAGAACAATTTTTACAAACATACCCATAGCTAGAAGTATTCTGGAATGTTGTGACGCAATACATGACCGCGTAGCCATGATTCAGTTAGACTTACATAAAGCGTTCGATAAAGTTGTACATGAAGTTTTGTTTTTTACTGCTGGAGCATGTAAATGTTGGATCTGTGATTACTCAAGGTGTGAAAATGATGTATCATGATTGTACAGCCAAATTAGTGATTAACAAAGAATTAAGTGATTCAATTCCTGTGCGGGCAAGCGTGAAGCAAGGATGTCCTTTGTCTCCTCTTCTTTTTGCGATTTACATGGAACCCTTTTGTTTAGGTTTACTTGCAACACCACGTATTCGAGGCTATACATTTTTGAGTAATGAAAGTAGGGTTCTAGCGTATGCGGACGACATATCTGTGTTTTGTACTGGTAAGAAAAGCGTGGAAGAAGTTGTCAAAATAGCTATAGCTTTCTGCACAGCAACAGGTAGCGCGATCAGTTGGCCGAACTGCTTTGGATTTTGGCATGGCATCTGGCAGAGCACACCCGATGTGTACTGCAATATGAATTGGACAGGTTTCCCAGGAAAGTGCCTCGGAGTTCCACTAAATTATTACCGAAATGCGGAAGAATATTGGTCTGAGGAAAACCAACCCGTAAAAAGTAATACCGATAAATGGGGTGGCCACAACTTTTCAGTATTTGTAAGAGCTTCCGTTTGCAATATTTTTTTCATTGCCAAAGTGTTTTACGCGTTGCAAGTGATGACCATGGCGAGAAGTTCGGTTCAAAAAATCCACCGAGTATTTGCGACTGTTATATGGGGATCGCAGTGGGAGCGCACCAGCCGGTGAAATTTGTTTCATAAGGTGAAAAATGGGGATCTAGGGCTCTCGCATCTGTTCTTCAAGCAGTTGGTGAGCAGATTCTTCTTTGTTCGGGATCAAACTAATGTATTTTTGAGAACTGTGATCCAAGCACGATTACAGCATTATCTATCTGATTTTGTTGTATCATTGTTTTCTTTGAGCGCAGGACCGCTTAGTTTTTATTTGCGTGAAGTGGTTATGTCTATACGCTTGCTCAAGGCAAGATTTTCATATGAATACTTGTCTGATGTTACGAAAAAGCGTTTGTATTGTGATATTCTTGATGTATTCTTACCAACACCTGTATATCGAGCTGTCTACAAGCTAGGTCCTGAACGTGATGTGTTAAAGCGTGTTAAAAAAAATGCCGATCAGGCCCTCAGTTAAAACATTCTTTTTTCAAATACATACCGACACTCTCCCTGTCAAGCCATGGCTACAAAGTAAAGGTCTTTTTGTACCTTGGTCAGTAAACTGTTTAATCTGCAGGAAACCGGAAACAGTAGAACATATTTTTCTAGACTGCCACGATGCCGTATTCCTGTGGGATGTCTTGCAAGGAACTCTTAAAGAAGAATTGACATTAAGCCCTTTTGGAATCCGGTTTCTTCCATGTGCGGATACAGGGGAAGTGCCGAGTGATATGCTAATGTTGCTTTGCATGCGTAGCGTATGGAAGACGAAGATAGATTTAAGCATGCTCATATACAAACTCACTCAGCAAGACGCTATTTTGTTGAGAGTGTGATCTACACCCGAGACTTGTTCAGAGCCCAAGGTGAACCCCCAGAATGGCTGCCTATATTGGATTAATTGGCTTCTGTGAAGCTTTTTTAAGCCACATACACCGGCCGAGTTGTAGCTGGTGTATTTAGAATATGCACATCTGTACCTGATAATTTTTGTTTGTGTTTGTGAAATGGCAATAAATATAAAAAAGGCTCTATAGCCTAGTGGTTACGACGCTCGCTTTGGGACTGGGGGTACGGGGGCTCTAATCCCACCTTAGCAAGAAAGTTTATTTTCTTTTATTTCTTGATACGAACCACGAACCACAAAATACGGCTAACAACTATATTTTTGAAATGTATTCAGGACGTGCATGACACGTGGAGCATACCGTCAAACAACTGCCTGGCTTTCAGCAAAGTGGTCGTGCGTACCAATACTCAGCCCAATGCTTCTCCCTCAGTGTTCCATTTACCCGAAGCTCAACGTACATGCGTTTTCTTCGCCAGCACTGGACTCTCTATGGCAATAAAAAAGGAGAACTTGCAAGAACGTACACAAATATGTGCATCGTGACTGGACGTGTTATGTTAAAAGGTGCCGCATAGCCTCATAACATCTAGGTTTTAGCTTGATCGCTATAATAATTGTAGTTATTATCGCCGTTATTAAGCAAACGTGATGATACGCTCGTAGTGCATATAAAGATATGTATTTGACGTCCGCTATGTGCCACGTTCGGATACGCTCTACCTAATCTAACAGAAAATAAATTCAATTGTGTGCAGAATAGTTTGCGTTCGTCGGTAGACGCTGTGCTTTGTTCTCCGCCTTTGAAAGCTTCCTTACTTTAACCCTCACGCTTTGGTCATCGACGGGAAAAGAATAGACCATTTTCCTAATTCGCACGTGCATTTCTCTGCTGTGCACATTTTCCCAACTAACGGTGGTAACGGCCATCGTTTAAATAAATACGAAGGGCTAGCTGCACATGCTAGGGCTTGTGTCATGCGCATGGTTTGATCTCGGGGGCTACGTATACATTTTTCACGTCATAATACAAGGAAACTGTGCTTGTACACGCTGTGGGAAAAAATGAGTACGTCGCAATTAGTTGCGTAAAATGTCTAACTCAAAAGCTAGCTTTCAAATTATGAAAAGGATTCATAACTTTTGTTTTAATTTAGAGCATTCCTTATTATAACACGAGCTTTTTGATGTGTTGGTCCGCTTTTGGAGCGCGCTGAACTATAGTTTCATTAAAGCTCGTAAACTAATCTTATGCTTTTAGATGGACAAAATGCCTCGGCAAATGCAATTATAGTCTTGCGCTTACCTAAGCCATTTATAACAATGAAAGTTGCGCATGCTTTTCTTCCGCCCAAACAAACAAACACCGCTGCTTATAGAATTCGACTATAAGTCACGAGTAACGCTTTGTTTACGATGAAAATAGCCGTTTTTCTCGAAGAATACTAGCCACCCAATAATTTGAAAGTAACGTACAAGCGTTAGGGCTATATATATAAGATGTTCAAGCCTGTGTTTGACACGTTGCCTGAGCTAGAAAGCTGACTGATCACTCTGCACGGGTAAGTTCGCGAGCGAAACCGCACCTCCGTCTAAGAAGAGGCAATCCTGTCTGCGCACAATCTAACTGTGCGTATTCAATTAGTAAAAATGTTTAGCATCTTTAAATATATTGCACATGGCTGAAAAGTAATTACTTCATTTAATTCGGCTTGTACTTATCTGTTTCTGAGACCTCTGCTCCTCTAAGAAGCAAGTTCCATCCGACAAAAGCCGCAGTTTCGTTTATATATCATACGACGGACCCAAAGGAAGGCTACAGGTACGCTAAGACCTCCCAAGGATAACGAAGATGCACCAACTTGTACAAGGCCTTAGCTAACTAGCTAGCAGGCTAATTAGCCCTATCTCTTTCTCGTACTTTCGTGCTCTTTATAATGATGCTGGGCTGTAACTGTAACGTTCCACGGATTTTATTTTTTCTGATATTCCATTCTCCTCAATTACTTTCTCACTGCTGCATATCTATATCTTTCTTGGCTGTGGAATCAGGTGCGAGTGTCGCTAACCCTACTGCTTACTTAAAAATAAAGCACTTTTCTGGAAAAGCAGAAGGATATGGAAACTTTAGTGGCATGAAAAAACTTAGGCAGTTTCGCCCGAAGGTCAAAGCATGGAAAGCGATAGGAAGATTTAGCGTTGTTCTCGCTCTCCTCGGACGAGGTTATAACTGTACTAGGCTGCGACATATTGGCGTGACGCAACTGCTGTTCGCCAGAAGGAACAGCGCCCTTTTAGCTACCAGGCTTCTCACAATGCTGCCGTAATTAGGAGCGCCACCAGTGGTGGTGTATAGGGGTCGAGTCTCCACGGGTGCGCGAGATGAGACCGACGGGAAAGAGAACTGTGAGTGAAAAAATATCTGCGCACTGACTTTTGAAATGTTCGTCAGTCAGCACCCAATGAAACTTTAGATAACGTTAACTTGACGTTTGCATTCAGTTTTACTCAGACCAGTGCATATACAGGGTAGCTAAGCAGGAACGTTAGGGCGCTTTAGTAGTATGCCTGAGCACAACGGTCATGCCAGCAGCGGAAGGCAAAGTGCTTGCCTGGTTCCACCCTGCCGATCGAGTGGAGTGTCGTCCACTTCACTTAGTTTTTGCAGCTAAGCACCCTCCGCCACTCTGGAGACCCCAAGCCACTGAGTGAGTGGCGCATGCGCCGTCGATAGCAGGACAGCAGGACGACACCAATGCTGACGACGCCCCACGCCTCCATAGAATTTCTATCGCAATAAAAGCTGCTCATCGAGTGAAGACCTGGAATCTGCTGTTTTTAACTGCTTCCATCACTACCTTGACCTTTTTTTCCAGTACCGCGGTTCAAGAGGCCCAGGCGACTTCTGTGGGTTTCTCGCAGCTTCGTTTACAGCCAGCTCAATCCCTAACACATGAACTGCGACACTATATGCGATGCATTTGTCTTTTATAATAAGGTCCGTTCAAATGTTCTCTTTTGATGCACTGAATATGCATTAAAGACTATTATACTTTGAGCGGCTACATATACTTTGTCTCTGAACTAGCAACATCTATGCGTCCTACTCAACGCAGCCGTTTTAAGTTTTCTAAGAGACACTGACCACAAGGTACGTTATTCAGTTTGTATGTTGTGCATTTTATTGCGAATTTCTTTTTGTCTGTGATATGCACTGTGCGCATAATTCCACTTCTCATCTTTCTCACGTCATGAAGCATGTTACAATTACATCGCAAAAAGGCATGGCAAACCAGGCATACCTGCCCAGGATTTATTTAATCGCTTCCCTCTGTTTTCCCATTGCAAGCTCCCTTCTGTAAGCTTTGTCTTCTTGCGATGTAATTCTCTACTGTTTTAGTTGCCCGTCTATGCAAACATCTCGTTTTTTAAGTCACTTGCTTATGCACATTTCACTGTTTCTGCAGAAGCAAGACACTCGAAGCAGTCTTCACCATGTCTGCAACTACCAAGTGCCAGAAGAGGCCCATTGGCTTCCGCTACACAGCCTTCCTTTTTGTCATCGCGTTCGCAGCTTCAGAGCTCTGTGGCAGCGCTTTCGCTAATAGGAACCAGCCCAACAAAAGCGCCAATAGCAACAACGCAAACTCTAATGCAAATGCGAACCCGAATAATCCCCGCCCTGGGCACTCCAACAACCCCAATCCATTACCTGGAAACAGCAATGCAAACAGCAATGCCAAGAGAAACCTCGTATAGATGACGCATTTCGAGGCAACCTGCTGCGTATCTGGAATAAAGCAAATAATTCGTCATTACCAATTGTTTTTGTGGTCGTTTACTGCTCCGCGACTTACTGTCACCAGCAGGGTGGATGTAACAGTCAAATTTTACCCTAATTTCATAAGGCTTACTCACAAGATTTAGAACTACAACAGAATGTACAGTGCAGGTATCAGAAAAGAATGGAGGCTTCGCGAAATTCCTGAAGCGTAGTCACAAATATGCGAAACTTCAAATGTACTGCTTTATGCTAAAGTGCGTAAATGAATATCTAAAGCTTGCTATGTACGACTGGGCTTTAGACCAATCATTTCAAATTTTCGCGAGTACCGAAATCGCTACTCGACTCCGCTTGCAACATGCTACGTCTTCAATAGGCGGCTGATAGTCATAAATTATTGCTCTATAAAAAAAGAACACAACAGACTTCCTTCAAGGCATGACGAAGTTACCATTTCCTGGTAATTTAGACGCTCGAACAACTTCATTTGTCCGGCAGCTATCTAAACCTAATGGGACAAAGAAAAGTGTGAGTGAAAAAATATCTGCGCTCTGACTTTTGCAATGTTCGAGAGTTCAGTTTACTTCAAGTTGCAACTTGCAAGTTTTTACCTTATAAATCACAATCGCTGCACTGTGTACCTGCATAAATTCAACTCAAGGCGTAACAGGAACGGGGAAGAATTAAAACTACTGCGAGTTCTTTTTGCAGCTGATGGCCCATATAGGGCAATACTTTCTTCCCAAAAGTCACTGGAAGGTTACAATAGAGGGAGAGCAGAGCGATGAGACATGTGGCTTATAGATGATGATGAAAACATTTTATTGACAGGAAAGGGAGAGGGGAGTTAGGGGAAGGGTGGTCGGATCCTTATTCCGGGATTCCGTTGGCAAAGGCCGCCACCCTGGCTCTTTTCACGAGGGCTTGCTGGTCCTCGAGGGTTGAGCTGGACAGGGCTGCCTCCCATCCTTCCCACGTTGGCTGTTGTGTGGTTTCTAAGGCACTATTAGCCTGTGGCTTATAGAGAAAAAAATAGTCCCGGCCACATTTCGCACACAGACATTGGCCCACCAACCTTGCCACATAGAAAAGTTGTAGGAGTGGCTACCCGACATTTTTCACTTTTCACGCGTGATTTAAACGAGAGTCCTCAATGTCAAAACCCTTGCAAAAGAACACCGGCAATCCTCGGAGCGCTCCAAATAATTTACTAGAACTGCTTTTGTACAGACACATTTAATGTTGTTTCCCAGGAGGGGTATGTGTTCTGCACGTCATGACACAGTAGGTGATCACGTGACAGCGGGACGACGCGGCATTTCAGCACTTGCTCCCGCTCGCGAAGGCGACCTGACGCAATGGAGCACATGAGACAGCTGCTGCTGCACAATGGCACCAGTGCACTAGCAGATACCAGAGAGAGAGAGAGAGAGAGAGAAGGTAAAGGAAAGACAGGGAGGGTAACCAGAGATTATCTCCGGTTGGCTACCCTGTACCGGGCGAGGGGTAAAGGGATGCGACAGGAGAGAGAGATAAAAAAATAAGTAAAAATAAAAGATAAAAGCGGAAAGAAAAGAAAATCACACACACACACACAAAACAACTGTTTCTGTGGGCACTGTCAAGCAGTCCGCGAAGGCGTTCTCATGTTGCATAGGGTCAATGTTCCATCCTACGTCGTACAGTGTAGAATCACAATTTGTCACTAAGGCCGGTGTCTTTTAAGTAACGCAGCAGTGCCTTCAGGGCGCCTCGCGCCATTGTTTGTGTAGGCCAGTTTCCAAGGATGGTCGTTTGTTATTGGAAACGCCTGTTATTGGGCGTTTGTCCAGTTGATCTATCGTGGCTGAGAGAGCTGCTCTCTGCGGGTTGAAACGAGAGCACTCACAAGAAGGTGTGCGATTGTTTCGTTGCACAACGTTGCACAACCAGGCTTGTCACAACGCGGGCGTGGTAATGACACGGCATTGGCATGGCAGTGACGTCACAAGTATTGCACCTCGATGGTGCTCGACAAGCGACAAGGGAAAGCTGTCGGCTTTTGTCAGCGCCCAATGAAAGAATTAGACAGATTTAGCTTGACGTTTACTCTCCTTAGTGTGTGCACAACAGTTTCATATACGAGGACATACGTTCTGCATGTCATGGCTGCCATGGCTGTTCATAATGTGGATGTGTACATGCGCACAGCCAATTTAGCAGAGCACGATCATGACTGCACTATTCATCGTTCTCACTACGAAATGATCTGCGTGCCTCAGGAGTTTGTCAACTCTCCACGCTCAAGTCTCGCGTGCACCGTCAATACCATGACATCACGGCAGTCGGGGTGCGTTCTGGCTCTGAGCATCCCTATAATCGCCAGCGCATTAATATTACAGTCATAACCGATATCAGAAGTTGCGAGCCCATGATCTCTTTGACCCACAAGCTCTTTGAATGAGAACTTGAATATTTAAAGCTTCTAGAGGACATATACAACGAATTATTCCAATCAGTACATGCTCACGATACGTTCAACCAACAAGGATTCATAGAATAGCCCCAGTTTTCAAATACGAAGCAGAAAATTTATGTCGTTGAGAAAAACTGCCTTTTTTCACTTATACGGATACTTTCAAAATCATCTGTGGCACATAGCAAATCTCTAATCCTTGAGCTGAAAAACTCGGAGGCGGACAGTACTTGTACGAGAAAGGAAAATTCATTATTAATTACTTCATAAAAATTACTAATTATCTTTTTTTAAAGATTTGCATGGCAGCACATTTTGCAATTTACAAATTGCAGCCGGTGAGTTTGCAAGGTGTATCCGCTTGGAAGAATTGTTCATTATGGCGCCACGTTTGCGGTATTAATTCCCAAAATATGCAACAAAATACATGGGCGTTCCAGTTACGTTATTCTTTAATGCATACAAACATAAGCGAAACAACAGAGAATTTTACCGCTAGTTTCATGGCACAAATTTTTAACCCCGTGCCATCCTCAGAATTCGTTTGAAGTGGATATGCATTGCAAGCTCACTGGCCACAATTCACAAATTGCAGCATGGGCTGTCAAGTAAATAGTTAAAAACTAAATTTGTAATTTTTGTTCGTTAGTCAATTATGCAACTCGATTGCTTCTGCAAGTATTGCCAACCGCTTAGAGTAATCCAGCTCAAGGACTGCAACAGGCATTTAAAACTCTGTGCAGTCTAAAAAACCACCTGTTTATTGATTTCCAATTTTGTTTTCTACTATACAGGCGATTGAGGAATGCTTTTTGATAATCGGAAATGCCAAATATCAATGCATTATTTCTCAGCCAGTGGCCTGTTGGGTGCCATTTCTGAGTCTGAGTTTCGTACGTCCATAAGTCTCTCATGAGCTTTTTTTTTTTTTCTTAAGCAAATGCTCGTCTTTTTTTTTTTTTTTTGCCTTAAAGGCAACACATTCTTCAGAATTTATTACCAAAATAACAGCCCGCAGTAACTCAGTCAGTAGTGCTCTAGCTAACACTTGTCATGTATGTAGTGTTTTTTTATTTATAATTTTTACCATCATCTACTGCGTAAACACCAAGATGAGAAATTATAGCTAATAGACGAAAAGTAATGGGTCAGAAAAAGTCTGCAACAGGAGAATGATTAAGCGATTTCTCAAGCACTTGGGAAACTTACTTAAAACACAGAAATTTGCGCAAGCATAAATTGTGCACACTGAAGCACGGTTGTAACAGACAAAAAAGTGTTCACGCAAACCAGGCGAAGCTAAGATAAACAATCTGATCCGCTGGAAGTATTTTCCGGCGGGGGAAATTTCCCGCGGAAGTAACGGTAATTTGCAGCAGAGTACACTGCTTATTTAGAAATCCGGGACTCTTTTACTTAGCATGTTATCTTTGTTACTCCCCCACTAACTCTTCGGCAACTCACCATCATTCGCGTCACGATTTTTAACCGAGGATAACATTGCCAACCAGCTGATTGCGCACTTTATGCGCCATCAGTGTGCTTAACGTGAGAACGAGAGCCTATGCCAGCATAAAATTTATGCGTACTTTGGTACAGTTCAAAGTTAAGCCGATAGGTGTGTACTGAGAAAAGCAGCAGCCGTCATGAAGCACATTATTCTTTGGTATGTTTTCGTCAGGGGCCTTGTCCCGCGGGATTCCGGGCAAGTTGCGGTACAGAAGTCTGGATTTACAACGGACTGCCGATTTACAGAACAATTTGCCTTTCTAACTCCACCCTCTGTGACAACTGCCACTTCAATCAAACATTTTTATCAAGGGTAGCTTTGCTGAGATGTAGACTGAGCGATTAAGATTTCACCAGAGCGCATCCTCTGAGCTGCGGTCGTGGTAAACGACATGATCAGCTCGGAACAACATGGTTTTTAGAAGGCCTGGCCCGCTTTGGCGGAAAATAACCTGTCATCAGGTCGCGCCAGCTCAGCGGTCTAGAGTACGGTATCTTATCTGCGTCGAGTCCACGCACCTCTTGACGTACTCTCTTTCAAGAGCCGCTTGCAGGAAGGAGTGCAAGTATCGGCGAGGACTCCGAAGAGTGTTCCCAGCTGCAGGCAGCTGGAGAGGGTGACATGGCTGGGTCACAACGCCAGACTCGTGTGACGCACGCAGGCCGGAGGACTCGCTAAGGATACGTCATGTCACCGTCGCCTCATGTTGGACGCGCAATTTACTTCTAAAAAGGTTCACATCTGATCGCCATCGCCAAGTGTTCGGTCCTGTGTTTAGGATGAAGACGTTGTGGATTACGCTTACCATTCTGACACTGACAGGTACGTGCTATTCTGCTCCAATGTTTTCCTGATTCGGTTATCAACACATATGCATCTAAATGGGCCTTGTACATTGGGGGAAGGTGGAAGTCGCATGATAAAACAAGACGGAAAACATTTGTTACAGTAAACGCACCGTTTCTTTTTTTTATGTTTCGTTTTAACAGCCACAATATCTTCTTCTTTCTGGAGTTTTGCGTGCCAAAACCAGTTATGATTATGAGGCACGCCGTAGAGGAGTGCTCCGGATTAATTTTGACCACCTGCGGTTCTTTAACGTGCACTACAACGAAAGCACACGTTAAAAGCACATCGAAATGCGGTCATTGCGGCCGGGATTCGATCCCGCGACCTCGTTCTCACCAGCGCAACGCCTTAGCTAACTGAGCCACTGTCGCAGGTCATCACAACATAGTTTCAAAGTTTATTTGTCAATACAGCACATACATACATAAATTCTGACCTTAGCTAGAGAAACACCAATTAGAGTCTAAAGAACTTTATGCTGTGGGGAACACAATGTTTTCAGACTAGGATGACCCTTAAGTATTGAACAGTGGTAGCAAGAGTGAGGAGATAGACCACTGAGAAGCCAGCAAAATTTCTGTGCGTTCTTGATGTTCTTGTACCAAACATTCAGTATTCGAAAAAAATGTCGCTGTTTCACCCGAAAGGCGAAGCATCAATTGCGATAGCAAATTCGCAGAGAGCTATACGGAGTAAGGATAGTAGTTTATCAGCTGTATACACTTGGACATGTACAGCACCAGCAACGCGCAGAACTGTGGTCGACGCCGTTCGTGTTTTGCCCGCGTTCGCACCGAACACGCGCGGCGTTGGTGACTGTTGCCGGCGCCTCTGGGGGCGGCTCGAAGGTTTTCGACGAGATCAGAACGGGACGCTCGTCGATCAGCGTCGGAAGTATTTACCACCTTCTCGCCTCGCAACATTTTATTGCGATAGCAATTATATGGACACTCAAAAGCAGATTTCTGCCGTCGCCGTCGCCGTCGCCGTGAGATTCCGTATGACGTCAATGGAGATGAAATCGTCGCCGCGCGCCGAACGCTGTATGTGCGAGTGAAAGGGCGCGAGGGGCGCTCGCTTTCACGGGGAGTGAACGCACGGCGGAGAACAAACGCGCGTTCTGCGCCGTGCTCGCTTAAGGGCTGCAGAAGTAGGCGTCTCTTTCCTCCTTTACAATCACCATATATGTAGAGAAAACGCGCCTTCTTCCGACGCGCGAGAGGCCGTGGGGGAGGGAAGGGAGGCGACGTTTAGCTGCGGCACTAAGTGCCTATTTATATCAGAGGCTCCGGCAACAGTCCCCAACGCCGCACGCATTTTGAGCGAACGCGGGCAAAACGCCGACGGCGTCGACAACAGTTCTGCGTGGTGCCGGTGCTGCTGCATGTCCAAGTTTATACAGCTGATAAAGCTAATATCATTACTCCGTATAGCTCTCTACAATTTTGCTATCGCAATTGATGCTTCGCCTTTCAGGTGAAACTGCGACAACTTTTTTTTATATCAATACGCATTTGGTGCCGCAGCTAAACGTCGCCTCCCCTCCCTCCCGTCCCCCCAACGGCTATTAATTTTCAATAATAAATGTTTTATTATCTCTCTCCCGTCCCTCCACGGCCTTTCGCGCGACGGAAGAAGTCGCGTTTGCTCTCCGCCGTGCGTTAGCTCCTCGTGAAAGTGCACGTCCCTCGCGCACATACAGCATACGGCGCGCGGCGACGATTTCATCGCCGTTGGACTCTACACGGAACCTCATGGTGACGACGACGACGGCAGAAATCCGCTTGGAGTGTCCATATCATTGCTATCGCAATAAAAGCGAAAAAAAAACAACAGTGTGATTTCCCATACAGTGTCTACAAGATACAGGAAAGTCTCTTATGACAACTAGCGTTGTGATCTTAGCTATTCCGGGTGCTATCAGCATGCTATCGGCGTGAAATGCTTGTTACTTCGAAGGAGAAATGCACAGGTCGCCTGTGCATGTGGCTTCCAATTATTCTACGGATGTTTTCTGTTGCCGAAGGATAACTGCTATGACTCAATGCCTAAAATAGTGTTTCGTATTTAAATAGGAGCAGGTATAATTCACTGAGGCAGGCGTTGTAGTTTACCAGGCATGCACTGTACCCAGAAGGAAGAAACTGTGTTTTTTTTTTAATTTCGAAGCACCGCCTATACTACTTGCAGAATGTCTATAGAAGTGCATACCTGCCAACTTCTCTACCTGAAACTGCGTAAAAATATCACGGATATGGCAAGGAAAAGAGAGGGGGAGGGTGGGGAGGCAATAGCAACTTTTTTGTTTAGTTTGTCCAGAGCGCACATTTTTGTTGGGTTTCATAAGCAATTGATTAGCGATGATTTACTTTTATACGCAGAACACACACAGCGGAGAGTGAAATGCAACGCATTGTTTTAGGGCATAGTTACTTTTTCAATGATGCAGCGCTGTTGCTTCCGCCTGCTTCAGGAACATGCGAAAATAAACTTTCCCCAACCAAGTACCCTTTTGGTATATGGCGTCATATGCTACCACAACGTGACGGTGCAGGTATTGTCAGACAAATAAGTGGAGATAGTAGGTTCATGGTCAAGGAGGTTTAAAAACCTCCTTGGTTTAAAACTTTTAGAACTTTTAGAACTTTGTCTAGAAAAGAATTTATTTTTCGTAGAACTTACATCACATTCCTAAAATTGTTGAAGGAGTTCAAATGTGAAACAGTTGCGAAAAATTCGGGAGAGTTGGCAGGTATCGGAATTGTATGGTAGCTGCTTGCCAATTTATTGGTTCCGTCCACTGGAGCACCCGATAATAGATAACGTCCTAATGCAGTATATAGAGTTTCGATGAATAAAAGTTCAATACTTAACAAGAACATTCACGCACTATTAGTGACGAGATGGTTTTAAGTAATTCTATTTATCAACAAAAAGCGCCATGAGTTGCACGTATTTGATTTAAAATGCTTGCCCTAAAAGATAAGAAGGCCTGTTATGGCACCCAATTTAAGATTTATTTTTAAGAGAAAGGCCATCGAAAATTATTCGCATGGTGTAAGAAAACATTTTTTAGAGATAATTGGCCAAAACTAAACCTTACACAGCTAATACACACGGTTCCTGAAATGAGCGACGCTATTGATGAAAAGGGTGCTGGTTTGGGCGAGTCGGTAGCAATCCATAATGAATAGTCTTTAATAAAATAAATAATCACAAAAATAAATCGAAATCTCTTCTTTCAATTTGTGCGCAACAACTATTTTATTATGGATTTTGATGATTTCATCAGTTAGAAAACGTAAACCTGCTGCGGTTCATAGAGTAATCAAGTTTCCATTGGTCTTAAACATATTGTGATTATAAACTTGAGATTAACGTTGCTTTAATTAGAGCAAATATTTCGCTGTTAAAGATGAAATATGCCCTTTAAATGTGGAGCATCCAAAGATCTCCACGAGGAGGGTTACACTACTTTTTGCTGTAGGTTTATTATATACCTAATCGTCAGTTGTACGATACTCCGGACTTCCTTTCTTTCTGCAATTCGAAAGTTCATGCCTAAACGAAATTCCTTACTTCAAGTATATCTTTTTCATGTTTTGATGAGCAAACGATTATATAGAACTTTAAAGGCAATACAAAGCTTCTAAGTTTATTTTACCTTGACAGGCATCCTCTGCTCCGAGACTGAGCCGAATGTAACAGAAGTGGAAAGCGAAGCCAACACCACTACGATCGCCGTAGAGTCATATAGATTAGGTGAGTATATCGAAATGTTGGGGTGTTAGCTCAATTTTCCAATTCCTTGTAACCCTTCGCCACATAGCCCTATTTTGCTGTTGGGCCATTGCATTTCCAAGTCTTGAAAAAGTTTCTTTTTGTTCACTCGTCATAGCTCTGGCCTAATCTAGCTATCAATAACTCCCTGAAAACAGATATTTGCATCTCTTAAGAACGAAAGAAAATAGCATGAGTCAGGCTACCCCGTTTCCAGAAGCAGCCATGCTTTGCACATACCTTTAAAAGCACACTGTACTAAATTCGTGCAGAGATTGGTTATACGCTTGATTCGACAATAGGCTGTCGTGCTTTGTAATTATGGACTTCATGTTTACCAAGATTGAGTTTAATATGAGCCACGAGTAGTAATGAGTGTTGCGCAAAGTAAAAAAAAATTAAAACAAGTCACTGCGCACGGAGTATCTGTAAATCAATGTAAACAAGCAACTTTCAAGGTGTATCAGGCCTGTTTGGCAACTTGCAGAAAAGCGAAGGTGCCGGGATACGGACAGGCCATCTTAGAGCATGCGAGCAGTTAATTATGAATAATAAGTTGCACAGACCACTTATGCAGCTTCTTTACGAAGAAGGACTGCACGCATTTTATTCACAATAAGCCGTACGGCAGATCATGAGGTTGAAACAAATGTATGTGACATAGTTATTCCTAGCTGCTCAACAAAGACCTCGAAATTTGGAGTATCTTCCTAAGTCCCAAAGCCCGCTTAGGGCCACAATAACCTTTGAAGCGGGTTCTTATTACCGACTGGTATATTACGAATGCGAAAACATCGAGCTAACATCGTGTGGAACGTTGGCTTATTGATGTCGCATCCTGTAATTTTTTTTTGCCAACTCGCTGTAATCGACAGGTACTTGATGGTTGACTTTTGTCGTCTGTGACGACACAACGGCCTAGGCCGAATTGGTAGAAATTTTCACAAAAGCGTACAGCAGTAATGGGATTAAACCCCTTTCACACTATTCCACAGGCTTCAGACTTTAAATCGGAGTTGGATATTTTACTTAACTGTAGCTGAGCTGATCCTGAAAAGTAATAAATGCAACCTACCGAATTGGGTACTATGGTACCTAGGAGGCTAATTAGACTTAAGGACTGACTGTCGAGCTAGTTGGTCTTGCATGCTGACAATGTTAACTTAGCGCAGAGTGGTGAACAGACAAAAACAAAACCCATCTTGGTCTGTATCTCGTCCTTAACTGCTTTCCTTAGCTTTTTTTTTTTTTTGTGCCTGCACGCCGCTTCGTGTTAAATATTCATACCTTGAATACTGCGTGCCCCACTGTTCAGCAAGCTCTCACTTAGATACGAATTGACTTTTTGCATGATTCTTTCATTCATGCGTTCGTTTCATTCATCTTGACTTTCCTCATTCTACTCTCTTACAGTGGGCCGTTCTGGCTGCCCATCGTTTCGCAGTTGTCGAAGTCGCTGCTATCGCCGTGGACCCTATTTCAGTGGCAGGTGCATCGGTGTCCGCAAACTCACCTGCATGTGCACTGCGAGAGCTCGAAGGAACGGTTGATATGGTCGATGTTCTTGAAGCATGTTTAGGCAGAAGCGTTTACCGACTTCGTAATAAAGTTAAGTCAAGACAAATATGATGTAACAAACGTTTTATAGTCTCTAACTAAAATATTAGATCATTTCGTGATTGCAGTATACATGAGGTATAATTCTGGGAATTTGGGCTAACTGCTCCCATTCCACAACCCCATGCGTACCACTACTAAGTTTACAAGAATTAAATATTATCGCGACAACGCAAGAAGTGTCATGAATAGACTTACGCTACTTATCATGACGTCCTACGCAGCAAAATTATGACACACCTATGCTGGAATCAAACCAGTGGACTTAGTCTGGCTCCATTAAATGCCTCTAAAAGAGAAAACCCACTTGATGTCGGCGCGGCAAGCATCATTTCCCTTGGATAGAGACTATATCTACACTTGCTGCAGATTAGCGTGACGATGCTCTGAAAGTAGCAACCAAAGTCTAATCATAGTGGTCGAAGAACTTGACCCTAAAATTTGTTGAGAATCTATTGACAGCCATGTCAACAAGAGAGTTGCTACTGAAACACGATTAGCAGAAATAGGAGCATGATCGCGTGCACAGCTACATAATTCCTTGCTGACGGAAGTTTTGAGAAAATATAGAGAATGGTAAATTGTTACCATCGCCACAACACACCCGCTAACAACAAAAAACACCAAATTCAGGCTATGGTTGATATAAAGACATTAGATATCATATTACTATGTTTATTTTTGTGAAATATTTAGTAGTTTAGTATTCACCAATGTATTCTGCTAGCAATTCTGACACATCCCGGCACTTAAGCCTCAGACTTTCATGGCTCGGTGTATGACTGATAACGTGCCCGAGATCCACTGTAGCACATTGTTAGTTGCGTAGGAAAGTGGTGAAAGTATGCCACAGCATATTTTAATTCCGATTAGGCGACATCAGAAGAATCGCTGCTTGGTTGCGGTCGATGGCAGGCATGACTGACGGAAATGAGAAACTTCAGCTGACGACCCCCTTCAGGCGCCTCTTCCGTCTTCTTCTCGAGAATTGTCCTCCACACATTTCGGAATGCATCTTTCTCAGCGTCTGGGACCAGCTCTTCCGATCCAAATATTGAGAAGAAGAAATCTACAAATAAACGCATGTAAACAAATTTGACTAAGCGAGCACCCACCTACAATCGTGTGCTTTGTCGCGTACGAAACAAGGAAGGTGCGAACAGACTCACATAAAGCTCTATTATTTATTTGTCATTAGACATACCAGTGCCCTTTATGCTTTACAAACCAAGTCCGCAATGGAGTGTCCAAACTTTCTTGGAGTTTTGATTGTCCTAAAGGCCCCAGCTTTTGTGCCGATACATAAAGCAAGGTGATCAGTATTCCGAAAAGAGAAATGTCCACATGTCCACAATTTGAATGCAATAGGGGCCCTCAGCTGTCACCGTTTTTTTTTAGGCGTGCAGTGATTTAAACGCCATAATTTAAAGCTTCAGCTACAAATGTGACTATGAGGGAATATTAGGATAATCAGAATTAGTCAATTGCACTTCTGTAACAGACAAACGTACCTTCATACTATGAGAAGCGGCTTGGCAAGCCAGGCTTGCTAATGTTTTTGGTAATACTGGCAGCATGCAAGGCCTGGCAGTGATCGTAATGTTTATTTGCTTGAAGAAAAGTCGCGCATATATACTTACAAATAATAGCGTCGATGTCTGGGAAGGTCCACTCGTTTTCGTATACCTCACATCTGACGCAATGCAAGCCAGATTCTGTGACCAACTTGATTGTCTCCTCTTCAATTTGCCTGGCTGGCGTCACACAGTTGAAGCGAAAGTGTTTGGAAAATATGTCTTTTGGGTCCTGAAAAATTTACGAATGACATTGAGGTACGCATTTTAGATGCAGCAAACTTCATTTTCGTTACACTACAGTAAGACTGTCAGGCCGGGAAGGGAGCTAAGTTATAATAACTGGCGTACTGATCATATAGCGTTTTTTATACCTACGTTGAAACCCCGTTGGCTTTGGCGGTTGGCTCAAAGAAGCTCGCCTACATGCCTGTAAAATATGCCCACACAGTCGCGTCATGCCTTCAGAACAGACAAATCATTTCTATATTGTCGCATTATTGAAATCCTAGCATTGATTTGCATGCCCTGTGTTGTCACGCTTATATATATTACAATTTGCCAACCTTAGCATTATGGTCCGATTGTCTGAACTTTCAACAGAGCCTACTTTTGCAATAACTGCATCATACCAGCCACAGATGTACTATTGGTACAGTGGGGTTGAATTTATTTGCCACTGACACACTCCTCTGTATAAATACATTCTTTTTGAAACAGCAATTCTCAACCAATTAGACAAGTATAAAATGAACCTTGGGCGAGTATTTGATAGAAGAAGCTTGTTACTAGCTAATGTTGCACCAAAGGACGACTACCTTTAGGTAATCGTAAGGTGCAGATGCATCGCAAAAAAAACCTCCGTTTACTTGTGGTTTTTATGCTGATATAAGAGTAGATGCAGAAAGAAAATTACTTCTAGTAATGTAAATATTCGCATTTATTTCGCACTTTCTGAGATGAGGTTCACTGCGATATCTCAAAAAACAAAATCAACATTGATGTTTCCCCCTAATCTCGATGACATATGATAACATGAACGCATGCTTTGCTCTGAATGGCTATATTTTTCTTCACTGTTTGCTTCTTCTTTGGCGGCCAAACAGAGTGAATGAAGTAATATGTATGGGTGTGCGCCTGTTTTGCAATTAAGTTCACTCGATAATCAGTGGTCCATCTGATTGTTTCTTCCTTTCGTGCATCTCTTTCTCACTTTTCCGTCATGTCTTATTGTTCCTGATCATGACATCTAAAACCTACGCATTGCGCCAACTCATTGACTATAGCGTTTAGCTTCTGAGCGCGAGACACCATTCCGATGGAAAAGTAGTTACGAAAGCACGTGTGTACCATAAGCACGTGTAATGTCATCACGTGATCAAAATTACTCAGCCCAGGGCCCACCACTGCAGCTGCTGAACTTTAGCTGCATCGACTATTGAGCCTACCAACGAGCACGTTTCTTTTCTTCATACCACATTTTTCTCGCGCTACAGGAAAAACTTGGATTTCGTTCACGGTATACACAACCGACGTTATGGCTTAAACTTGTGTCCACTATCCACTACATTAAAAAAACCGAGCAACTTGTGCAGGTTTTGCTTGTTTTATAATACTGTATTGGTGGCATCGCACTTACGTTTGTATGAAAAAGCAGAGGTGGCTATTTAAGTTCGTTAAGCGCGTTGAATAAAACAGTTGCAAGTAGCGCCAACGCTTCTGCTCCTTTCATCGGTCATTCATCTGCTGTCAATTGTTAGATAGCTACAAAATTCACATACTGAAACATCTGAAGCAAGCCAATGTCATTTAAACATAAACCTATACGCGAAGTTCCTATGCTGCTGACAATTTTCTGCATGCCCTGTTCACAACTGACCGGTATATTCAAGATTGATATATGGGACATTGTTTTCGTCTGCCTGCAGTTACTTAAAAGAAGCGTCCAATAAAGCATCTCTGTC
Source organism: Dermacentor silvarum (assembly GCF_013339745.2). Classification (NCBI taxonomy): domain Eukaryota; kingdom Metazoa; phylum Arthropoda; class Arachnida; order Ixodida; family Ixodidae; genus Dermacentor; species Dermacentor silvarum. The sequence continues at coordinate 16,770,095 of NC_051158.1, forward strand.
AACACCCGTGATGAATATTCTTTGAAAGTAGCTAGTACAGCGAGACATGCAAACCATAGTAAAATTGTTGAGAGCTGCAAACGAAAAGATGCGCCAACCTTACTGTGGCTTGAGAGTGTGGCTATGTCGTTTTGTTTTGATTTCCTTTCATAAGTACAAATGAGGAAATAATAGACATGCAGGGAACACAAGACGAAATTGATGAAAGTGCGCTTCACCAAAGAACAAGCAATACAACGGGGCGAGTTAATAGCACAGCCTCTTTGAGAACTCACCGGCACAAACGACTTCCACTTCTGAGTCTCGTGCACCTGAAGCCAAATGTCTGTTAGTTCCGTGCTCACGCATGACACCACGACGCATTCGCCGTCTTCGGCTAACAGCCGGCCCACGTTCCTGTAGGCAGCCGACTGGTCTTTCACGAAGTGGAAGCACATGAACGAATAGACGCGTTCAAATTTTCCGTACTTGTCTATAAACTGCGCCACGTCGTCATCCTTTTCGATGTCAAGCACGTCGTAGAAGAGGTCGAGATGCGACGAGCGCTCGCGAGCGTACTCGATGATGCGCCGACAGCTGTCCACAGCCACAAGCCTTCGGCAAGGACGCGAGTGAGGCAGCAGGTGTTTGCGTGTGAAGTTACCGAGTCCACAGCCGACGTCGAGATGTTGGTCGTGTCTCCTCGAGGCCTTGGTGAAGCGGATCCTTCTCCAAGCGTTGAGGTCTTCCTGACTCGGATATGATTCGACGCTCGCGTACGCGCTGAGGTCCACGCTCATGTTCACAGGTCTTCTGGCGGAGTGGCTGAATGAAGGTTTCATGACTGAACGACGAATGGTAGAAATTCCAAACCCAGCCACGAGGATCTACAAAAAGCGATAGGAAGTATCTTTCTTCGGTGTGTTTGCAATGCAAAGATACTGCGCCCCCAGCACGGAGTATTCGGGAGCTACATGGGTAGCAGCTTGAGAACGTATCATCGTCGGAAGCGATTGTGAGGCTATACGTCCACAAAGATAAGTCGCTGCACACCCCGAGAGTACTCGCGATAAAGAAAACTAATGTCAAGTGCGTCTCGACAGGGTGCTATAAAATACAAGGGTGCATCAACTTATCGTCTATTAGCAGTCCGTAGGTTCCTGCTTTCGAGCTGTGAGAAAGCAATTGAAAAGTGTGTTCCGGAACTTGCTCGGCAGGTTGAATAAGTTCTCAAATAATGGGCAGAACAGTTTGTTTTATTTTTGCATTTTTTGGGTACCGCAACCTTAATGAATGGTATTATAATCACAAGCTTGACTTGTTTTTCAATGCAAACAAGTAAAGCACGTTTGCAGTATAGATGTGAAAGAACTAGTGCTGAAAAGTGATCCTGTAGCGTGGAACTTCAGTTGATAGTCAACACCACGAGGGGTCCCCTGCTTTTATTAGTCCTTGCCCTAATTCGCACTGTTGCAGTCATGAAGGCTTACTAAGTTGCCCAAGTCACTTCCCTTCTGAGCATTAAACTGCCGTCAACTGAAGCTATATAAGGTGTTTTGCGTTATCGTGCAGCCTAAATAGCCAAACAAAATTGCAATGTGGCCGGACTTCATTGTCTAATAAACTGCGTACGGGCGCGCAAGAACAACTTTTATCAGCAATTGGTAAAAGTGATTCTGATCATGTCATCTAAAGTACTTTTAATGTCATTGTCGTTGCGCTGCGATGTTAAACCTCATGAGTCGTCGTCCGCCATATGCGGCGGCACACTCAGTTCATCCCTGAAACTTTGGGTAACAGCGCAAACAGACGACCACAAGAAGGGTGACACGTACACACAGGCGCTGTCTCCCTTCTTGTGGTCGTCTGTTTGCGCTGTTACCCAAAGTTTCAAGATGCACCAACTCGCCCAAAAAGAAGTATCGATGCAGTTCATCTCTGACAGCGCTAATGTAGAATCTTACAAAGGTGGGACCAAAGGACAATGTAAAAATACACACAGTAAAATATTTATTAATTCATTTTTCAAGGTCACTGGGGAAGCCGGGAAGGCTGTCAAAGAGGGCGTCCTTTTTTCGTGACTTCAAGTGCAACTCCTCTGCATGACTAGGGAGAAAAATACATTTTTGCATTGTTCCTCAGGTAGTGACGTGCACAACCTGTAAATCCATGCACTGACCGAGGATATTGCTTACTAGCTTCTTTGGTCTGATAAGAGCAGCGTTATGGAGGGACATCAGGGTGTCGAAGGTTGCAGACGTTGCAGGTTGTTGATGACTCGTAGAAGAAAGACACATTTAAGTGCTCGGTGCGATGGCGGCAGTAGCATTTGCAGTATCAGGAGGGAATGTTTCGCCGAGCCATTTATGGACCTCGGACACCATCAGGATGTGGTGGAAAAACAGGCTAACTTCGAAACGTTTTTATACGTAGTGATTTGCAGTAACGTTGACCGTTTCATGTAGAGAGCAGACGCCGAATCAGGAAACCCTAATGTATAGCACATGATGCGTTTGCTTATGATTCAAGGGCTGTGAATGTTTTTTTTTTTTAGTCGCCAATTATTTCCTGTGTGTGGGCACTGTAGTGCCGTCAAGAAACAACTACATTCTGGCATTGTTACGGGTTGAAAGAATCATGGTGCTAATAGAAAACTGTTTCAGAACTCATAATATTTTAAATTTGGACACTTTCTCTTGTTTCTAAGTGTTGTAGTGGAAGCCATGTCTCTGTACCATATCTGACTCAGCGATTATCGTTACGGTCTTCACAGCCTGTTATCGGTGCGCCTTTTTCCTTTCAACTTGTGGAAAGCAGTGACCGTGAGAAAGTGCACCCTTTGTGAGCACAAGCTGTGTTCGCATTTTACAGCGTAAGCTGTTATGGGCTCATTTCAATAGCCGTTTTGGTTCGCGATGGTGTCCGCTGCCACCGCCTCAGCCGGCGATGCCGGTGACCGTAACCGCTACCGCCAAAAATGCGAAAAAAAAAAATACCCGGTCCCCGCGGGATCGAACCCAGGCCCGCTGCGCGGGAGTCGGAAACTTTATCACAGAGCCACGCAAGCGCTTGATATCACGCAGCGGAAAAATGCCCTATAAACGCGCCCTAGGCAGGCACGCAGGTGCAGACGACGAGATGCGATTCAGACGAGGCGCGCAATCAACGCGATCTCGAGCGTCCGTCAGTATGGTGGAGCCATCTAGTTAAGGCGCCTGCAAACGCAGCGTGCCCGACATATAAGTTGCAGATAGCAGTTGTATGCTGCACGTAATTGGACCTGGATAACTCAAGCAGGCTAGGTGACTATTTGTCACCAGCCCGTTCTGGAGATTCCAATAAACAATCATCATCATCAACAACAACAACGTACCGTGCCACGGGTCAAGGGATGTGAGATGTGAGCCACGTATTCTGGATACCTCTTCAGTACCCGTTATGGCGTCTTCTCGCAAGGTACGAACCGCTGCTGAAAAAGCGAATCGTAAAGCTACGTGCACGGCTACAACCAAGCATCATCGGGCTGAGCAGACTGCTGTGCAGAGAGCATTACAAGCCGCAGCTCGCCGTCGACGCCGAGCGGAGAGTTGAGATCGTTCTCGTCAGAACGATGCGAAGAGACTTTGCCGTGAAGACCCTGTTGTGCGTGGTGCCGAAATTGAAGCTACTCTTGAACCGCTCCACCAGCTTACGCTGTGGCTGTGCTGCGTGTGCCGCGCAGGCCTGTGACTTTTAAATGCGCAGCTTTCTTGGCAAACATTTGCCACTTTGACAGTATCTATCTATCTATCTATCTAGCCGCCTACGTATTGGTTCTCTCATGGTCGTTTCGTTAACTTGGTATTTACCAAAATTGGCATAGTGTGACAACAGTGTATGGCGAACATAAATTATAGGTCATGACATGAATGTCATGGCATGCGTGTCATGTATGTCATGAAACAGCCGCCTAAAATGACAGTGACCCACCGAAAGAACATTAACACTCAAAAACCACTGAAATGGGTTCGGAAGTGGGTACTAAGTGAAGGAAACACTAAAGGATGGTGGTAGAAGCCATTGTCATGAGCATGACTCAGCAAAAATTACAATGACAGTGAAAAAAATATTTACACTCAAAAACCACTGAAATAGGTTCTGACGTGGGTACTAAGTGAAGGAAACGCTAAAATATGGTGGTATAAGCCACAGTAATTACCATGACTCCCCAAAATCACAATTACTCATCAAAAAATGCAACACTCATAAACCACTGAAATGGGTTCGGACGTGGGTACTAAGTGAAGGAAACACTAAATATGGTGGTAAAACCATAGTCATGACCCTGACTCAGCAAAAATGACAATGACTCAACGAAAAAAGGTTAGTACTCAAAAACCACTGAAATGGGCTCTGACGTGGGTACTAAGTGAATGAAACGCTAAGGAATGATGGTAGAAGTAATAGTCGTGAGCATGACTCAGCAATAATGACAATGACTCACCGAAAAAAATATAACACTCAAAAACCACTGAAATGACTTCGGACGTGGGTACTAAGTGAAGGAAACGCTAAAATATGGTGGTATAAGCCACAGTAATGACCATGACTCCCCAAAAATCACAATGACTCATCAAAATATGTAACACTCAAAAGCCACTGAAATTGGTTCGGACGTGGGTACTAAGTGAAGGAAACACTAAAATATGGTGGTAAAACCCATAGTCATGACCCTGACTCAGCAAAAATGACAATGACTCAACGAAAAAAGGTTAGTACTCAAAAACCACTGAAATGGGCTTTGACGTGGGTAATAAGTGAATGAAACGCTAAGGAATGATGGTAGAAGTCATAGTCGTGAGCATGACTCAGCAAAAATGACAATGACTCAGTGAAAAAAGGTTAACACTCAAAAACCAATGGAATGGGTTCGGATGTGGTACTAAGTGAAAGAAAAGGCTACAGAGTGATGGTTGAAGTGATAGTCATGAGCATGACTAAGGATTTTGCCTTAAGGTCTGTTAGACGTAGCTAAAGGGACTCCTAAGGTCTCATGACATGAATGTCATGACATGCGTGTGATGTAGGTGATGAAACAGCCACCTACGTCTTGGTGCTCTCATGGTCGTTTCGTTAACTTGGTTATGCGAAGCACACTGCTTCGCATAACATCGATTCCCACAGGGCGTGGGGTCTGCCGGCTTTTTTATCAAGCCTTCAGAAGGGAATAAAGAAACTGGCGTCAAACTCTCACATAGCTCACTACACACTACTTTCCATCCTTCATGAGCAGCATTCCTATTGATCCCAGTGAAACGGTGCACTGGCAAAAACATGTTCTAAGGTACGTTTATTTCGTGCCAATTATTCAATGAACACTTTTCGGTTTCGCAATCCACCAGCTTAAAACAGCTCACAATGCATTTTATTAGTGTCTCTGTTAATTTCGTGGAGATGAAACGTTTCAGGTTTTCAATTAACTTCCTAAGCTTCACGTCCTGTAGGTAACAAACGCGACCGCACCTGCGGTTTCTTCAAGAAACCTCCATGCTTACAGAACGATTCACAAAGGCTCTCTACTGCCTGCATGCCTGCATGCTCATATTTTAAAAATAAATAAGTTTGGCCCAACTTAAGTTGCGCTAAACACTTAAAATTTGCAAATACGACGTAGCTGGACAAAACCAAGGTAATGTTGCTTGCCGTTGCTTGGAGATAGATTGTCTTTTGCATTCCGCCTAATTAGATAACTAGTCTTAATTCATTCATCAACTTCTCAAATATTATAATTTGATGAAAAGTGTCAATGAGAAAATTGTATGAGGAGTTTTAACAGCTCCACTGTTAAAACTGGTATATGCCACAGTAAGAGAAGGGATTTAGCTACATTTCATTGAAAGATCAATTATTTCGAATAAATTGCTATGTTTTTTCCTCGTTCTTTTGTCAGAAGATTATCTGTTTACTTCCTAAACCCCATCCGATACTGCCGTAATACATGGCAATTAAGTATGTTTTTTGCAAATTTTAGCAGTGTTTTTGGTGGCTGGCCCACAAAATCTCCCGCACCCCCTCCGAAAGCAAATATGGTAGATGAATGACACATGGGCATGAATGACAGTATGGGGAGTTTTAACAGCTCCGCTCTATCCTCTGTTAAAATCCGCTCAATCCGCTGTTAAATCCGCTCAATCCGCTGTTAAAACTCCCCATACAGTTTTCTATTGCTCAATGCGTGCTACATACAAGTGTTTTTCCGAGCGTGATAGAAGCCCGCGAATACACGCAAATTTGCCGTGAGACTGGCCGCACGAGGCACTTCGCATGTATTCGCGGGCATCTTTCACGCTCGGAAAAACACTTGTATTTAGCACGTACTCAGCAACAGAAAGCTGTATGGGGAGTTTTAACAGAGGAGCTGTTTAAGCCGAGCGTTAGTCCGTAACATGCGAACAGAAATTGTGGGCCGATCCTGGTGGCAGTGCAGAAAGAGTCCAAGGGCAATGGCACATACTCCTGCGAACTAGCGAAGGTGTTTAAGCCTAGCCCAAATACGTGGCCAATACCTTGCGATAGCCAATCGATAGCCAATCAATAGCTAATTGATAATCAATCAATTATCAAGAAATTCCGGGAAATGCTGGGGATGACTTCGTAGTGCTTCATCATCATCATCATCACCCTATAATTTATGTCCACTGCAGGACGAAGGCCTCTCCTTGCGATCTCCAATTATCCCTGTCTTGCGCTAGCGTATTCCAACTTGCGCCTGCAAATTTCCTAACTTCATCATTCCATCTGGTTTTCTGCCGACCTCGACTGCGCTTCCCTTTTCTTGGTATCCATTCTGTAACTCTAAAAGGGGGGTTCGTTCTGTGCAGTCGGCGCTGCCTCTCCTACTAGGTGCGCTTGTCTTAACCCAGTGTTCTACAACGTTCCTCTTCTCAACATTTCACCTTGACTTAAGTGAATGGATTGTGACGCCACCCCTCGACATAAGTTCAAACTGAGTCTAATTGAAACTTCATGGCAATTCTTGTGAAACGTGCATATTTATTAGTCGAGAGACGGCACTGTGATCACCTCACTTGAGTGGAGGAAGAGCTGCGAGTAAAGGAGCGTTTCAGAATACCCGGTTAGCGTTACGGGCATCTTCTAGAACAAGCGCATATTATCTCAGGGAAGCCTCCAGTGAATGAGGTTATATCCTAGTGTCCTTAACAATGTTATCTTGGAGAAGGGCGAGCAATGCACTTGGCGTTTTTGCCATTGAGTTTATTATCATTGTCGCGCGCGCGCGCGCATGCACAAACACACACACACTTACGCACGCACACACAAATACAGACGTACATATGCAAACACACAGATCCAAGAACATGTTTGGGTGCCACATTTCTGGGCGCGACTTTGTGTACTACCTGGCCAAGAGGACCGTAGTTTCATTCCACCTACCTGGAGTCATTTACTACTGTCATTGTGTTCACGTGTCATTCATCTACCATATTTTGCTTTCGGAGGGTGTGCGAGAGATTTTGTGTGCCAGCCACAAACAACACTGCTAAAATTTGCAAAAAAAAAACATACTTAATTGCCATGTATTACGGCAGTATCGGATGGGGTTTAGGAAGTAAACAGATAATCTTCTGACAAAAGAACGAAGAAAAAACATAGCAATTTATTAGAAATAATTGATCTTTCAATGAAATCTAGCTAAATCCCTTCTCTTCATTTGAGTATCTTGAACACGACATCGAGTTACATGTGGCAGCAGCCAGAGATGCAATGCAGACGTTTCTGTGCTGCATGCGATAAAGAAAATGTTACCCGCCGTGGTTGCTTAGTGGCTATGGTGTTGCTAAGCTCGAAGTCGCGGGATCGAATCCCGGCCACGGCGGCCGCATTTCAGCGGGGGCGAAATGCGAAAACACCCGTGTACTTAGATTTAGGTGCACGTTAAAAAACCCCAGGTGCTCTAAATTATTCAAGCGTCCCCTACTACGGCGTGCCTGATAATCAGATCTTGGTTTTGGCACCTAAAACCCCACTATTAATTAATGTTATTAATGAATAAAAATGCTATCTCGCTTAGTAACAAGCATTCCAAAGCTGTGGAAAACGTGAAGAAGGTTTCTCGGTTCCTATAAGCCATCTGGATTAGCTCTTCTACTTTTGTACAAATAAGAAGTAATCGCGACGTATCGGGTAAACAAACAGCTTGTTCTCGTTCTGCTCTTCAGTTCAATGCCACATGGAAGTTATCGCGTCCTTGTGGTAGAGCTACTAAGCCTGCCTGCTATCTCTCTCTGCAAGCAGTCATATATTTCGGTTGGAGCAAGTCCTACTGCACGCACTGTGATTGTTCTCCCCCTGTATAGTTTGCTGCCATGCTCAAAAGCAAACATTTACCAAGAACTTTCTGTATGTGCCAGCTGCTTGTGGTTCAATATTGACGAAAAAATACCTGGGTAAATACACCTGAAACCATGGCAATATTCTCATCAACTAGCTGATTTCTGCTTCCGGCGTCAATGCGGAAATAAACGCAGCAGATAAACCCACTAAGATCCAATATCATGCCTGCCAGAAAGATTGTTCAGGAAAAGAACTGTGCAATAAATATACGTTTCAACGAACAAAGCCACCCTCTGCAAATGAGTCATTGCCAAGCGCATTTGTTTCAAATAACTCAACCTCCAATTCCCTCTAGAGTAACTACCTAAGCATTATAAAATTGTTTTATGCTTGTACAGAATGGATTTCTGCACAGGAAAATTACTTATACATAAAAGCATACAGTTTAACTAAAATCTCAGTTGCATGGCTTTACTGAGGCCATAATAAGCTAGCAATCTGCACACGCTCTAAAATGCATACTTATTCTCGTTGACATAGATCGGGTGTTTCAGTGAAGAATTTCACCATTTTTTTATTGCCTTGGGCAGATAGCACAATTTTAGCCCATGAGCTGGTCTACTCGGTGGACATTACTGGCACAAGAAATTAAAATGCATAATCGACTAGTTAACAAAATGCGCACTAATTAAGTGTTTAACTAATTGCCTTATGGCATCATAATGAAACTTTTGCGCACACAACACGAAACCACAACGAAGAAGTACACAAGGACTAGCGCAACCTGTGTGTAATCAAACTGATATTTTGTATGTTCATCCTAATCAGACAACAAGAGAGATTGTGGAAGCTTGGCATATATCTAGACTACAAAGCACATGTGTCAGTCATCCTTCAATAGCATTGAATGACAAGGAAATTGACCTGATGAATAAGATGTGATAGCGCAATGTTTTTGTTAAAAGTTTTATTTTTTATGTAATAGATTACAAAATGCCCTTGTGCTCATGTGCAGTGATTGTGAGGTGCGTGTCGCGACCATATATATGTGTTTTCTTAGTGAATAAAGGTCAGTTGTTAGTCTGCGCTAGTTCTTGTGTACTTCTTCGTTGTGGTTTCGTGTTGTGTGCGCAAAAGTTTCATTATGATGCCAAACCAACTAGCCCGCCTATCCCTTTTAATGCCTTATGGCCCATATTGCAATTTGCAAATTCTAGCGGGTGGAACTGCAAGGCATATCCACTTAAAAAGAACTATGTGAATGACACCCTTACGAGATATGCGCCGTCAAACTCGAGGTAAAAATGCACTGTCGTTCCACTTACTTTCATAACAAAACGTTGTTTTACACATTGAAGCACAAAAGTAACTGGAATGTCAATGCATTTCCCTGCAAATCATCTCGGGAATTAATATCTCGAAGTTGGTGTCATCCTGAGAATTCCTTACAAGAATTCCTTACAAGTCTTTCCCTGTGTATGTTTAAAGTCAAATTTGTACTGCATGATGTCAAAATAGTCCTATTAAAATGTGTCGCCACTGAATGTTTTGTATGGCACACGCACACGCAGGGTGCATTACGTATTAATCTCAACAAAAAACTGTGTTTACTTGCGGACGTTGTGAATGACAGTATAACGTTATAGGACGTAGTCAATAATGTCGCTGTTGACGCTCACATTGCAAATGTTTGCCATTGACATAGGGCATTGGCAATGTTGCTCAGTTATAGAAATAGCACAGCGCTTTCAGACCTTCGCGATTGGCAGTCTTCAGTTTTTTCAATAATGAAACCTTTTAAAATGTTCATCAAATTGAGGTATATGCGCAGCACCTAAACTTTTATTTCACCATTGTCCTGACCAAGTAAAGAAAAAACGGCCTAATTATCTGCATCGTGTTCTTCATGGAGCGAACGTATGCTTTTTTGCATAACTCAAGCTTTAACTGATTCTTTTCAGTGACCTGCTCAACTGAAATTTCAGCGACAAGGCGCGATAAATACGTGAACAGAAACTTTCGATAAAGGGGCTGTTTTTTTTTTTTTTCTTTTTTTTTTTTTTTTGCGGATGCTCGCTTACTCGCCCATCATTGTGGCCATCTTCCAGGGCTTGAAATACGTGTACACTAAATCTAAGTTGGTCTTACAGATAACAAACCGGTTTCATTTCTTTAAAGCAGCACCAAGGTTCGCATCTAAATCTAACATGCATCAAGGTTCATATCTAAAGAGTACGTGGGCTAAACTTTCTGTTACGATGCTTACGGGCGGCGGCAACGCCGCTCCAGTAGTGAACGAGAAAGTCGTACCATGCATAAAGACACCGGGTTTATTCACACTCGTGAATATGAAGGAAAGTCAAGGGGAGAAGGAAGGTGTGGTAGAAATAAAAGAAAGACTGCGCACATGCGCACGTACGCACTACAGGGAATAGCTTGGTCGTCAAGTTCATGGGTTACTGCACTTTCACACTGCTCATCAGGGAGAATCAGTGGTAACATGAAATAGTGCAGCCTGATGTTCAGGGCTGCTTAGCCAAACTTATCCACCAGACGTACAGACCAGACACATAATAATGTATAAAAGGGCAAAGCTACGTGTTCGAAGATACGTACGTAAAGAGCAGCACCTTGTTTAGTTAGGGTCTGACAATTACGTTGTATCCGTTTTGTTCAATTACATATGTGCTTAATACATGGTCGCTATATTTTTAAGCCATTTAGCGCGTTTCAAGAGCAGCGGCCTGGCCACCTTTTGGAAGCTCTCCGTGACAATTTCGGGCATTCAAAGCTGAGAAACATGATAGCGAAGACATTCTCACATCTCTTCGTCTTCAGCGCTCCTCTACTACCAGAAGGTCTCCTGAAAACAGCGCGCCTATGCCGCTTGCCATTTTTCCAATGCCTACGAAAATAATGTGTCCGCTTTCCAATCAAGGGCCACTAATGCGGTAAGCATAGCACGTTGTTTTTTGTAGACGCAGCGCAGCCTTGGCATGAGAGATGGAAGCAAGATGTCGTGAGAAGTGCTTAAGTACACTGGATATGTTCGTAAACATTCATGCCACTGCGGCTATGGGTTCTCGCTAGGAAGTCCGTTGTCTCAGATCACGCGTAACCCTGACGCTTGCAGATCTTGCCCGCCCGCCCTCCCCCTTCCACCCTTCAGGCAGGAACTGATAAAACCCGCAAGAGCTAGTCCTCAACTAACTAGTACGCGTAACACGAGTAGGACGACGCTTAGGCGGAAGAAAGATAGCGGCACAACGCAGTTGACACAGAATACTTCTCGGCGTTCAGCCAGAAGACGTATATAAGAGTTGCTGTGTTCAACAGCCGCCCACTCACAGAACAGCGATTCAACTATGTGGGTATTTTTAGATGTTTCCAGGTCAACGAAATAATCTCTTGGCAGGCGATTTTCTGCGCAGTTAAAGAAACTTTTCCTCGGTAGTCCGAGAAAGCCATTTGGCGCACTGAACATCTTGGAGCTTACTCCACACTACTGGGCTCTCTTGCTAAAAATGTTCGGGAACCAACATTTCGGCCCCACGGATCTCATTCATGCGCATACGTATACCACTCTCGAGGATCTTTCCATAAAAGAAGGCTCATGTGCGCTTCACCGAATCACATTTCTTGAGACGCCTGCCAAACACCACCAACATTTGGACATCGGTTGTGGACCGGGGACGTTCACAAGAGATTTCCTCGCATCTCGCTCCATGCCTTGCGCAACGTTAGTTGCCGTCGACCAATCGCCGCTGATGATCGATTTCGCTAAGCGCTACAGGCACCACGACAACGTCACGTTTGACGTGTTCGACTTTGGTGGCCAAGACGTGCAACAACTGATCGGCAAGTATGGCTGCTTCGACCGCATATACTCATTCCTGTGGTTCCATTTCGTCAAGGATCAGCGAAAAGCCTACGCGGACCTTTCCAAGATGCTGGCGCCCGCGTCAGGGGAGTGCGTGATATTCTCGTCCGTTTGGAACATCTTCACAGATGTCTGGCTGCAAGTGCACTTGATGGAAAGATGGCGACAAGTGATTCCTGTGAGTGTATATACTTTGTTTTGCACAAATATTTCACACAATAGTAATTGAACAAAGCGGTTTTATTTACTTTTGCTACCGTAGCAGCCTTAAAATTTATTTCTAGAATATAATCGTCATTAGGACATATATTCTTCGTGATATGAGACGAAACATTCAACCCCCACATATTTTCATTGACTCTTCGCATGCAGAAGTACGACGTAGCTTCGTGATGTGTCACAGGAACACGTTCCTGGCTTTTTATTTCGCTGTTATGAACTCAGCTTCAAGCAAAAATTATGGCTAATCACTACTGCAACCACTTCACAGTCACTTCCATATCGTCGACATCGCATAACCACGGCCGCTGGAGTGGCATAACAATTGTGACCAGACGCTTTCTTTGTCTTGACGGAAAGTGTGAAAGCTGGAGTGCAAAATTTCGCTCTATGTGGTGGGCAAAAAATATACGCTTATTCTGCCAACTGGATTGAAGCTGAAGAGCTCCAGTTTTGGAAAGGATGTTCATATATTTACTCATCCAAATTATGGGCGGCGTGGCTGACGAGGTACCCAGCTGAATGACAGCTGAACTCTTTCAGAAGAATCTTGAAATTTCCAGCACGATAAAGACGAGGACAGAAGGATAACACATGAAAACAGGACAAGCGCTGGCGTACAATTGAATGCTTATTCTCTGAAAACCACATATATGTATGAACCGAGATATTTATGCACAGCATATCGTATGTAAGCACCACATAAACCACATATACACGCACATCTCCACAATATCACAAAAGAACTGTTAAAAATTCGACTTCCTTTTTCAGTAGTGATAGCGAAGCCGTGCTGAAGCAACTATACTTCCTCCCAACTTGATAAATTACGCTTCTATTATTTCGCGTTGAAGATTATCGCGAGCCCGTTTTAGAAACGTTGCATTAAAGAAAAGTGGAGTGCATTTGCACTGTTTCCATGGAAAGGCAAGGTGCCAAAATTCAAATTGAAACACTGTGCAGGCTACAAAGTGCGGGGACTTTAGCACAAACTCGTGAGCCCAGCGCCATGCTGACAAGTTCTAAGTGCTAATAACAGTGTTCGGGTTGTGCTGAAACGGAGTGGGAGGGAAAAAAGTTAACCAGTCGTGTGTTTCTCCTGTTGGGTGGTGAAGTCCGAGCAGCGACGTTCGCATGACCTCTAATGATCAGGCCCCGCAGTGCCAGTCTGGTCGTCAAAACGCCACCCACGTCTCCTCCCAGCTGAGAGAGATGCCACAGGTTATCGGGAAGCTACACTGCGGCTGAGAGGAAGCACTGCGATCCCGGCACCAGGCCCGGGCACTGCCCGAAAATTTGTCCTCCGGTGGGACACACGTACCCACATCTCCCACGTGTCTGCTCCCCTTTCCACAATCTGTCTTGGGTGGAGGAAGTCTATCTCCGAAAAATTAGGGCCGGGGCGCCTGTTACACCATACCTCACTTGCATATAGGGTCAACCATATCAAGACAATCTCCAGTGTCGCACGTGGTCCACTTCTTCGGCTGCAGCGGATTCCCACCACATACATTGTACATACCGTTGGACAAAGTCCACGAAAGTGTACTTAGGAGTGCGAAGTTGAGAAGCGACCAACCTTAAGATCATGAACGATGGCTCATGGACCATAGATTGTATAAGTTGCTTCTGCAAAATCTGCATGAAATGAACCTATAAAATTTTTTTAATTCCATACCGACGTTATGCAGCGTGGCCAGCCAAGCAAAAAAAAAAGCGTGGGCAGCTTGCACTAGGGGTGCAAGCTGCCCACGCTTGGGGTGCAAGGCTGGAGTAAACAGCGGAGCTGGTGATTGACATAGCTTCTTGCAGGTTTTAGTAGGCTTGGCTATTTTGCTAGGAAATGCTAAGTACTGCTAGGCACGGTATTCCGAATCGGCTCATCGCCGACGCACAGATTCTCGCTTGGCCGCGCGACGCACTTCAAGATGAGCGGCTTCTTCTTCGGGTGTCCGGATCTTCTTTGGTCATCCCATGTCAAGGCTACTTGTACTCGCCACAGAGTCAACGAGAGTTTTGCCGCCGTCCCGGCGGCTCCGAGCTTTATCTCCCCGCTGACGTCATGGCCAAGCTACGCCTCCACACTTGCCGGGGCGTGGCTGGTCGAAACTTGCCGAGCCGCCGCCAGAGGCGCCTGCTGCAGTCAGCTTCACCGCGCGCATTCGGCGCGAACGCGGTGAAACGGGGAAACGCGGACGGTGTAGGCAGCAGCACTGCGCGTTGCCTCGTTGGTGCTGCTACATTTCTTTCTCTCTCTCTCTCTGTCATCTTTTTCTTTCTCTCTCCCGAGCATAGCGCGCGCCGCGCGCATGATCTCCTTCCCTCTCCTTAACGTCCAATGTCAAGGCAACATGTGCACGGCACGGAGAGATGAAGTACACGCCGTTCCGCGAGATGGCTGCTAGGCAACGCATGGTGACGTCATTGTTCAGCGAGGTTTTTTGTACACGCTTCACGGGCTGACGGTCGGCTTAAACAGCTCCACTATTAAAAAGAAACAATAATAAAAAGGCACCAGGCGCCATCTTGCCCGTGCGGCCCGTGCTGACATGTCGCCTCCCACACCTCTCGTTCTTGTCTTCTTTTCGTTTTTTTTTTTTCTAGTCACGCGTCGTCTTCTTTAAGGGACCCTCATTTGCCACCTTTGTTATTCTTTTCTTCATTGCACATGAGGCTCGCGGGGCGCTGCGGTCTTCTAATTATCTTAGACCATGCATCCGGCGGGGTCAGGAACACAGTGATTTCGAGCACATCATCAGATCAGGTGAACATTTACTTTCATTTGACTAACGCCAGCAGTGCGAAGTCATAAGGAATATTTAGTGCCGCGATTTTAAATGACTTGAGGCTAACAATGCAAGTTATTGTGTGTGTACAAGATGGATGCTGCATACTAGTATCCTAGTATTTTGTGCAAAAGTAGTTTACGATAAATTGGCCCAAAAAAGAAGTTTCACCAGCACCATCACCTACATATCCCTAAAGCTACCTAAAAATGACTTCAGACAATTACCCAAGAAGATTGCTCACACATTAGTGACTTGAGCGACTTTGTGAAAATAAATGTTACTCATATCCGCCAGCATTTCTATCACTTCCGGCACACGACTCATATTGTACAATATTCTATAGTTTCGTTCTTGCAGGCTACAAGAATTCTTTCCTTATGCACGTAAAGCATTATAAGTGCATCTGTTCAAACAGAAATGGTGAATAGGGCATGTTTTTATGCATACTTATGATACCAAATTTTGCTTTCCCAGGACCCAAGACCGCTATTTTCACTCCAGTACAAGTTCGACTTCGACGGCCAGCTGGATAAAATAGAAGCTGAGGTGCGAGCGCTCGTCGCAGAAGCTGGCCTGGAAACTATCGCATGTCACGTCTTTCAAAGCGAATGGCCGTTCCCAACAGTGGAAGTGTTTGTCGGTGAGAAATTTTATTGCGATAGCAATTATATGGACACTTCAACCGGATTTCTGCCGTCGGCGTCGCCGTCGCCGTGAGGTTCCGTATAGATAAAATCTTCACCGCGCGCCGTATGCCCGAGCGCAAGCGTGCTGGGACGCACGCTATCACGGAGAGCGAACGCACTCAATCCCCCAGGCGCAAGCAACGAAGCGGGAAGCCAGCGCCGGAGGGAGCCGGGGGGGGCACTTCTGCTGTGCCAACAACCGCGCTCGTCGCTCGGCCGCACGGTCTCTTATCTCTCCCGCGCGCAAGCAAGGAAGCGGGAAGCCAGCGCCGGAGGAAGCGGGGGGGGGGGGGGGGGGGCGCACTTTTCTTCTGCCAACAACCGCGCTCGTCGCTCGCCGCACCGTCTCTTATCTCCACACGGCTCTGACCTTTATGAGCCGTGCATTCGCGGCTCAGTTCCTGTTGAAGCGATAGACCGCACGTACCTTCGCCCGCAGCGGCGTATGCTTGCTGCCAGCGTTTTGACCGTCGTTGTCTGCAGTCATTCAGTGTGATCTCTTCATGTTTGTTTGTGCGCGCTCACACCACGCTTGTTCATTCAGTTAGTAATAGTCGGGTCACATTTTCCAACGCACGCTACACATGTAATGCTGCCCGGATCGGCAGTGCAGCGCTACAGGTGTGTCCCTTCGCACGCGCGCTGCCCACGGGAAGCGCTTCTCATCAACACCACCGTTTCACACGCGCCTTCTCGTGGTCATCGAGTCTCTCTTCATGTCGGTCTACTTACGCCGCAGCACACCTGCTTACTTAATCAGCTCATGTTTACTACAATTCATATTGTTACCAAAGCCGCTCACCTTACTTCGTATGACATTGCTGTGTTGCTATCGCATTCATTGCTTCGCCCTTAGGGCGAAACTGTGACATTTTTTTAATTTTCTGAACACTGAAATCAACTAATTCAATTCAAGGCAACCAGTTTCTATATACACTTATCTTTCGCAGGTGCAACCACCAATTTATGAGATTATAACGCTAGAATGCCTTTAGCCCACTCTTTCTGAGCTCAAAAAAAAATGAGTGAGTGTGAAACTTCAAAGTATCTTCCCTAAAAGTAGGGAAGGCGCATTCCGTGTCTTCATATTGAACTTGCATCCTGGCGATTTTGTTTTAAAAGCTTGGGATGGCAGCTCGGTTCTTCAAAATTCTGCCTCCCCTTAGATAGCCCGCACTAAGCTAGAGAGAAAGGCGTCACAAAATGACAGCGATGCTAATTCTAAGAATTTATCTTTAGCTCTACGGTTTTCTGAACCAACTCGTGGATTTGGAGGCTCTGTGACAATATCTAGGAATTTTTAAAACATGCAGACTCCAACGAGGTATTTATACATCTCGGGACATATTTTGTAAATATACATTCTAATGGTCACTATTTCGCCCTTTGTTGTTGGCTGGGATGCCACCGTTGTCGCCGGAATCAGCCACTTGACAGGTGGATATGATAATAAATCAAAATTAGATAGTTTCAAAATGCGGCTTCTGGAAATATGCAAATGAAATTGGCAGCTATATATGGAATGTAAAATAGCTGATTACTGTTTCCCATGTTGATTCTACATCTGGTCGAACACCGTTGGTCACGGTAATCTCCTTATGTACACTTTGTCTCACTTGTTCAGAGCGCCGACCGCGGACTGGAATACAAGTCGTAGCCTCTCAGATTGTTGAGCTGAATGGCAGTAACTTTTTTATCAAGCTCCAATCAATGCATTAAAGTGGGCGGTTAGAAATGCTCCGCAGCGAATAATGTACTGCTCAGGAAGAAAATTATTCAAAACCTTGTACCTGGATTTAATCTATATGAATGATTCACCTGACGATATGTGGTATCTAGGTGATTGTATATTGTATTGGTCCTGAACGCATGCCGGTCAGTTTCACCAGCCTCAGCACAAAAAAAGGTATAGCAATATATTAGTATTATTAATGCTTTATTCTGGAAAATTTAGCGTACAGAAATGTGGGCCCCCCATTAATAATACATGCCCTCTCGCGAAAATTGAAGGCACGCATACACGGCCGCAACTTCAAGCGCGTGAGCAATGACGTATCCATAGAAATTTGGACAAATTTATGTAATTTGTAACCGTTTTGGTAGCATAAGAAAGCTACAAATTACTAGAGCATGCCATGAGTTTTGTAGCTTTGTCTTTTTTTTTTCGCGCTATACAGTACTGTCATTATTAAGCTTTATATTAAGGGTGGACGGTCGATTCTTGAAAAGTCATAGCTATTTGAACCTACAGATTTCTCAGGCAAGCTAAGGATTTTCGAGGAGTGATTCTATGGGGATATCTGGGCCTCAGGAAGTTGGCATCACTGCGATACGACGTCAGGCAGAAGCACTTGAATCGAGTGAGCAAGGCTTCCGTGTGGAAGCCGAAACATTTAACCCTTTCACAACATCATTTCGATCGGCGTTCTGTTCACTGTATTTGTAATATGAATCGATAAGTTTGTTTATTTTGATTTCCAGTGAATTCCCGAAGCGTTGATATCAAAACACTTGAAGCTAAATGAAGTCTTACTGCCAGTTGCTTCTCGTAAAATGATAAAGACGCCTTATATTTATGTGGACTGACATTTTATTGCGATAGCAATTATATGGACACTTCAACCGGATTTCTGCCGTCGGCGTCGCCGTCGCCGTCGCCGTAGCCGTCGCCGTCGCCGTCGTCGTCGTCGTCGCCGTCGCCGTCGCCGTGAGGTTCCGTGTAGATAAAATCTTCACCGCGCGCCGTATGCCCGAGCGCAAGCGTGCTGGGACGCACGCTATCACGGAGAGCGAACGCACTCAATCCCCCAGGCGCAAGCAACGAAGCGGGAAGCCAGCGCCGGAGGGAGCCGGGGGGGGGGGGGGGGGGGGGGGGCACTTCTGCTGTGCCAACAACCGCGCTCGTCGCTCGGCCGTACGGTCTCTTATCTCTCCCGCGCGCAAGCAAGGAAGCGGGAAGCCAGCGCCGGAGGAAGCGGGGGGGGGGGGCGCACTTTTCTTCTGCCAACAACCGCGCTCGTCGCTCGCCGCACCGTCTCTTATCTCCACACGGCTCTGACCTTTATGAGCCGTGCATTCGCGGCTCAGTTCCTGTTGAAGCGATAGACCGCACGTACCTTCGCCCGCAGCGGCGTATGCTTGCTGCCAGCGTTTTGACCGTCGTTGTCTGCAGTCATTCAGTGTGATCTCTTCATGTTTGTTTGTGCGCGCTCACACCACGCTTGTTCATTCAGTTAGTAATAGTCGGGTCACATTTTCCAACGCACGCTACACATGTAATGCTGCCCGGATCGGCAGTGCAGCGCTACAGGTGTGTCCCTTCGCACGCGCGCTGCCCACGGGAAGCGCTTCTCATCAACACCACCGTTTCACACGCGCCTTCTCGTGGTCATCGAGTCTCTCTTCATGTCGGTCTACTTACGCCGCAGCACACCTGCTTACTTAATCAGCTCATGTTTACTACAATTCATATTGTTACCAAAGCCGCTCACCTTACTTCGTATGACATTGCTGTGTTGCTATCGCATTCATTGCTTCGCCCTTAGGGCGAAACTGTGACATTTTTTTTTTCATTTTATTGCGATAGCAATTATATGGACACTTCCACCGGATTTCTGCCGTCGGCGTCGCCGTCGCCGTGAGGTTCCGTATAGATAAAATCTTCGCCGTGCGCCGTATGCCCGAGCGGAAGCGTGCGGACACGCACGCTGTCACGGAGAGCGAACGCACTCAATCTGACACGCGCAAGCAAGGAAGCGGGAAGCGAGCGCCGGAGAGAGCGGGGGGGGGGGGGGGGGGCGCACTTCTACTCTGCCAACAACCGCGCGCGTCGCTGGCCCGCACCGTCTCTTATCTCCACACGGCTCTGACCTTTATGCGCTGTGCATTCGCCACTCGGTTTCCGTTGAAGCGATAGGCCGCACGTACCTTCGCCCGCTGCGGCGTATATGCGCTTGCTGCCAGCGTTTTGACAGTCGTTGTCTGCAGTCATTCAGTGTGATCTATTCACGTTTGTTTGTGCGCACTCACACCACAGTTAGTAATAGTCGGGCCACATTTTCCAACGCACGCTACACATGCAATGCTGCCCGGATCGGCAGTGCAGCGCTACAGGTGTGTCCCTTCGCACGCGCTGCCCACGGGCAGCGCTTCTCATCAACACCACCGTTTCACACGCGCCTTCTCGTGGTCATCCAGTCTCTCTTCATGTCGGTCTACTTACGCCGCAGCACACCTGCTTACTTAATCAGCTCATGTTTACTACGATTCATATTGCTACCAAAGCCGCTCACCTTACTTCGTATGACATTGCTGTGTTGCTATCGCATTCATTGCTTCGCCCTTAGGGCGAAACTGTGACATTTTTAATGCTGCGTTCTTTCTTTTCATTTTCTTTCTTTTTTTAAGTTTTTGAGTGGTCGCTTAATCATCAGGAAACTATTTCAGGTCTGATTTTTGAAGCCTTTGGATTCTACGAGGCCATTCCGGAGGAGGACATCGAAGCTGTCAAAAGAGACTGGGTTCGGTTAGTACAGAGCGCCGCAACAACCAAGTCAAATAGATTTGCAGCCAAGGCTGCCTTCTACTGCGTCCACGCAAGAGCGCGTCCATAAGACAGATGGAGTAAAACCACTGCCTCAAGGCATCAGTTTTGCAAGGGACCGAAAGATCCTTCATTTATTTTGCTTGCTTCGCTGCTGGGCTTTTCACGACAGTCCTGATTTAAACCATGCTGGTTCAATTTTTCTTCTAAGAATCAATAATTTGCGAGAAATATTTCCGCCATATATAGAAGAACTAGACCAAGATTAATCTAGGACAATCCGAGTGTTAACAACTATAATCTGTATTGGTCAGCTTGGTGACGCCAATAAGCATGGTGCTTGTTAACATTTCGCAAACGTCCATACATCGCAACACATCGAGGCTAGGGCTGACACAATTTAACGATACTGTCCTTATACTATTCCTTAGTCTTCGCCAATGGTCCGAGAGGCGCTGTGTACAGCCCACGCTATCATCGGAAACAACCAGTTATGAACAGGTGGATAAAGAAAATGAAATAAAATCAAGCGAGCGGAATCCATGCAATATACTAGCCTAGGTAACTGTCAATTTTTTTTGCCACCTGCTGCTTAGCGCATATCACGTTTAGTGCTTTCGATGACACACAAAAGATCTTCAGATGATTTGTGTCTATATTTTGCTGATATGATTGTCAATAAAGAGGTCAGAAGAAACATACGCTGTCTCCAACGTCTTCGTTTGGCAATTCGTTAGAAAAGCCTTCCATGTGTTGTCGAAAACTCCATTCGGCTTCTTTATTAAGTTTTCTTTTTCACTTTCCATCGGTTGTAATTAAAAATTAATTTAAATCTCATGGCACTTCAAGGGGCCCTTAAGTCATTATATAATGTTTTCGAAACTAATGCACTCCCTACACACCGAAAGATTTCCCCTCACCTGATCGTTCTGAAACAATGTTGTTTGCGCAATGGATGCCTTTGTGTATCACACGCAGTGTCCTCAATGATTGGAAACGCCTATTTGTCAATCTCGATGTATGACGTTTCATGTTATATTAACGCGTTTCAAAAAGTGTACCTCTCCGCCCACTAAACGACGTCGATTATAAATTACCTTGGGATGAAAACGCTATAGGGCTTTCGGCACAAGGCACAAAATGAGATCAAAGAACTGAATAGAAATACTACTAGCAAGAGTGTTTTTTTTTTTCAGCTAATCTTTCTTCTGTAGCTTTATAAGTTAAATTTTCAGGTTTTACGTGCCAGCCACGATTTGATTATTAGGCACGTCGTAGTGGGAGACTCCCGGTTAATCTTCACCACCAGGGGCTCTTTAACGTGCCCCCAATTAATGCACAGGATACGGGCGTTCTTGCATTTCGCCCCAGTCGACATGCGGCCGCCGTGGCCTCGTGCTTAGCAGCGCAACACTCTTAGCTTTCTTCCAGTCAAAGCAACAGAAGCATGTTTTTAACAGAAGTCACTGCAAATCCGGCGTCGGTGGCGGCGTAAGCGCCGGCGTCCGTGGCGGAGAAAGTCAAACCAAACCACGCCGGCCCTCCGCATGGCGCAGAGGCGTTAGTGAACTAATTGGATTTCTCAAAGTAAAATAGGACCGAAAAATCCTAAAGTTCGCAAAATACGACTAAACCTCAACCGACAGGCATGATAACGTCGGATTGTAATTTGAATACACAAACCCCTTTTCCAGCATTTCTGCCATACATACAGCGGCGCGTCCGGGCATGTTACTTGTATAAACACCATCCAGGTGGCGCTCGCCTCCTCGGAAGCGTAAAACGGCAGAGTCGAAGGTGGGGGAAAAAAAAGAAAGCTGCAGTTGCCGGGAAGCCTGACAAGCATTCGGGAATCTTTGAATGCTATCGCGTTCCACTCTTAAAGGCGAAGCTTAAGCGTCTTCCAATTTTTTTGCATCACTGAAGTTCTTTCATTCCATACCAGCAACTTTCAGAAGTCTATCAGCTGGGACAGTTATATCCTGCAAAAGCTGCCGCGCAGCACTTCAAAAAAGATATACCGTATTCTCCGGACTATAAGCCGCAGTCATTGTTTTATTATGCATATATATATATATATATATATATATATATATATATATATATATATATATATATATATATAGCTCTACTGAATATATACAGGGTGTTTCAGCGAACACTTTCAAAAATTCTTAAAGGCTGCCTGTGGCAGATAGCACAATTCTAGTGCATGCACTGGTCTACTCGAAGAGGCGGACATTATTTGCACAAGAAATTGAAATGCATAATCGAATAATTAACATAAATTCACCAATTAAGTTTTTAACTCATTACCTGATGGCCCATATTGCAATTTACAAATTGTAGCCGTGGAGTTCGCAAGGCGGATCCACTTGGAACGAATTCTCGGGATGACACCAGTTTCGAGATATTAATTCCCGAACTTTGCGGAGAAATGCATTGGCGTTCCAGTTAGTTTCTTAACAAAACGTCGCTTTATGCATTGAAGCACAAAGTTAACTGGAACGCCAATGCTCAGTCTCGCCATGGCACGCCGGCTGGGCCGTCTGTGCGTTCGCTTCAGTGCGAGCGACAGGCTGAATCCAATTATCCGGTAGATATAGCTAGACGGCAGGCTGTGAAATCTCAAGCAAAGACCGTCTTCGTCACCATTCAAGAAGCACAAAGAGACACACCATCAGATTTGCAATAAAGCCTAACTTTAATAAAACACTGTGTGCATAGTCTTTCCAAAACCAAACTAAACAGACCTTTCGCTCGTGACAACTATGTTTACAAGAGTTAAACCTCAGCCATTTTTTTCTTCTTCGGAGCCAAAGAAACCTACTCTGCCTCTATCGACAGTGTTCTTGGAAGGTTGGTGACATGTACATCGGAAATAAAAACGTTCGTTCGCTCTCTTTACTCTTCTTTCTCGCTCACTCTCCGAATCACTCTAGTTCGCTCTCTCACTCTCTCTCTTTAGTGTGACAGCAATTATATGGACACTCCAGGCAAATTTCACCCGTTCAGCGTCGCCGCATGGCATTCGCCGTGTTGTAAACAGAATATTTAGAGCAATAAGTTGCATATCATGGTTTCTCAATTGGTATAATGTTTCCTGTATTTATTTGGGAATAAAACTCTGCCCTTAATGTTCAATGAATGAGGCCATAACAGTGGAAAGCTCTGAGATAATTCACCAAACGCAATTACAATAGTTCATCAGAACAATGGGTTTAAAGTGCGTACCCTTCATATACACGTGCAAGCCTTAGAAATTTGTCGTCGATATCGTTCTTATGTAGGGCATTCAAGTTCTTCGGTACATTGCTTCCAATGTCAGAAAACATCACTACTAGAGTTCTGAATTCATAACACCACATTTTAGTTTAAGCCTTAGTCTGCAAAAGACAGCTCCTAATGATGAAATAAAAAGTTGTCGCAGTTTCACCTGAAAGGCGAAGCATCAATTGCGATAGCAAACTTGTAGAGAGCTATACGGAGTAATGATATTAGCTTTATAAGCTGTATAAACTTGGACATGCAGCAGCATCGACAACACGCAAAACTGTTGTCGACGCCATCGGCGTTTTGTCCGCGTTCGCTCAAAATGCGTGCGTCGTTGGTGACTGTTGCCGGAGCCTCTGATATAAATAGGCACTGCGTGCCGCAGCTAAACGTCGCCTCCCTTCCCTCCCCCTCCCCCACGGCCTCTCGCTCGTTGGAAGAAGGCGCGTTTGCTCTACATACATGGTGATTGTGAAGGAGAACAGAGACGCCTACTTCTGCAGCCCTTAAGCGAGCACGGCGCAGAACGCGCGTTTGTTCTCCGCCGTGCGTTCACTCCCCGTGAAAGACGCGCCCCTCGCACCCTTTCACTCGCACATACAGCGTTCGGCGCGCGGCGACGATTTCTTCTCCAAATGACGTCATACGGAACCTCACGGCGACGGCGACGGCGACGGGGACGGCGACGCCGACGGCAGAAATCTGCTTTTGAGTGTCCATATAATTGCTATCGCAATAAAATAAACCTGCAGCAAATTACGTGCAGTTGCTCTTTCGTGCGGCTTTACCTGCATAAACGTGTTTGTTTTCACGTGATTTTGAGCATAAAAAATCACTCACTGCACACGATTTCAACAGAGCAAGTTTTATTCATCGCTCTCAATTTAGAATTCACGTATATCTTGAAAGAGTAGTAGCGTTGGTCTCACAAAGAGGCCTAACATTCGCTCAGCAGTACACATTTGTCGTCGGTACGTCGCCGGTAGTAGCCACTCTTGCAGAAGCATCTGGTTTGGCAATCAGCTGTACAGGGTCGAGGACCTCGTGCATCGCACTTTTCTTCACCACAGGAGCTGCTCTCGCAGAACTTGAAAACTTCTCCAGGACCACATCGAAGCGGCGCTATTTGCCATCCTACGTGGATAGGAAAGAACGTTACAAAATGATATTTCGTGAACATACTGTCATAAAGCTGAGTAAATGCACTATCGAACAGATACCTCTGTAACTGTCGACGAAATAGAAGCACCGTGCTCCTCTTAGAGATGTCAGAACATTAGCAATGCCACTTTGCGGGTACGTGTCATATTTTTCAAGGGAGCATATACAACGAGAGCAGAAAAGGTGACAACATCAGGTATTTTCGCCTTCCCTTTCCGCAAACTTGGTGAGCAATGTATGATCAACTCATCTTTCTTTTTCATGGACGAGGAAGAGACATTCCTGCTAATTGTGTAAACTGTGCTCCGCGTGCTGTCTCGACCCTAAATGTTCGCTCTCTGAGAAGTAAGAAATCACGTGAAATTTAGCTTTGTGTATGTCTACTCTATGATACGTCCCTTGCTTTAAGCACTGCTATTAGACGATCATGAATAACTAGCTAGTCAGAATTTCCGTTCCAGTGAATTTCTAGCAGATGCAGAGCTGCATATAACTAAGAGAAACAACAACAGATGCTCACAAATCAAAAGGAATGCAAAATATACTATATACAGGCTGTCCCAACTATTATGCACCAAACTTTAAATATATGCACTGGACAGAGCCAAGGTAATGTTGTTTGCCGTCGCTTGGAGATACTCAGATTATTGTACAGCGAAGCTGTTTATGCGGACCCTTCGCCGTCGTTGTCGAACTTTGCTAAAAAGGGACCACGTGACTTTGCGGGAGAGGAGACGAAAAGAAGAGATCCACAGGGGGAAAGGGATTGAGTATAACTTGTTGCTGGGCGGGTTGATTGAGATCTGAGGAATACATGGTTGCGCTAACAGGAAAACAAAAACTTAGAAAGAAAAGTAGGCAACGATAGGTCGGGCGCTAAACTTCAACTGTTTTATTCTTACAGCAGAGCAGGAGAGATTCAACAAATAAGCATGCGTGAGTCAGTGTCGTATAAAGCGATTACAGTGACGTTTTTAACAGCTGCATCTCGTTGTCAAACAGAAAAATAGACGTGTCACTAATACAACTTACCTCGCTGGGCAACTGTGCATCCGACGATGATGACCAGAACGGACAAGAGGAGGGAGGTTCTCATGGTTACTGCTGCTTTCACCGTGTCGATTCATCGGCATAACGCATTAGGTGGTATTTATACACTATTTGCACGATTTCTGCTGCCAATAGAGATGGCCCCGGTTATCGGTTGTCATACACACGCCGTGAACCCGTTTTTCTATTTATCAACGCTTTCTGTTCGTTCATGTACATCATGTGTCCCAAGGGGCGGTGGCGTTGGGAAAACATCAGGGTTCCTATAGATTACGAGAATCGTGTCGCACCTGCCCACTCTCACTGAGGTTGATAGCTGGGTTTCCCTTTGTGCGTGCAATGACAGAACTGTCGTTATTCTTCTGAAAGCGCGCGCCGTTAGAAAAGAAACAAGTTTAAGTTGGAAGGAAAACACATGAGAGCTCTGCTGTTTCATTTCTGTATACAAATATTTATCCAGTATGCCTGGGATCACACATGTTCCGAAAACGTTCCAGCTTTTTTTTTTTTTTTTTTTTTTTTTTGGGGGGGGGGGGGGGGGCTTCCATCTTGCAGGCCATTCTTTCTTAACTTTTATGATGCAAACTGTGCGAAACATGAAGAGACCAATTAACTCCAGCTTAGCCACCTATCTATTTCTTTGTTAAAAGCTATCAGGAAGGCCTTAACCCCTTAACTGCCGTGACAAATTCTCCGCAAAAAATGTTTTAGAAGTGTGGAATTTCCTCACGACCTGCATATTTTGCAGCATTTTTCTAATTTTTTGCAAATTTCTAGACTATTTCTTGCAAAAATTGACAAATTTTCACGACGACCTAACTTGTCATCGGTGACTCGTCATCGGCGCCAGAGGACGCTTGTTGTGATGAGTTATCTCGTCGTCGGCAATGAAGGGGTTAACAAAAGTTGTGCACAGAAATGAAATTCTTCTGATGATGCAGCTATTCTCGGTGATTTGAATGATAAAGGATAGCGCGGCTCAATGCCTGACGGCTGAGTATCCTCCTCATGAAGTAATAATAATTGATAGCAGCACCACTTTATCGGTTGTGCACCCTGGCAAACGGGGCGATAGACCTGTTTCTCACAAGCGAGAGCTGTATGTGCGTAGTGTTTACATCAAACCGTGTCCTTCTGAACACCTGCTTCAGCGATATGAAAAAGCAGGGTCCCTTGTTCACACGTTTAGTGCCCTGTATGCAATGAGGAGGAGTACGCTTAGTATTTACTAACGTGTATACGAAAATAGCCGAAACGGCTTATTTTCTTCTTGCACGTCATTACACCAATCATACTGTGTGTTTCACATGCGGCTGCGGACAACTTCATCAAACACCGGACAGTTCTGTTGAGAAGATTGATTTGCATATAACGAGCGCAAGGTTAGCAGTTGCGTACGCTCGAACGAGGCAAAACTGTATTCTGTTTAGTATTTTTGACCAGCACTGTTTGCATAGTGTGTTTCTTAAAGCCCTAATATTCTGCAGCAATGTTGCACAAATAAAAACTCGAAAATTCTTGATGTAGTTTTGTCAGCCTCAATATATATTTCCAAAATTGTCGCGAAAATCCAAACCTCATCAGCGCGTTCTGGTAATTTCGTGTTTTCACATATTTAAGTGAACTGTGAACTCCGCATTCATTAAACGTATATCTCTACGAGCATTGGGAAAATACGTGTAACGATGAGAATGCATGCATAGAAGTATGCTTGTTCTACTATTACGGTCGCATGACACAACGAAGAGCTCTAGAACGTTTGTTGGTGGAAACCATAATTTTATAAAGAAAGCCGTATGCACCCCGTCGTGGGTAAATGAAGCATCAGCAGTATTGCCACCGCTTCATCGCAGGGAAGAGGCCTCTGCGATGGACACCTTGGTAATGTTGCACTGCTCCTTCGAAACGCATCTGTGGTCCGAGGGACGACGGAACAAGCCCGGGGCACAAAAGCAGCCCGTGATGCAGGTCCTTGCGCAGATCTTGTTGGTGTCTGCAGCATCTGCGCAGGTTTTCTCTCCACAGTCTCCACTGACGCAGGTGTACTCTTCACCTGGAGCGCATTCTCCGGGACCTAGAGCTTTCTTTCCTGCTGATGGAAAAGGAAGTCCCAGTCAAAAAAAAAGTTCCTCAAACCAGTTGGAAATTTCCAATTGGAACCAATTGGATATTTCCAATTGTGTTTTGGGACACCCATTGGAAAAATCCAACAGGTCCAATTGGACCAATTGGGTTTTTTTTATCACAATTGGACCCAATTGGTCTCTGACCTGGGCTCGCTGTGACCAACAATAAAAATGAAGGAAAGGAAAACAAAAGCCTAGATAGGCCTTAACCTTAATTGATATGGCATGGATATACTTGAAACTCCTTTCGATAAACATACTCATGCATGAACACACTACGGCAATTATCTTCATTGAATATATACCAACACTGACCACTTACTATGGGAGATGCATGTCAGGCGCTATATATGTGAGCAAAATTTGGTTGACCAAGTGGTGCCAGTGGTTCATGAGAAATTCGTAAAATTTCAAGATAGATTTTTAACTTCACAGAAAGCTAAATGCTTTTCGCCATTGATCACACCAATATACAAAGATCTTTTACTTTAAAACTAACAATATAATTGTTATATTATTATTATCAACTATTCTGCTGTTTCGTACATGAGATTACTCAGTGACTTCCAATTGGGTCCAGTTGGGACCAACTGGCATACCAAGCTCCAGTGATGTCCAATTGGAACCAACTGGACTTTTCATGATGCCCAATTGGAACCAACTGAACTTCTCGTGGAACCCAATTGGAACTTGGGCCTCCGATGATATCCAATTGGAACCAGCACCAGTTGGGTCCCATTGAAAAATCCAACTGGACTCAATGGGTTTTTTTTGACTGGGGTATAATTTATAACAGGGTTGCGAATAGGCATTTGTCTGAACCAATCGAATACGAACCCAATGGAATACTTTTTGAATAATGAGCAGGCGTTTCCTAATGTAGTCAGTATAAAACGATGTTGAAACTGTAGTAGTAGTAACATTGGTAATATTTTGTCATTACAATGCACTTTACGAAACGTTAACTTAAACTCAAAACTGAGCATTAGGAACACATGAGCTGTTTGTCAAGATCTTGGGAAAATTAACTCGCACATCACAGCTTCAGGTCACAAAAGTACTTTTGCGATTTCTGAAGGACTGAGCGAGCGCCTGTGATACGGAGCAGAGAACTTTCATTACGTTGGAAATATCAACATTGAACTTTCTCATGGTAAATCAGTTCTGCAAAAGCCCACAAGGTGGAGAAAAGTTCATGAATGGGAAAAATCGTCATCAACTGTAGCTGCAACAACTGCAGGCTGTAGCCCAAAGCTATAACGGACCAGGACAAATTTTTATTCAACTGCGAAGCATTATTTCTGAGAAACTCGT
The DNA here is from genome assembly GCF_013339745.2 of Dermacentor silvarum. Taxonomy (NCBI): domain Eukaryota; kingdom Metazoa; phylum Arthropoda; class Arachnida; order Ixodida; family Ixodidae; genus Dermacentor; species Dermacentor silvarum. The sequence goes on from NC_051158.1 coordinate 16,799,449, forward strand.
ATGATTTTCCTATGCAGCTTCATGCATAGGAAAATCATATGTCCGGTGGATGATGATTTTTGCTTTTCATTAACTTTCCTTTCTTGTAATTATTTTGTTCTTTTTCCCCTTGCCCCTGTACCTTCCTGCCTTTCATTCATCCTCCTCTCTGTCTTCTTTAGCATGCGCAAGACTTTTGCGAATATTCTCTGTAAAGCTGTTTAAGTCTGGCTTCCTGAACGACACAGCCTGCTCCTCTACGCAAGTTCTGTGTTTTATGCCTAGGTCCACGGGGAAACATTATGGTAATGTTGCTTCAATTTTATGTTTATTTTGCACAGTTGATATTTTGAAGTATTCGTGAACTACACGAAGAATATCTGTATTTAGGAATAGTGACAATTCCATTAGAAAGACGAAACAGATACTACGCCGTTCGACTGATTATTTCAAAGTTTCGAATATTAGCAATGCGTGTATACCTCATGAACGAAAACCAAGCAAACGCGTTCAACACGCTTTATAAAACACGGTCGATGTCAGCACAGTGTAATGAGATTAGGAGGTGTTCGTCGATGTAACGATTATGAAATAGTGTGATGAATTTTATGACACGAGAACAACGAAACGTATTTGAAAGTTCGAGAACGTCGACAGATTATGTGATAATGCATTGATTGAAAAAGATAGGTATTCATAAACCTGCCGTCAGATGATGTCTATGAAAACATGATCGCTTACACGTTGGTTCCGAAAAATACAACTAAAGCATGCTCTTTGTTACACGCTTCTGACATGTTTCCACGCATACCTGCGAGGCTCCGTAAGGTCTCGAACTGGTTTGCCATACTTAGCCACAGTCAAGCTGCTCCGATAAACTACAAATCTGAGCGATAGTATGAACATCTGTGCATCTTTGTGGTGTTTTTGTGAATTTGTTCGACGAGCGCTATATATACAATTAACACACGCTGTTGCACCTGCTCCTTCGGTTCGGTATTCGATTATCTACCAAGAATATTGCGAGACCTTTGCCAGTATCCGTGCTTCACTGTGACAAGCTTTTGCTTGACTTTGACCCTTTTCGTGTCTTCTGACCCTAATCAACTTGGAGAATGACATTACATCAAATACAGCAACTCCTAAATTGCAACTATTACACCTCCTCGGACGCACTGATGCCATGCCAACCTCTTCTGCGCTGTGGGACATTTGAGAACCAAAGCGCACCTTACCTTAACTTTCTACGTGCACCACACCACTGTGGTAAGCGAAATGCACAGTTCCACGATCGAAGTCCGGAGCCACCAGGACTAGCCGGTAAAACACGCATGCGTACCATCTTTTCGAAGATTTCTCCACGTTGCCACTTGCACCAAAAGTAGTCTGCATGCATTCAGTGATCAGGACTGGTGGCAAAATTGTAGATATCATTCCATCCAATAGAGACGAATATTTCCATCAGCAAGTCTGCATCTGTTTCGCCCGTGCGATCCTGAGCCCCAGTCGACCCTTCGATGTTTGATCGATATTTGCTCGTATCGATAATATCAGCGAAATATTCCTATTACAATAAGGCTGTACCTGTTCATGATAAGGTAACACATATGTAAACTGCACATATACTGCCAGAAAGATATTGTACTGTCACCTCACCTGTTCTCCTCTGAGGAACAGAAAGTGTATTTGCATCGTAGGTGACAGTCGTCACGAAAAACGCGACTGCCACAAGCCTCATACTAGCGAGCTCTTTCAGGCGACCGCACGCGCTTAGAGAAGTGAGAAAGCAACACACGCAAAATCCGCTCGCCTAATCGCAAGCCATACTTTTTTTCTTGTCTATTTGTTTGATAGGAGCGCGTAAGCAGCTGGAAATTTATACATTATTTGATTCCCCACCGTTTCTAAAGTCTCCGTTCACGACAACCACGAGCGTCATTTTACGACAGGCAGGTGGTGCAAGCGTATTAACACGACACGCTTCGCTCTTGCTTTTTTCCATCGAACAGTCCTAAACATCGAGCAGAGAGATTTAAACGCCCCTGCGTATGGTAACGCATAACTAGCTCTTGGTGAACAGGTGGGCTCCCCTTTCGTTAAGCTAACCATACGCGTACTCTTTCGCTGAAGGCAGCTCTCGCGTGAAAGGCAGCTTGCACATCTCTTCCTCAATTTTCTTTTCTAGAAACGAACCTTAGCGAAAGCGCTTAGGTATATATACCTGACAACAACACCAATACTAAAGCACCCCATGCAATGGAACATCTTTTTACCTCACCGAGGAGACACAATTTTGATGCCCCGCTGGTATTTAGAGACGTTGACAGTATAGCCTACACCTCTGGTGTACTTTTTAATGTTGGTATAAATTTTATAATAACGTCAAAGCGGATTTCGTACCTCGGTAAAATAGTAGCGTGAAATTTTGCGAATGTAATCGTTGATGTAAGTACCGCATTTTCTGTTGTCTGAAAATTGTTTATTGGTTTGTGGCTATGTTTTAAAAATGGTATCCGTGCTTTAGGAGTGCAGTGACACCAATGCTTCGAGTGGACCACAGGAAACATTGTGCCGCATGTCAGCTCCAGCGTGTTTTTCCCACTCAGCACCGTGCTCTCCTTCTCGCCCAGATTGGAATTTTTTTAACGCTAAGCACTTTTACAAATATTTCGCTCATCTCAACCACTTGTTTTCTCACGACTTAAGTTGCTCTTCAAGTACCTTAATTGCGTTCCAACTGTAGAGGAATTATGAGTTTTTTTATGATCAATCTCTAACACTCGCTCAAGAAGTTTTTATATTTAGAATGGCAGATCGAGGTCAGCAAAAATCAGTAACAGCTCCAAACAAATGCGGGCGTTGCTGATTCTGAACTCAGTTGATAAAGCCCTACAAGTTCGAGCTATCTAAAGTTAGAATTCTGACTTGATCCTTTGTTGACAGTAATTAGAGGACGAATAATGCTAAACGGACGTTTCAAGCACAAACTTGCAACTGAGGGCTTGAAAATAAAGGCGAAATATATATAGCAGTTTGCCGTCCATGACTTCTTTCGCGCCTTTTCCATATGGCATTTTCTTCGCCATACAACATAAATGGCGACGAGGATTAACTAAGAAGGACTGCGGCCGCCATGTTCAACTGCAACACGCCCCCACCATTCCTTGCTATATGCCAGACCCTGCAAGCGTGCCCTGGAGGCAATGGAAGCGAGCGTTTCTCAACTACTTGGAAACCCTCAGCGGAGAGGAGCTGTCGAAGAAGCGCTGCAAAGCGATACTGCTCAACGCACTTGGCCTGGAGGGTCAGCAGGTGTACTATATACAGTCTGGTGCCATACAACGCACACAGCAGCAAGGACGTCAAAGAAGACGGCACCGACGTTTTTAAAGAGGCACTTGAGTGCTAGACAAGCATTTCGCCACGACGGCGAACGAATTGATGCAGCGGCACTATTTTCGAAAGCGTCCACAACTGCCGGGGGACCTCATGGAGGATTACTCCGTTGCCTATACGTGAGCTGGCCGCATGCTGCAACTTCGGCGACGGAACCGAAAAGGTGGTGTGTCACCAGTTTTTGGAAGGAGCAGCATCGCAGTAGATACGTGAGCGCCTTTTGTTTGAATACTCCGGCTTGACGCTCAGTCAAGCGGCTGAAATAACGGGACACATAGAGCAGACGCAAGGCGACCTGAAAGAGTTCAGTGCTGAAACAGCGATGCACCAGGCCATTGATAAGCCGGCAAGTGCAACTGCCGTCAGGACTTCAGGTGCGTCGTAGGCTGCATGCTATCGCTGTGATTTGAATGCGTATCGCGCCAACGCGCGGAACTGCCCTGCCAATAACGCAAGGTGACGAAAATGCAAGAAGATAGGTCATTTCGCTTCAGTGTGCCAGTCGAAAAGCAAGTACAATCGTCGGGATGACGGCGGAAAAATAGAAGCGTCGGAAGCGACGAATGCTGTTATCGTTCTGCCCCTGGGCCTCGACGACACGCCAGGAAAGGAAATTCACGTGGACGTCGGCGTTAACGACGTAAGCGTGTGTTCTGTTTTACGTGCTAGAACGCGGCACATTGCTTTTGGGACTTGATGTCATACGGAACCTTCAACTTCTTATTCAAGCGACGCACTCAGCTGTCTTCAGATCAGCGTACAATCACCGACACTGCTGCCAGCCAGACTGCACGACAAGTTTTCGCATCTCACCCGCCGTGGTTGCTCAGTGGCTATGGTGTTGGGCTGCTGAGCACGAGGTCGCGGGATCGAATTCCCGGCCACGGTGGCCGCATTTCGAATTTCGGGCGAAATGCGAAAACACCCATGTACTTAGATTTAGGTGCACGTTAAAGAACCCCAGGTGGTCCAAATTTCCGGAGTCCCCCACTACGGCGTGCCTCATAATAAGATCGTGGTTTGGGCATGTAAAACCCCATAATTGAATTTAGTTTCTGTTCACGTATTTATCGCGTCTTGTTTCTGAAATTTCAGTTGAGCTGGTGACTGAAAGGCACCAGCTAAAGCTTGGGTTATGCAAAAAAACATACTTTTGCTAGAGTGTACTAGAATGGGGGAGTGGGTCCAGCGGACGCCTTACTCCTGTTCATTCGAAGGTGGTAAGCTATTGAAGGCGCGCCTGTGCCAAAGGACGTGACAGTACTTCGCTCATTCCTGGGACTCGCCGGGTATTACTGTCGTTTTGTGCCACATTACGCCGAGGTGGTGGAACCCCTCAGGAAACTACTACGTCAAGGACAAACATTCAACTGGAATGACGATGCACAAATGAGCTTTGAGCAGGTCAAACGCTCTTTGTTGTCATGTGAAGTAATCCATCTGTTCGACCCGACGCTCCCAGTAGTGGCAACAGGTGCTTCTGACACAGCCCTGGGCGCTGTCTTACAGCAGCCAGCTGGAGAAGAGCTGCGGACGATTGTTTTTGCATCAAGGTCAATTACAGCTGCAGAAAGGAAGTACTCTGCCGGGGAGAAAGAGGCACGGTCGTGCTTGTTTGCCTGCGAACGCTGACATGTGTACCTCTGGGGAAGACGATTTCTTCTCAGGACTTACCACCAAGCACTTGACCCTGCTTTCAACAAGAGGCAATGGGAGGAAGCGATTGCGTATCGCAAGATGGTCTGCCAGGTTGATGTACTATAACTTCGATATTGTCTATCAAAAAGGATGCGACAATGTCATGGCAGGCACATTGTCTAGGTTATCTACGGTATCAACAACATCACCTGATATAGAAGATATCGAGCGAAATGATTTCATTTGTATCATCTTGCAAAAATGCTGTTGCTTTTCCAAGACAGCCCTGGAAAGAAGTTGGCTATGGACATTGTTGGGCCACTGAACATGCCTGAAGCAACGAATCCTAAGTTTATCATCACGTTGGTGGGCTCTTACACGAAATTGCCCAAAGTTTGCTTTTAAGACACGGCCACATCAGAAGCCGCCATAGACTTTCTAAGAACAGTTTTTAGCCGAGACGGCTACCCGGAAGAGCTCGTGACTGACAACGGACCGCAGTTCAAGCCCGAGCTGTTCGAGAACTTTTTTTGGAAGAAAGGGGCATTAAGCACTGCGCCTCGTCAATGTATTACCCCCAGGCGTTAGTCGAACGTTTTAACCAAAGCCTAAAGGATTTTATTCAGCTGTCAGTTTTGGAGCAACAACCTCTGAAGCTGGCTATCCTGAATTACTTCGCAGTTTATAGGACTATGCCACACGCCACCACAGATCCTGTAAAGGTCCTACAGGCCCTGCAAAGCTCCTACACATGCGCCAGCCTTGTCCGCAACGTTTTAGAGATTATGTAACCACCAGAAAGCTTCAGCATATACTGAAAAGTTTTCAAAGCTGAATTCATGATAATGTTAAATTTGTTTACATACATTGGTACCCTTGACCAAATATTATAGGCAAATCGACAATAGAATGCATTTCAGTGATACTTTAGAGGGAACGTGGGTGCTCAGCTTCAAATTTTAGTGCCATGTGACATTAGCATTATTGCGGCATGAATGCAGTCTCTGACTGAGCCTAGTTCAGCAAGTTGTTTGGTGGGATGTATGAGCTGAAGCAAAAAAGGCCTGAAAAGGGACTGCTTGCATGGAACCATTTACTCATGTGCAAACTTACCAAGCAGTAGAAAGATACTTCAGGCCGCTAAGTTGGCGTTGTGCTATGTCCGGTAGCGCCTGAGACAAACGCCTGAGGTGAACTGAAGCCTGAAGCGCCTGAGGCGAACTTTTGCTACTGGCCTACGCATTCACATAGGGTCAAAACAAAATTACCTGCGGTTCTCCAGTGGACAAAAGTTTCCCAAAGAGAATTTCTGCCCTGCTACTTTTGTGAGTGCACCAGCTCAATGTTTGTCTTGTCAAAATGGCTGCCGCTACTTCACATATACTGTGTACAGTCAACGTCCGATTTTCAGACTCCTTAGAGGCCGCGAAAACGTCCGAAATGCATGCCTTTTACTGACCCCAAGGGCTCAACTTGCCACGGGCACGTCCGAAATAGCTATGAAGGCTTGCCAGTACACTTATTAGGCGTATCGTAGCTCGTACTGTCCTAGGAGGCGGCGGGTGCAAGCCTGTATAATTCAGCAATACGTACCGTGTCCCATGATAATTGCCCCTTCCCACTCTTGGTATGCTTCACCGTAATACTTTGTGTATACTTCACCGCGTAACAATGCTGTAATGAGGCGAAGCTGACTTTCAGGAACCAGCCCGAGTTTTCAAGACATTGGCGAGGATTACAAAGGGGGAGCAGGCGCGGATCCAGGGGGGATGTCCGGATGTCCTGACCCCCCCCCCCTGCTGACACGGGGACGGCCCTGTCGCAAAAAAATATGGCCACCAGCATTTTTCAAAAGTATTTTTCGCGAATACCAGTGGTAGCAGCCATGTAGAAGTAAAGCTAGCTCGCTCACAAGCTTAGTTATATTCCGTAGGGGTGTGGTGTCGCGAAGTTGCCGTAGTTATTTTTTCTCATGAACAACTTGGACCTCCTGGCGCCGGCGGTGCCTTAGTCGTCCCGTCGGTGGCGTCGAATGAACGAGGGGACGTCCCTTTTGCCAAGCACGCCGATGTCCGCGCGAGCGCCTTCGCGCCTGATCAACTTAGTTCCCCATTGGGGTGTCATCGGTTGCCTCATTTGCTGTCATCGGTTCCGCGACCAACCTGCTTAATGAAAGAGATCTCTCGCTGAAGTGTTCATATATATATATAACAACTAACAGCCTAACTAAGAACTACGCATAGACAACTTTTTTTTTTAACTGTAGCACTCATTGTGATCACAGTTACACGTTGACAATATCCAGTACGAGCACAGTACCGTTCGTACGCTACAAGTTTTTCATTGTAACTTCGCAGTTTTATTGTCGTACATTAAGCATAGGAGGCTCAAGCCCACCGGATCCGTTTATCTGAGTGGGCGTTCTCGCGGAGCGGGGCGAAGCCTCGAGCATGGGCTGCGAAATGGGGGAGCGTGACGTCAGCGGCCAACGCCAGCGCGCGGGCCTAGGATGGCGTCGCGTGGTTAGAGAAATGGGAGCAGATGCGCGCCTTGTGTAAAAGGATGACGTCGCGTGGGAAACAAAACATGAAGACGCTGGCTCGCGCTCACGGCTACTACGCTACATCGTTCTTCTTGTAGGTGGCGTCGTGAGTCTTCACACGCGGTGATTCGCATATCGTAAACAACTAGCGTAGTGGTTGCCGCGTTGAAACGAAGGTGTCTCAGCCGAACACAAAGAATCTTCTTAAGGAAATCAAGGTGTCCCAACAGAACTCCAAAGCCGGACCCGTGCTTACGCATTTATAACGAACCTGCGACAGACCATCCCAAATTTTATTTTAAGAAACAATACAGGCTGATATACCGGGTGTTCAAAATTAAGCTTTATGGTTTTCTTAAAATTAGGCACTGGGAGGCACGTGAAGACCACCTGCGCAAATAAGTTGTGTGGCCAGGGGGACACAAAGTGAGATAATTATCGCTGTCAGCAACCGAATTAACTAAAATTGAATAATTAACTTTTTATTGACTGCAGTAAGTGTGTATGTTTGTATTCAAAAGTTAGAGGCAGTCGTGTTTCTGCACAGTTTCACTTGGAAGAATTCGTCTAGCATGTCTATGCTCCGATATATCCAACTCCAAATTTTAATTGTCGTTCGCATGATTACGCATGCAAGAGAGTGAGGATCAGCGCAAAGCTCCTCCCTGATGTGACGCGGCTGTTGGGTGCAGCGTTTAGTCTGACAACGCGGCGGAGGCATTGGCAAAGATAATAACTGCCCCCCTTCCCCTCACGGCTGGCGAAAAAAAAAAAATCGAAGAACCCGTAACCGCTGTCGTAACACGCGACCGCGCAGCCTGTAAAGATGGCGGCAGCTGCCATGCCGAGATAATGGCGCGAGCGGAGAAGCCGGAGGCCAGTGCGCGTGCGTAATGGTGACTAGACGACCGGGCATGATCCTTGTTTGGGCTACGCAAATAAAGTGACTGCTGATTTACAAGTATTGTAAGCTTTATTGAAATCAAAAGCAACAACTGCACCATCAACAGCAGAAACCTTTTTAGCTATGCTAACGAATATTTCATACTGCCGCTTTAACTTTGGTGTTGTCATGCACAAATCTCATGACAACACTTCACCCATCAAGATGTCAATGCCCTAAACATGTCCAAAATGCCTCCCTTCCACAGCAACGCAAAGCATAAACCGCTCTCGCGTCGAGTCGATAACTCTGCGCAGTGCAATTGAAATTTGGAGTCGGATATCTCGGAGCACGAACACGCTAGAATAATTCTTCCGACTGATACTGTGTAGAAACACGACAGCCTCTAGGTTTTCAATACTGTGAGCGCATTTTGCGCATATCGTCGTCGTCATCTGTACAAACGACTCATCATCTTGTGTGAGCGCTATTTGTGCATATCGTCGTCGTCGTCTGTACATACGACACATCATCATCTTTTGTCTCGTGCGGTGCTTCGTCTCTGACTCGGGCGACTGCTCGGAAATAAAGGCATCGCATCGGTCAACGTCTCACAAGTGGTGGAGGTGCTGGGTAGGTGAAGGAGAGCGACCAGAGGAGGTTGTGTACGGTCCGGGAACGGAGGAATCTGGTCCAGGTGTCCTGTCTCGCTCAAAGTTGGCGTAGCCGCGCCTGTCACCTGGGTGACGCCCGGGAACGTAGTAAACCAACCTAGGTGCGCTGTCTCGCTCAAAGGTAGCATAGCCCCGTCGTTCATCCTGCTGACGCCGACGGCAGTAGCGAGAAATGTGGCCGCGAATACCGCAGTAGAAACAAACCGGGCGCGACGACCGCCACGGAGAGTAGTACGGCTGCGCCGGTATGTGTCGTCAGTGTTTCGCCTGCCACATCTTCCGCGTATTGTACGCCCGCAGAAGGCCACACTGGTGCTATTAAGGCCACCTTGAGTGCAGATCTCAATCCGGCCCAGACCAATGCACTCCTCACCATTTTAATGAAGCATGAAGCTTGTTTTGACGTTTCTTCGCGAGGCCTGGGTCAGACCACTGTAACTACTCATCGAATTGAAACAGACGGCTCTCGCATCATTCGCCGTCGCCCGTACCGTGTGTCACCTTCGGAGCGAAAAGTTATAGAAGAACAAGTGAACGACATGCTGACACGCAACATTATAAGGCCTTCAGCAAGCCCTTGGTCTTCTCCTGTTGTGCTTGTTAAAAAAAAAAGGATGGTTCTGTGCGCTTTTGCATCGATTATAGGGCGCTCAACAAAATTACCCGTAAGGATGTTTATCCAATGCCTCGTATTGACGATGCTTTGGATACCTTACAAGGTGCCGAGTATTTCTCGAGCCTCGACTTGCGCTCCGGATATTGGCAGATTCCCATGCATGAGCCAGATAAAGAAAAGACTGCGTTTGCTACACCTGATGGCCTTTTTGAATTTAACGTGATGCCTTTTGGATTGTGCAATGCACCAGCTACGTTTGAACGTATGATAGATACAGTACTCCGTGGCTTAAAATGGAAGACCTGCCTTTGTTACTTGGACGACATTGTCATCTTTTCGTCGAGTTTCTCCCAGCATGCACCTACAACGTCTAGACCAAGTTCTCGCGTGTCTAGCAAAAGCTGGTCTCCAACTCAATACTAAAAAGTGTCGCTTTGCAAGCCGAAGCATTAAAGTATTGGGCCACGTCGTCAGTAAGCATGGCATCCAGCCTGATCCCGATAAAATCGCTGCAGTACTGCAATTTCCGCCACCAACCGCTCTTAAAGAACTCCGCAGCTTTCTAGGACTGGCGTCCTACTTCCGCCGCTTTGTCCGTGACTTCGCCACCATCGCCGCTCCTCTACACAAACTTCTGACTTCGAGCGCGTCCTTTGTGTGGTCGAACGACTGTGAAGCCGCCTTCCAGACCCTCAAACGAGTTCTCACGTCAGGGCCCGTGCTCCGTCATTTCGATGCAACGGCCCCGACTATTCTACACACTGATGCCAGTGGGCATGGAATTGGCGCTGTCCTGCTGCAGCGGAATCAGAAGTCCGAAGAGCAAGTCGTGGCTTATGCAAGTCGTGCTCTTTCTCCTGCTGAGCGCAACTACACGATTACAGAACAGGAATGCCTCGCCATCGTGTGGTCAATACAAAAATTTCGTCCCTATCTCTACGGCCGCCATTTCACAGTTGTGACCGACCATCATGCTCTCTGTTGGTTGTCGTCCCTGAAAAACTTGTCTGGACGCCTCGGCCGTTGGGTACTGCGCTTACAGGAATATGACTTCACTGTCACGTATAAGTCCGGCAAACAACATCAAGATGCCGACGCTTTGTCGCGCTGCCCGCTGTCCCCAAACGCCCATGCTTCACCTTCGGTATGCACGTCACCATCTAGCCACACGTCTCAGCGCACGCCCAGTAGCCCGGGACAGTCAGTTGCCTCAGTTGACTTTCTCCCGTCTACTGACCTCGTCTCACTCCAACGTACTGACCCATACTGCCGTACGCTGATCGACCGACTTACTGGCTTGGCACGACCCCCCAACAGTCGCTTAAGACGACAACTTTCGCGTTTTAAGCTTCAAGGTGGAGCGTTATTTCGATCAATCTACCATCCTTCCGGTAACCGGTGGGTGCCAGTAATACCTCGCTCACTTCGACTCCAAGTATTGGAAGCATTTCGCGACGACGCGACGGCTGGCCACTTGGGCTTTCATAAGACCTACGACCGCATCAAAACGCGTTGTTTCTGGCCGGGCCTTTCCACCTCAGTCGACAAATACGTTGGCTCCTGCGCATCATGCCAACACAGAAAACGCTCGACATCCCTTCCAGCCGGTCCTCTGCAGCCTCTACCATGCCCGTACACCCCCTTCGAAATTGTGGGCATAGACTTGTTTAGACCCCTCCCACTCACGCCCGCTGGTCACCGCTGGATCGTTACCGCAGTGGATCATCTAACGCGCTACGCTGAGACAGCGGCTCTTCGCTCTGGTACTGCCTCCGAAGTCGCCGAGTTTTTCGTGCACGGAATCGTTTTGCGCCACGGCGCACCTCGTGTCCTCCTGAGTGACCGTGGCAAGACGTTCCTATCGCATGTCCTCCGTGAAGTCCTTCAGGCCTCGGACACCATCCATAAGACCACATCATCGTACCATCCGCAAACAAATGGTCTTACGGAGCGTTTTCATCGAACTTTGTCTGACATGATGTCAATGTATGTTCGACCCGATCACACCAACTGGAACACCATCCTACCTTTTGTGACGTTTGCGTATAATACTGCCGTCCAACGTACAACCAATTACAGTCCCTTCTTCCTGGTGTACGGTCGTGCGCCGTCTTTCGTCTTGGACACTACACTCCTTTCAGCACCTGCTGCTCCATCCGCGTCTCTTCCTGAGGAATTTGCCGCTCGCCTCTCCCGGTGCCGTGAACTTGCCCGCGCCAACACCGCTATACCATTCAGGACAAAAGGAAAATTCGCTATGATGCGACGCGTCGCGTTGCTTCGTTCCGCCCAGGCGACGAAGTTCTTTTGTGGAGACCTGTTCGCGCACCGGGGCTCTGTGAAAAATTTCTCCACAGATATCTCGGCGCCTACACCGTTTTGCAACGAACTTCGGCCGTTAACTACAGCGTCACTCCTGTCAGCTCAGCTACTGACCGCCGCCGCCGCACTACGGAAATCGTTCACGTATCTCGCCTGAAACCCTACATTCGCCGTACCTACCCTTTCTAGTTTGCGGTCTTGCTGACCGCTTTCCTGAAGGGGGGAAGTTAGTGTGAGCGCATTTTGCGCATATCGTCGTCGTCATCTCCACAAACGACTCATCATCTTGTGTGAGCGCTATTTGTGCAAATCGTCGTCGTCATCTGTACATACGACTCATCATCATCTTTTGTCTCGTGCGGTGCTTCGTCTCTGACTCGGGCGACTGCTCGGAAATAAAGGCATCGCATTGGTCAACGTCTCACAATACAAACATACCCACTTACTGCAGTCGACAAAAATAATTGTTCAATTTTAGTTAATTGGGCTGCTCACAGCGATAATTATCATCTCACTTTGTGCCCCCCTGGCCACATAACTTATTTGCACAGGTGATCTTCGCGTGCCTCCCAGTGCCTAATTTTAAGAAAACCATAAAGCTTAGTTTTGAACAACCTGCATGATCAGGCACAGCCGCCAAGCACATGGCTGTATTGGGTAACGTCCTTTTCCTATAAGCACGGAGAAACCGTACCTGGCTTCGCTACAGGTCTTCTTCCTCTTTCTGGGGTTTTACGTGCCAAAACCAGTTCTGATTATGAGACACGCCGTAGTGGAGGGCCCCGGATTAATTTTGACCACCTGGGGTTCTTTAACGCGCACTACAACGCAAGCACACGGGCGTTTTTGCATTTCGCCTACATAGAAATGCGGCCGCCGCGGCCAGGATGCGATCGCGCGATCTCGTGCTCAGCAGCGCAATGCCTGAACTGACTGAGCCACCACGGCGGGCTAGATGGCGCGAGGTAACACTCGTTTTCATGATGACAGTGGCGGCCGGGGAATAAAAACAGCGCGAACTTCTTGGCAATAAATACAAAAAAAGAAGAAAAAAAAAGTGATTTGCCCTCTCAAGCCTTGTAGGCTACAGGTGCTGCTCTAGCCGTATAAAACGCGGGTTTATCGTGAGCAGAAACGGTGAATTTCGGTAAATGATAAAGGCTACTATCATCATCATCATCATCATCGACAGAAGCTGACCCCCCCCTCAGAAAAAACCTGGATCCGCCCCTGAGGGGGAGTCGGCACCATTGCTAACAGCGGCGAATGGTTTCAATGAAAAACACGGCACCGAACAGAAGGAAACTTGGTAGCGAAGGTCTTAGTCGCTAGGCCTAGCCTTGCCGCGGTGGGGGCTACGGCTGCCAGCAGATATGCGTGCGAGAGCGCCGGTTCGAGGAGGTGAGATAGTCAAAAAGGCGGCGGTGGCGGCTTCGATTAATTTTTCGGACTTGCGGTCAAGGCAACAAGTCCGTAAAATCGGACGGCGAAGGTTTCTTGAGTCTGAAATTTCCGACGTTTTTATACATTGACTCTATGGGTACGTACGTAGCGGTGCCGCGAAGGCGTCCGAATTATCGGGCATGTCCAAAATCTTGGGCGTCCGGAAAATCGGCCGTTGACTGTATTCGTTTGATTGTCCTTGTTGTAGAGTGCCCGCCTCGGCTGCAGGAGTTTGTGGGTTTGATTCCTACACTACTGCCGGGCACTCACTGCTTTAAGTGGACCCAAGCCTGCCCCGGCCTGGTGTTCGGCTTTCTTCACAGGTGATACGCTTGGGAAAGGAGCCTGCACTCTAAATTCCCGTCGACACCCTCGTGAGCACAAAAAAAAATGTAAGCTTGGGTCATATGGCATCAATTTTCTATGTGGTGCCCCAAATGCACCTATTGAGGTGGAGACACGTTCAGGTTGCGGACAAACAACCCTTTCCAAGCATCGAAGTTCCATAATGGCTGAGCACCAGGCCAGGAGCGCGCTTGTACCTATTTTATCGGTAGGTAAGCGGCGGCAGCACTTGCCTCCTACAGCCGCAGCGGATGCTTTTAAACAAGGCCGTCTATGGTAGGACAAGAGGCGCCCAGAGACCACGCATCTATTGGGCCCCCTTTCGAGATGTGAACTCCCACAAGCTGAGAACCAGGCCAGGGACCTATCTACCCATTCGAAAGAAACGGAGGGTTTCTCAGTGCTTAGTACTATTTCTCAGTACTTCCCACATGTGAGGCGGATGCTCTACCGCATACCGCTGTAGCGGTAGACTCATCCAGTTCAAATGTTCGGTGATGAGGATCTGACACCGCTTTAGCATCCAAGACAACCCAAAGTTGGGCAAGCTGGCACGTATTTATGGTTGAAATGTTGAAAGCAGCATGGAAAAAAATGCAGACAAAGGAGTGCCTGCATTGCTTTGGTAATATCTCTACCCCTCAGTCTGCATTTGTTTCTTCACTACTTTAAACATGATAACCGCTTTAGCTTTAGCCATGACGGCATTGTTTTCATTGACGATCTATTGCAGCACCTTGCATTGCGTAAATAGCACAGCATGGCTAGCATGGCAGTACCAATGTTGCTATAAGTTATTTGAATTCCATGTTTTAGTACTTCACAACACAAAAATTTCTCGTCACGGAAGGGAATAAGATGAACGTCTGCAGCTCCAACAGTATCCCATATTACAGCGAAGCTGTTAAGGGCTCAGTTTACGATGGTGGTGTCCGCGTGTAAAAAAAAACTCTCATTGGCCGTATGCTGTATGTGCGAGTGAAAGCGCGCGACGGACGCGCGCTTTCGTTGAGGTTTGGATCTCGTTGAGGTTTGGCGGGGCACCCGGCACCCGGCCGAGATGGGCGGGGAACCAGATGACGGTGTGCTGCTTGAGGGTACTCTGATCCGCACTGTGGAGGATGTGTAACGCCTGGTCAAAGACGACGCCGCATTCGAAGGCTTTGATGGCCGGTCTGGAGTCGCTGTAGATGACTGGCCGTTTGCTGTCGAGCACAGCTAGGGCTATGGCTACTTGCTCCGCTACTTCGGGCTCACGAGTGAGGATCGTGGCTGAGTTGAGGATCCGCTGCAAGGATGAGACCGCGACAGCGGCGAAGGCTTGGTTGTTACGATAGGCAGCGGCTTCCACGAACGAGACATTGTCCGTTTTCATGTCTATGCACCTGAGAAGGGCGGTCGCTCGCGCAAGGCGCGTGCCTCTGTTTAGGTCGTGATGCATATTTCGCGGAATGGGAGCGATCATGATGAGGTCTCGGATCTCGCCGGGGACCGACGTCAAATCTGGAGAATCCCTGGTCATCGAGGAGAAAAAGCCGAGCTCACGCAGAATCTGGCGGCCCGCCTTGGTGGTTGTGAATCGGATCATCTGCGTTCGCTCCTGAGCCTCGGCGATCTCTTCTAGCGTGTTGTGCACGCCGAGCTCGAGGAGTTTATAAGTAGAAGTGGATAGGGAGGCCGAGGGCTCGTTTCACAACCTTTCAAATATAAGGGCGTTGAGTTTGTCGCGCTCCGCACGTAGCCAGTTGTGTATGGCGGCGACATAGGTAAAGTGGCAGAGAACAAACGCATGCACAAGACGCAGCAGGTTGTCTTCTTTCAGGCCGTGGTGCCGGTTGGCCACTCGACGTACGAGTCGTATGGCGTTTTCAGTCTTATGAATTTCTGCACCGTTAGGGTGTTGGTTCCGCGGGACTCGATGATCATACATAGGACCCTGATGGAGTCATCACATCGACCGTCTCTTATGCGGAGTGTGATGTTGCGTTCGGCCGGAGGTTTCCACCCTTTGGGCTTGGCACCACAGCGTTTGGGCAAGTATAGCAACAGCTCCAACTTGGTTGGGGAGCACTTGAGACCGGTGTGTTCGAGGTAGGCATGGAGGTTTTTTTCCTTCCTCCATGGAGGTAGGACTCGGCAGTTTCAATGGTCTCCTGCAGGGCGGATTCGATGAAGCCATCCGACTCCGCGGAGCACCAGATGGTTATGTCGTCCGCATAGATGGCGTGATTTAGCCCGTCGATCTTCAAGAGTCGTTCGGAGACCCCGATCATCACTAGGTTGCAGAGCGTCAGCGAGAGGACGGACCCTTGGGGGGTTCCCCGCTGTACGAGCTCGACTTCTTCCGACGCCAGGTCTCCTGCGCGAAGGACGGCTCCTCGCCGGGTGAGGAAAGAGCGGACAAAGTTGTAGAACCGACGCCCGAGCCCCAGGTCTGCGATTGCCTTCAGGATGGACAAGTGGACGATCGTATCAAATGCCTTTTCTAAATCGAGGCCGAGTATGGCACGGATATCCCGAGTGTTTCCTGCGTTGAGAATCTGATGTTTTAAGAGTAACATGGCATCTTAAGTAGATAGCCCAGGTCGGAAGCCGATCATGTGGTGCGGGAAGCAGTCGTGGTCCTCGAGATAGCGACCGACTCTGTTGAGGACGACGTGCTCCGCCACCTTGCCCACACACGACGTGAGCGAGATGGGCTGGAGGTGATCTAAGCTAGGCGCTTTTCCTGGTTTCGGAATAAAGATCATGTGGACGAGTTTCCAGGCGTTTGGTAGCTCGCCCTTCTTCCACGTTTCATTGATAGTATCGGTGAGGTAAGTGACGGAGGGCTCATCCAAGTTGCATAGGAGCTTGTTGGGGATGCCATCGGGGCCAGGGGTGGAGTGGCCATTGAATTCGTGGAGAGCTCGGCGCACCTCTTCGACGGAAAAGTCGGCGTCTAAGTGGGTACGTGTTGTCGGCACAGGTGTATTCGAGGTCAGGAATCGACGGGGGCATATCAAAGATGCTATGTTGGCTTTTGGGAGGTTAAAATGTCCATAATATTGGTCACCAATTCCATCACGTATGATATAGGCCACATGACAGCAACACAAGTGCATCCAAATAAGCTAGCATGCTGACATCAACAATGTGTAAAAAAATCGTCAGCAACATTCTGTTTGTTGTTGCTTAGATGAATAACAATGGCAGCTTGTAAATCATCCTATTTACATGTCCCTTGCATGTCCTCATGGCAACAATATCATGATCACAAGTATTAATTTCTATAATTATGACTTCAACCCACTCCAAAACATCAGCTAATAAATGTAGCACAGGCATACCCACATACATGACCAAAATATGTCCCCGGCTAATCTGCAGTGTTGGTCAATTAAAGAAGGAAATATAAAACTCATTCGATTTTTTAAAATGCGCTCTGTCGTGCCTTACCTAAATACAACTCGAAGGAAACTGCACAAATCTGAGAGTGGCGATGTGGGCTGTTCATATTGAAATGAGCAACTTTTAGTGCGAGCAGCGAACAAATACTCAAGACATGTGTGTGTAATCTTTGTACCCTCTCGTGTATTTATTCCCTGTGCGTGCTACAACTTGCTTGTTGCACAAATCTGTTACCAAGCTTCTTATCATCATCATTTTTTTTCACCCTTAAGGGCCTCTGTCAGGACATTACGTAAAGGATGGCATATTCATGCAGTCTCCAGCATTCACTAAACACATTGTCAAATGTTCACAACCTAAATTTATAATAAATTTTAATGATGAATTAGTTTTATACAATTCTATAGTGTATGATCATCGCCAACAACGCATATCCTGATCTCTGCAGTGACTAATCCGCCACAAATTATCTTTGAGGTTCTTAAGCTGCATGACTTGTGTACCTTCATGTTTGATAATGCACTACGTGAGACATGAGTACACTTTAAATGACTTCATTTTCGCATTTAAGTAACTTCAGGATGATGAACACATACACACGTATGGCAACATGCAAATTGGAACCAGGGGGGGTTTGAATTTACCAGGCTTTCTTCCATTTCGTATGGATAGCCAGAATGTGCTCCAGCAATGACACTCCCCTGCCTGCACCACCCGGTAGACCCCATGGAGGCCAGCTGTCACTGAGAAAATAACGATTACTAATAATACCAGATATTAGCTAGCAGCATCACATATGTATGCCGACTTGTGTAGAACAATGCAAGACAGTTGAAGTGACATGTACATGAAGTGAATATTCATCTAATACACAAGGTAACTGTAGTCATCCCTGTTTCTGATCAATGCGTGTCTCTTTGCAAAGTAACCAGAACAGGCGTGCAGCCTACATGTGATATATGAAGCTTAAGTGCACTATGTAGCTTAACAAGTTAGGTGCGGCTGTTGTCTAGAGGTCTTTGTGATCAATTCATGGGGGGGGTGATACCATATGCACCAAAATGAGATCATTAAGACGACAGCATTCCCAGTAATTCCATGAGTTCATGCTATTACTGCAGCTAAGTGATAGCAGAAGGCTGTATGCACTAGTTCAAAGACCTACCTAAACAGGAGGCATGCAATAATTGATTACAGAAATCAGTGGAAACATGTCACTTGGTGGCTACTCGTACGGCTAGATCTCGCAGTGGTTAAGTAGAGTTGTGTAATTTGCAAACCCACTAACTCTCTTTCGTGCATGTCCAAACCCTTCTCACAAAGGTATTTTATAGAGACGTGCTCACTGCAAGGCGCTACTCACTCATGGTTCCTAATTCCTTGCGTAACATTAACTACGTCAAAGAACAATGCCACTAAGTCTAGACCCGTCTCTCATGCAGATAAAGGTTACGCATTGCTGAAGTTGCGCATGCACGTGCGCTATTAGAAGCGTTTTACATAAAAGAAAAAAGTAGTGCTTATGCAAGTCACACCTCTGTTGTTTTGTACGATGCGGAACTTGCTTTGTTTAGATCTTCAGAATGGCTTTAGCCCTGATAATCACCCTCTGTCGTCTGCCCGAAGTGGCTGGTTGGGAAGAGTATATATACTGTATCTCGCTGTGTTTGAAATAAAGTTGTTAGTAGCGCCTGTGACATGTGTCTGTGTATCTTCTGTTTAATTGTGCCTTCACGCTACAATATGTCGTTCAGCAAACACCAACTTGCCCAACACGAAGTCCTTTTGCACATGCAGGCTGCGAGAAAAGCTGTCCAAAAGAGAATTTATAAGCACCTGCACAAGTTAATGTCCAAACCAAATTCAACGCCAACACAGTTGTGGTGCAGTGGTGACATGTCACCGAGCAGCATGAGAAGACCGTGAAAATTTTCATTAGATTGAAAGCTTGCCTGTATTGTTTTGAACCTATGTATTAGTACCATAACAAATGAAGGGTCTAAGTTAACAGATACAGCGACAAGCTTCGATGCCCACGTGCACACACGTTAAAAGGCAATCTAACTGTTTCATAAAACTTTACAAACTCTCTTCTGCAGCAGCTGAATACTCTACGAGTACAAAGCATGGCTCGTTAACAGAATAAACTGCATAGTATGAGCAGCCATGCTAACAAATTGGTAAAAGAAAAATAAAGAAAGTGTAATACTGGTCTCAGCCTTTCTAAATCGTGCCTCTAAAAGAGTAGTAATTAAAGCTTTCTGGTTATGCTGTCGTCAGATCTCGAGCTTAAAGTCTCCCTTCATTGGAGGGGGGCCCTCACACAGCAGCGACCAGTGCATGTATATATATATATATATATATATATATATATATATATATATATATCGGTAAAGTGTTAAATTAATCATAAATTGAAAAACTGGCCAGTTGGAATTTCTCCACACAAAGCACTACTGGTAATAAATATCACCTCCAGCATTTGTCGAATGGGTGCCACGGTGCTACAGTTTACCCGCCCAGGGGGTAAACTGAGACTACAGTGTACTAGAAGGGGGCAGTGGGCTTACTCAGCCGCTCCTCTGACGCAGTCAGCGTCGCATCCAAGAGGTGGCGCCACTGGCAACTTCAATGGAAGATTTGCTTGCAGAAGCTTTGATTTTCCTTGCGTTTCTGACGGTTTCAGTTTGAAGCAGTTCACACTCTTATTCGTTTTTAATTTTGACATACTTGAGAGTCTTTACATATCTTTAGCAAGCACTATATTTGTTTAGGCCACATGATATTTGCCATAATGGTACCTTGTGGAAAAGGAAGACGGCAACTCTTGGGCAATTTGCTGCCTATCCTAACTCTTAAACCTTTTTTGCAAAGAGGTCGTCGCTGACGGATTTTGCTTATGTGGAAGGGGCCTTCGAATTTTCCTAATTATCGGGCAATCGTAAAAAAAATTTTAAGAAAATTTTAATGAAAGGGACGGTGACCAAATATACGGTTTCATGCCGTGTTGACGTAATGTAAAATTTTGTCAGACAGAAAACAGTGCGCACATACTACCCAGCTGGGCTAAAAAAAAAAAAAAAAAAAAAAAAAAAAACATCCGGCATGCTAACCAGGTTTGTGCTTTGCTTAGCCATAGCCTCCTCTATAACTTTATAAAGGAGGCTATGGCTTAGCCGCTACGAATTTGTATATATGGCTTAAATATTTCATTGTTCCACTTTTGTTGTTCCATGCTTCACGGTAGCCTTCTGCGTTTATTATTAACCACCATTACGCTGGCACACATTTATTAAATCAAATCAGGTTGATTTTTTTCCATAAAGAAATGGAGGGAGGCTTCACAAGCTCAGGCCTATGCTTATGTACAGGTATATAAGGGTAAGCAAAATTAAGATAACAGGGCTGTTGCTGACACAAAGCTTTTATTTGTAAGTACAGCAAGCAATTGTTTCATGCACTTCAACTCATAAGCAACGGTTCGACTTCAGCTGCTTGGCCCTCTGCCGCTTTCCTGTCTTGTCACAGTTAATTCCTTTCACATAAAAATGCAGACGTGTGACAATGTAAGAGCTTATTATTTTAGCTGTGAGGCTAAGAGCGTGCACATTGCAGCCAACTTCGAGCGGAAGCCTACTCTTAACAACTGCCAGCATCTCCATAACGCTGTCAGAGTGTGGCTCACTCTGACAGAAGCAGCTGTGAAAAGATCCTCTAGCTTTTTCACGAAGCCGTACAGCTGACTGGAGGGATAAAGGAGGCCTCCTTGGTGACAGAAGTTTGTTAGCCGGGCAAGTTGAAAACTTTCGCCTGGTGGCGTCATAGTAAGCAGCTTTATGCATTCTTGGCATTTTGTGCTGGAATTGACAATACACTCCCCCGCAACATAGCCCGCAATGTAGTAAGTGAGCCTCGAGTCGCTTCTGGCCACGTGCTGGTTATGGTCGTTTGAAACCCGCAGGCCCGTGCAATGCTGAGGTACCACGTTTTGTGTGGCCTCTGTGGCAGTAGCGCTAGCAGCAGTTTGACTGCACTCATTTCGGTCACATGATGCTTCGAGATAGTCAACTTCTAGTAAGGAGGCCAGTGTACCTTCCTCGCAGTTTCCTTCGCTAACTGCCCTAACTAGACCATAAAAAGAAAGACAATTCACAGTGATCAGGAACTGCGGTGGACATGAGCACAAAACGTGGCTCGAAATGGAGCTCGCATACTGCGCTCGTGTCGTCCAGGGGAGGTTTTATGGAGGTTCTTTTCCCACTCTTTCCGCCTATTTTTATCCTTCGTGACGCCAAACAAGGACAACTTCGGCCCATCCTTCACATAAACATAGCCTGTTTGGCACCCAGGCGCGTAACAGTGATTTTGTCGATGCCGCGGCATGGCTCAGTTACTGCAAGGCATACTAATCTCTTGCAGGTTATATGCGAAAAAAAAAAAACACAGAAAAAAAAACACGCGACGACGTCCAAGAAAAAAAAAAAACAAAAAAACAACGCAGCTCTGCAACTCCAACGAATATGATCGGGCACTGGGCAGCTGCCCTTGCTGCGCCGTCGCACCCACGCTCCATTGAAACTGACGCCAGCGCCGCCGCTCGGGCTATCGGAGAAGCTCACATTTGTGACATTCGTGGAGCCGCCGCATCGCATAGCCTCCGCCGGAGAGTAAGCCCACTGCCCCCTTCTAGTACACTGTACTGAGACCACTGGGGAAAAGAAAATTTGATTTCAAGAAATGCAATGTGTGGAGTCAGCTAGCACTATTATAACAGTTACCAACTCATATTGTGAGCAGAATAGCAGGTCAGAGCACACTGGCTCATGGGCTCAGGCTGAGCCTTCTTCCTTTCGTGAAAATGAATCCTCACACTATCGAGCTCATATTGACACTCCCTTCCCTCATCAGCTGCTTAAGTGTAATGAGTGCAATGAGTGCATTAAGTGTAATGAATGCAGAACAAGTTCAACCAGTTTCACTGAATGCAGTGTGGAGAGGAAGAGATCACAGCGTTAAAAAAAAAGAAAAGAAAAAAAAAAAAAACACGACATGACATTACACAACATATCTGCTGCACACTGCCAGAAAAATGTTGGCTGGTATCAAAGTGGAGTCAATGCACACCAACATGCTTGACAATAAAGAGTCCGTGCAATTTCTTAGTCCTGATGATGTACCCTAAAGAAACGTCAATGTAAGTCCAGAACAACTCGAAATATCCGTGAATCTAGCTTCTTGGGCCTTGATTGACTCCTGTATATCAGATGGATATACATGAGTAATGTAGATGCTCAAATTTTGCAAACAGATCGCATGTTGGGGTCGACTTTATTAGTCGTTCAAAATACAGTGGACGTTAAAAACATAGCGGCTATGAAGTTACCTGCTACTTCCGGCGTTTGTAGCTAAGCAAAGCATAGCCTTGGAGATTAGGTAATACGGACATCAGGAGGGAGGCAATTTGCATTTTTTTTTCTTGGTAAACAAAGCAGATGTTACAGTGCGAAGTCCTATAGTGAACTAGCTGGACCATACAATGCAATATTGTTGCAAAATTTGAGGTAGAACAAGGCAACCCTAAGCGAAAACTTTTTCTCCGGACCTTGAAACCGGTTTAAAATCTTGATGGACCTATCTGGACAACTCTTGCAAGAATGTACCATAAAAATATCGTAGAAAAATAGTTATTTGCGCTTTTTTTATTTTAAACAAATTTCCGACGCCTGTTTCAGACGGCGCCGTCGTCTGCACCACGACCTACTGGTCTGCACACACTGCCGTGTCTATGGCTTCTTTACATTTACCTTCCGAGATGGAGTTGGCATTCTTTTCCCGTATTTGCTAAGACTATTATACGCTGCGTACGTTCCGAGTATGTTCTAATCCACGAGGTACATACATACCTTACAAATTGTGGGATGGCTGATACCGCAGATACGTCAAATTCTAATATGCGCACAGAGGATGTCGCCTTTTGTTTGTCCTTTTATGTATATATTTTTGTGTAGCTCTTACGATGGAAATCGAATCTCCCTAGGCATCACGTAAGCCGCTAGCATACATAGGCGATCGGGGCGCATTGGTCCTCGCGTCAACGCTTTGCGTGCTGGCAATGAATCAGAAACGACTCATGCGGGCCAGGAAACGCCTCTGCTGCCCGGCCGAACCGTTTTCGATCGCCAACTGCCAAGGTAGGCACTACGACGCAGTTGTACCACTGGCTTCCCGGTTTAGATGGCCGCTGTTGCTAACTGCGCGGCTTGCATGTTTTGCCTGTTTCTCTTGTTTTACCTACGGCGATTGGCTTGAGCCTTTCGCCCGATCGTGGCAAAACCCACAGCGTGCGAAATGAACGCGCGATCGCAGACGCGGCCGTGCTGCTAAGGCTGCACCTCGACTTGAGAAGCCAGCGCGTCGCCGGAGAGACGAAGTCAGCGCTGCAGATGCTGCGCTCCATATTCCCGTCGGACAAGTTCTTGGCCGGCTTTCCCGCTATCGCCATGAGGCACCAGCTCTACGCCATGGTCCAGAACAGAGTAGACGTCGACAAGGCGTTGGTAAGCCACTAGACTAAGTCGATAGTGCTTGTGTAACGGTCGCCGTCACTGGAAGGCGCGCTCCCAAAGGCCTTATTTAACAGAATCGGGCCGTGGAAAAAAGCAAACGAAGTCGTTCTGTGCAGTAGACGAGTTGTCACCAAATTGCCTGTATGTGAAATTGTTTACTCTATACAATTCTGAAGCACTTGGGTAACCAGTTACTAGCCAACAGTAACTCTTAATTATGTTTTACTACCACGTCTGCAGACCCTTATTGTCTGAACCAAGGTCACAGGTTGTGTTGTGCTGTTGGGTAGTTGTCCTTTTGAACTGTTGTCCAGTTGAGCCTCTACAGCTCTTGTAAGACCTACTGCAACTCTACGCACAGTCTTTCTATAACAGCTGCGAAGACGTTACAGTTAAACCGAAACTGACATCCTCACAATTGGCTTGCTTGGCTTTGGCAACAACTTGCCGTTGCATCTAGAATCTATTTGCGTATGTTATTTATTTTAAAAAATTACGTTGCAAACACTCATATTTTGCCGCACCTTCTTTTTTGTTTTCTATACATTTCATTTTTGACAAAAGGTAGGCTTCTGACAAAAGGCAGAAACTGTGCCACATGTCTTGAATTTAGTGTCGCAATGTATCAATGACCTACTCGCAACCAGTTTTCCGGACTGCATCGTCTCTTGCATTGCTGCTTATGTGTTCGCATATCTATTATTCAACAAGGCTTTGCAAATGTTCACACAAATGCAAGCACTGAAATCAGCCACTTAAGCATTGTGAGCAGCATTCAATTGCATATTGAAAGCTGCCAGTATCAGCTGAAAATATTGCTTGGGTGCAGCAACAATCATAGCGGAGCTAATATTGCTATCTGGTTTGGGACGTTAAAAAAATTGTGGCCGCCAAATTTTTTTTAAGCACACTAACAATCTTACAAATTTATTTATGTATAGCCCTCACCCAGAGGTATTCCACATCACACAGTACTTCAACTCTTAAACATGTCACGTCCGTGGACCACATTCTGAGAAGTATACTTGCGGTTACTTAAGCTTGGAAGTATATGATAGATTATTACCAAGATAGCTTGCCATCAGAGTGGCAAATAACTCAGCAGTATGAAGTCATGTCGTGCATTAAAGTCCTGCAGGCTTATTGTTCACAATTAACTTCAGTGCTGCTTCGAGTCTTATAGAGTTGAAGTGGCGGACAGCAATGAGTGTAGAAGTGTCATTGCGGCGTTTTATGTATAATAAGGTTCCTGAAAGCCTTGTTGTAATTTTGTAACACTCCTTATCATTTTGTTCCAAGGGCCTCCATTTGCATATCCTCTGGTTATTGACCACTGCTGCCTGTTTGAGTTGCCTACCAGTCATAGCTTTTTCAAGAAGTAAGGTAATCATCATTGAGTTGTTTCCATGGCAGATCGCTTACTCTATGCAGATTAACAATCAGCACAAGTATACATTACCAACAACAGCACATCAGCAGACGGAAGACTGACAGAAGAGACAAAAACAAGCACCGTTTTGTCTCCTTTGTCAGTCTTCCGTTCGCTATTGCGTTGTTTTTATAATGGATTCTCAACTAGCCCGGTCACACAACAAGGTGTGTTCCGTGTGGGGCCACAGACGGCTCACTTGTGACATGTACATTATGTCTGCAGACAGAGATGACGGACCGTGGCGAAGTACGGGTCTTCCAGTTGGGGCCGCACGAAACAGATGCGGCAGTGCTGTTTACAGAGGACTACCTCATTTATGTGCGGCAGCGGATTGGACATAATCCAGCAGTAGGCAAGTGCCAGTTATTGTACAAGGTGTAACCTAGTATAAAGGTTCTTTGTGGATGTGTGTTCTTTAAGCCTTCCCATCATTTCATCAAGCTGGTTTCAACATAGGCCAGTTCTCTGTGTTTCAGGGCCTGCGCATTAATGTAACCATGTCGCAAACCTCCCGTGTTATGCTCACTCAGGTTGTCAGTCATTTTAGAGAGGCGAAGTTATGTGCTGTTAGTCCTCATATATTGAGTTTTAAATTTCTGTGAACATTATAGTTACTAGACAGATATAGCTTCAGGTGACAAGAACCACTTGGCCAACATTGTAGCTAAATGTGTTCACTGGAGCAGCAACCTTTATTGCCTGTTCGAAACTAGGTGTGTTACTGGTGCTTGCATGACCAATGCCTTTTCTATTACAGTTGTGTTCACAAGAGAACTTTAGTTGCATAGTCAGCTGATCGGGCTTGTCAGTAGCAACATGCTAATTAAATGCGTAGAAGTGTTGCGCTGTTTTTAGTAATCTTCGTGCCTGGAGGAATGAATGTTGTGCATGTATTTCAGCATGTAATGTGGCAGTGTTGCACGCTCATTTTCCTTTGAAATTAACATCAAATTTACGCGATAAGTAAATATTTTGGTTTAAGCTACTCTTATTGTAGAACAGGATGCTAAAGGGCCACTATGTATTTCGTGTCAACAGAGAAGTTCCTGGAAAAGGTTGTCATGCGATCCCAGAACATAAGCTACAGCCACACTTCCTTGGTCATGGAGTACAGCCTGTGTGATAATGAAATCAGGTGAGCCTTCTTTCCTTGCTCTGCTATCAGCAAGCAATGCCAGGGGTGTTGTGGGAATAGAAAAAAAAAAAAGCGGTTTCTTTAGTCTGGCTAAACCAGGGTAAGGCAAGAGAAAAGCCAAAGCCTGTGTAACACACACATGCACTGGAATGGCAACAAAATCATTGTTGCTGTTCACACCTCAGTCAGCATAGAAGAGGGAAGCCGCAGCAATTGGCGGTGCCGATGCTACAAGGTGTGGCCATGCAATAAGGGATAGTAAAAAAAATTATCTAAGCTACGGGATACTAACATGTCCTGAAGCTGGAAAGTGCGCCGCTTGTCATCTCTGTGGAAGTTCATGCCACCGATAATTGCCTAATAGGCACCAAATAAATGCAACTTCATTGGTGCCTGGCTTGGTGTGTAAAAGATCCAGTAGACACTCAAAATGTAGACCTTCAAATTTTTCTTCTGTTTTACTTGCTGTGTGGGAGCTTTTCCGATACATAGGAATCGGGGATTAGCAAACCATGCCATTTTGGCATTATTGCACGTTTCAAATTGTTGAGCCGGCTGCAGACACTCGGCTGTAATGTAACGTTTGGCAATTGTCATTGCATCCCGTGTCCATTGTCCTTACAGCTTCTTTAGCTTGGTGGCCAAGTTTCCTCCAGTATGTGCTTGCCTTCTTGATGGGACTCATTTTTCCCAGCTGATAGTAGATGATTTAACACTTGTCACAGTCACAGTGCATTGAAGAAAATCGCATCTTTCAGCGTCATGGCGTTGCAGTAGTGTCCTCCACGCATCTTCCCGCTGCTTCTTGATATCTGAAGTAGGTTCTCCTCGACCTCAAAAAGCATTCACTTTGTTGTAGTGCAACTCGTGTCACCAAGCTATAAGCAATGTTTCATCACTTTTTGACACAGATTGAATGCATACAAGCTGTTCAAATTGGGATTGTGACATTGGCAAACAGTGAGATGAATCAGAGCAATAGAGTCTGGAATGTTTTGTGCCATTTGTATGCCTGCCCAGCCGACATCTAGCAACATGATTATTGAACAGTGTGCCATATTTAGGCACCATATTGGCTTTAGATTATTAGCAATTAATTTTAAAATTGCTGCAGGAAGAAAGCAGGCCCACGAGTGTAGACTGATGTATATTTACAAGCGATATATATGGCGCTCAGGCAATGGCCAGAGTCTTCGTCTTCCTCTAGTTCGTGTCAGCTTCTTACCCTTCACCATAACAATATGGTAGTTATGCCACAGCCTCGAAATTTTGCAGCTCTCATCTCAAGTTGTTTGACTCTCCAGATACAAAATCCTGCCCATGAAAATTATTTAAAGTGTATGCAGAATGTTGAATTGCATGACACTATGAACCGAAACTAATGCTGCAGCCATAGCCGTGGAATATTTTCGCATTAGCATGATACTCTGAAAAGCTGTGAAACCGGTGGGGGGGGGGGGGGGGGGGCAGCTGCAGATAAGGTAGTGGACAAACACTTGGATACACACTTGTGCCCTTGCCTATGTCAACTACAGGTTGGCTTTCCCGAAGATCTCGGTTGCCTTTTCATTTTGTGCAAATGCAATATTTTCGCGTTAGTTTCTGGTCATTCAAGCTTTGTATATATTGTGGAAGATGTGTAGTCCTAAGCTGACTGTCCTCCACACATAGCAGTGAGTGACGATGCTACCATACCTGCTAAGTCTACCGAATATTTTTGTAATGTTTGCAAATGTGGGCTTGTTCTACAATTTTATGTTACGTGATGTCTTATGAAAAACAAGTTTTATTTGCCAAGAAAGTTTGAAAGGTGTTGATAGATGGGGTAAAGCAGGATTGCAAAAGATGAATGCAAAATAGGACTTCTGTGGTACTGGCAACGCCTACTTGAGGCAGTATAGTGCAAGATGCCATATACTAGTTGGGTACTTGCATTGGGCAAGTTTGTTGAGTTTAGTTCCTGAGGCAGGGTGAAATTGGCAGCAGCAATGTCACTGAAAAAGTCAGTGTGATCTAAAGACATTGTTTGTTTGTTTGTGTTTTTTTTTTTGCATTTTTTTTTTCCAAGTCTTTGCTGTTCCAAGTTTGCTGTTTGTCTGCGAAGTCTTGAAGTTAAGTCTTTAATAAAGCAGATACGCATGTAAATCTGAAAAGGTGTGTTCTCAAGACAAAGTTCTTAACAATGCACGCCATACTCCCTCCTTCATTTCGGTATTTTGCAGACTGGCAGGTATCTGCCCCCCGCTATTTGTCATCTGATTAGCGTTAGTTTCTTACCATAGTAGAACACATTGATTTCAAAGCAGTGTTTACTGAAAACAGTGCTTTCACATCTTGTGAAACACCCTTTGGTTGTGTGCTTCTGTGCTGGCCTGTTGTTTACACTTGGGTCTTTTTTTTTTTTTTTTTTCACGTTGCAGTGAACTGGAGCACTTGGGACTGCTGGTGCCACGTGGAATCAGCAGTGATGGCTACCACTGGTGGCTCGGCGTTCCTGGCGCAGTCTGCTTCCTGAGGACTCTCATCCGTGGCCGCGTTGCTCTCCTACAGATGCTCCGAAGGTCCAAGCACCAAGAGCTGTCACGTGCCGAACTGGAGAGTCGGCGGTTACCCCGGGGGACCAAGCTCGGCATTGGCTACTTTGTCTACGATTCCATAGGGGCCAACCTTGTGACTTGTGTGAAGACAACGTCTGGGGATGTGCTCAGGCTGAAGGAGTGAGGTGGAGAAGCCATGTACATAGCGAGACTGTGAGCGTGTGTGCGTGTGTGTGTGTTACCCGAGCCCCATGGACTGACATGCATTGGTGGACATCTGTGCGAAACACCAATGTGTACAGTTCTATGGCTCCCAATTGCCACGGTGTCGGAGGACGACATGAAGTCATCTAGGAATTTAATTCTGCCATAAAAAAGCCCTTCCATATGGGCACTAAGCTGTTCAGACTTATTCTTTCCCTGAAACTAAGCATTTCAAGCTATGCCAGCTCCAAGAGCCTTTTCACACAAAATTGGACATCAAGACCAACAGGTATTGTGAAGGTGACGTGTGATGTGGCGAGCAGTCAATGCAGCTATTCGTAGCGAGTTTTATAGTAATGACCGTTTCCAACTTTGGAAAAGTTATTGAAAAAGAAGGTACAGTATGTTCAAGAATGAACTGATATATAGTAGAAAAAAGTGCATGGAAATTTTATGAATGCGCTCTACTTTTTGTTAAGCACCAAACTTTTTAAAACGGCGACAGTTATTGCGTGGCCTCCGATACTTCGACAATCTCGAAGGCCATGTGCGTCGAAAGCAAGGAGCCAGAAGCACGCCATAAATGTTACAATAAATGAAAAAAATATGTTTAAGAACATTAGAAAAGTTCAATGATTTAAGCAGATTTTACATAGTATTATTGCCCAATTATTCTCATTATAGACGTGTGCCCGCCATACGTCACCATAAACTCGGCAATTGCAAGCAAGCGGATGCGGGCATGTGCAGCGCCGACGCCGTGACACCATTTTTAACAACACAATGTCTACAATGGTGTCCTCTCGTCAGCAGGCACATGCTTTTCAAGCTATGTCGACGGTTTGTTTTTGTACTTGTATGCTGGCAGTGAGTCCTTCGCATGGGGACCCTTCAGGGCATGTCGGCAGTGTTTCTTGCTGGAATAGTGTAAAACTGAGTCTAAGACTGGTTTGAATAGCTGAACTGCAACCCGAAGCAAATGGAGAGAGACAAGCGGCATTTTTGTCTGTCTGCCTTTTTCCGTGTTTCCATTCAGCTTCTCGTACTCGTCTTGGTCTTTCTTATACTGTGCTTCTCGTGGTCCGCAGGTTTTGTGCACACCAGTGCAATAGTTGGTGGTTCTGGCACACGGTTTTGATAGTGGTGCTCAATGTTGTGAGGCAGTCCCTATTCATGCATTGCTTTAGTTCTGTCTGCCAGTAGAGTTCTTTTGTAGTTATATCAGTCTGTCGCACACGACGGCCGCGCACAAGCCAGAGAGGTGGAAAGGCTTGGTGCGCCCTTCCCTTCTGATCCATTGAAAAGGTCTGTATAATATCTAATGTGCAGTGTTCTTACAGAACAACAAAGGACCACAGGCTGTTAAGCCTGGTCAAAGCCTTTTGGAAGAATGCGAAAAAAAAAAGTGTTTTTCTTGGGAAGAAGAGAGCCACAATTCATTGTGGATTTATCACTTCAGCGAGTGCGTAGAAGCAACAAATAATGCTCTGAACACTTTTTTGTTGCTGATCAAGTAAATTAGTGCAATAATAGACGGTCACAAGAAAGGGAGGCACTACTACTGTTTAAATGGCAGGAAAGGATTCTACATATATAGCCTCTCGTCACGCATGTGCATACAGAACAATGTGAACGGGCATGTGTACATCTAAGGTGGTTGCGCAAAAAGTCTAACTCGGAATCAAGTATAATGCGATAAACAGCTCCCTTACGCACCTATCTTTGTTCTTGATAAAGGAGGCCTCCAGTGCAAGTCTAAATGAAGTGTTGCCGCTCCTGCCTAGAATAGTTATCTGAAAATCCAGTGTCACACCCACACGCAGTAACCTGGGCCACCATATGTGCGCCCTTATCCTCGTTTATTTTTTGCGCACGTTCCCTGAAGCGGTCGTTAACACGTTTGGTTTGGCCGATGTACAACTACCCACAAGATGAGGGAATGGCACAGCCAACCCCTCTAGAGCATTTAACAAAGGGCTTCTCATGCCTAGTGCAGCAGCCCCTTCGGCTTTCACAGCAAACTCCAGGGCACAGCTTAGAAAGCTTGTTAGGCGCAGAAAAGAACAAAAGGTATATCGTGACAGCTTGTCACCTTCTTAAGGTCGTGTGACACTTTGTGCACATACGGTACAACCTCCAGC
This sequence comes from Dermacentor silvarum, assembly GCF_013339745.2. Taxonomy (NCBI): domain Eukaryota; kingdom Metazoa; phylum Arthropoda; class Arachnida; order Ixodida; family Ixodidae; genus Dermacentor; species Dermacentor silvarum. The sequence continues at coordinate 16,830,692 of NC_051158.1, forward strand.
CTCAACTTCGGTCGTTGGATCTCTGCTCTTCATGCTGCCAGCAGTCAAGAGGTGGCCTACTTGGTTTGAGAAACAAGACCGCATTTGGTGTGCGCAATTTGCGGAGTGCTGATTCCAAGCACAGCAAACCTACTGCTCGCTTCACCATCTTCAAATGTGCAGAATCGTAAGGCAGTAATTGCTCCAAAGCACACAAAAAAAAAAAACATTAAATTATGGGGTTTTACGTGCCAAAACCACGATTTGATTATGAGGCACGCCGTAGTGGGGGACTCTGGAAATTTGGACCACCTGGGGTTCTTTAACGTGAACCTAAATTTAAGTACACGGGTGTTTCCGCATTTCGCCCCCATCGAAATGCGGCCGCTGTGGCTGAGATTCGATCCCGCGAACTCGTGCTTAGCAGCCCAACACCATAGCCACTAAGCAACCACGGCGAGTTCCAAAGCACACAGTTGATATAAACTCAGCAGACGTGCCCAACACCAAAAGACCGCTTTAAATCTAAGAACTGCAAGCCTGTGGCATCGGTGAGTTCATGCGTAGAAACAAAGCCTTGGCCTTTGTTGTAAAAAGCTTCTAAAATGATAGCAGGGTATGTATGGTCACCCTGTCTGTTAAAGAACACTAAAAAATCAGCGTACCTAACAACCTTTAAAACTTGGGGCCCCCCATTAAGAACATGCTCCAAAGACCTATCAATAAAAGGCCCCCAAAAATGTTGCATAAAATAGGATAAAATGATAAATGACAAGAGGATATGTGGAATCGTTCCCTGCCATTAAACAGTTGTGAATAGCGCTTGTCTTTATCTCCCTTTCTTGCGTCTGTCTTTTAATTGTGCTAATTTACTTGTTCAGCTATACAAAACCAGCTAGCCCAACAAATAATTCTTCTAGAATACTTGTGTGTTTATTAAAAGCCAGTTAACAAAGCCAAAGCTGCTGAGCTCTAGAAAATGAAAACACAACACTGCAAACAAAATGATCATTCTGCTGCAGACTGGAACAGGTGATGGTTCTTCCAAGCACACAGCTGAGTCATGCCAATGCACCTACACAGATACAATGCAAGGTCATCAGGTTTATGCTTTGCCAGCACCGGATTACAAGACTCAGGCAATCACAGAGATGTTATGAACAGCAGCCATTCACAACTTCAATGGATTGTGTTCTTTGTACAAAAAGTTAGTAGTATAATTCGGTTCCGATGGTCTTGTACTGGTGTCACACATTCATTCTGAAGGCCTTCGAACAGATGGTCTACCATCTCATTGGTGAAGTAGGCACTGCTACACAGGAAGCTTCAACAGCAGTCAATATTCCAGTAGGACGTTCTGGTGGGCTAGTTGGCTCATAGCTTTTAGACTTTTTAAAACTGCATTTCTTTCGTGTGTCCTCTTTTTTTTTGCGCAGTTTTAAAAACGTCTAAAATCAATATTCCAACAAGTCGATGGACTTGCCCGAAACAGTGCTGAAATTTCCAAGGTCCTCAAGCAGTGGGCGTGGGTCCCTGTCACTAGCACATTGTAAAGAATGCGTTCAAACCAAAAAAATTATATATGCCATGAGACTATTCACCTCGTAAAAATAATTCTCTTGCATAAACAGCAAGTGCTGGTCCCATGCCATATTAAAAATGCTGCCAGAGCACTCTTGCAAAATCAACACTGGTCTATGAAAAATGCTCACCTGTGACAATAATGTAACTAAAAATGTTACATTATTCGAGTATATTTAAAAACTGTACAGCAGTGAAAATGCACATTCTAGTGCTTTCTAGTGCACTTCTCGGCACTTTCATGAAGGCAGAATTGTTGCAACAGCACTGCCAAATGCACTTGGTGTTGAGATTATTGAAACCTTTCGGCGACCGAGATTGCTGTGTAGCAACAACACAACTCCAAGTTTGATGGAATTTAAGAACATGAAAGGCCTTTGACTTAATGGCCATTGGAAAGTGCCTTTCTGTGCCATGGGTATATATCACTCATATCTACTCTCTAATGCTGTCATGAACGCATGAGCCAAATACAGTTTATAGTGCAGAACTGGCTACAACGCGGCCTTTTCCGACTCCCATTTACCCTCCCATAGAACTCCATGTATATGCATACCGCTTACAGTGCAGCCGCGTGAGACGAAATACCGCCTATAATGCGGCTTCCGCGAAGAAAATCTCGCCAAGAAGGGTGGCAGCGAGCACGCTTCTCAACAACGTGTGTGCTGCCGGCCGGCGTATGCATTATTCAATGCAATCAAACTCTCGTTAATTTAGGACTTATTTGGCCGCACATCGGTTAATTCGGACTACTTTCGGAGCTCGGTGAACGAGGAGCGCCACAAATGTGCGACGCAAAAGAGCAAGAACGGCGCTAGCGTCCAACCGAAACGAAGCGGCGGAGTCCGTATCGCCACAGCCATCAGTTGAAATCGTACGTAAATCACGGCAACGCCGAAACGCTTTGAGTGTATTTGTGTTCTTAAAGCCTGTATTCTTGCGTTTACTGCCGCGCATAACACCGCGTTGGCTGCGAGCTTTCGCAACTGCGTAGTCGTCATCCACAATCGCGTCGATAGCGGCCACAGTTTTCTCCGCAGCGGTTGCGGCGAACTGTAGTTTTGCATACGCGCAGGGCTTGAAAATCGTTGTTTCGGTTATAGTGCGGTACCGCTTATAGTGCAGATTTCAAAGTTATGTGTATTCCAATGGGCGAAAACGCTCGGTAATTCGAACATAACCGCGCACCGACATGCTCTCAGCAGCACGCCAAATAACGTACGTGGCGGTTCCTCCGACCGGCATTGCTCCAACACAGCCAGAAAGCAAAAGCTTAGGAGAGACCCCTCAACGCCGCGAGGACACATAAAAAAGAAGAAAAAATACCGCGTTGAAAATTTCACTCTCTTAAATGGCAAGGTCGCCGTTTCTGCGTCGCGCCGGTACGTGCCAACGTCTCAGCCAACGCTGCAGCTACGGTGCAGGAGGGAAGCAACACGGAGTCCGGCAGTCCGGCCAACGTAACTGCCCACGCTGGCCAATGCTCGCATCCGAATAACGGCAGTAAACGAAACTTCAGGGAGCGGGCGGCGCCGGCACGGCGACGCGTGCACGCAGAGACCGTCGAAGGTGAAGGAGCTATGAGGGAGTTGAGAGGGAGGGCGAGGGAGCCACCAAAGCGACGGGGTTGCCGAGGCCAAATGCGCTTCCCTGCCGCCCTCCTTCCTCACCTTCGACGGTCTCCGCGCGCGCGTCGGTTGCGCTCCCTCAGTTTCGTGGCCCTCGCTCGCTATGTGCTTGCGCGCCGCGATATTTCACGACTCGCACCGTTCGTACGTAGCGCTATGGTGCACAAATACGTCAAAAATAAGTCAATCCTTTTAATTCGAACAAATTTTCGGGCACCTTCGAGTTCGAATTATCGAGATTCGACTGTATGTGAAGATGTCCAGATATGCCGCAACTCAAAATAAGATGCTGATTCAAATTTGTTTTTTTACAAGGACATGTGCACTGTCCCAGCCTATCTGGTGACCCATGGTGTTGGCACCTTCTGCAAGGGCACTGGTACATCATTCTGATGCTCTTGAGTGTTCTTCCGAATTTGCCACATTCTCAGACGTAGTCACACCATGCACAGAGGATAACGTGCATAACACAACAGGGCACTTCTGTGGCATATTGTCCTTGACATTCATGAAGGCATCACTGACTGCTCGTGAGGGCATGCCAATCCTCACAAAAGCTCATCCTATATCCTCCAACAGCATCCTTGCGCTATTAACGATCAGAGTCCAGTGATTGTGATCTCCCAGGCCTCTCGCCTAGGAGGAGGAACTTGTGTGCAATGACAGCAATGCACATCTCATCACCCGTTTGACTTGAGCACCAAGGAGCAACCTTGACCTGATCTAGAACATGATCTAGAACAGATCCTGATCTAGAAACATGGCAGAAATGCCCGAAAACAACTGCATGCATGTGATGCTTCCAGGGGAGAAATAAAGGAACATTTGCCGAAAAGAAGCCATTCCATTCCAACTAAAATAGGAGCAATTCTATTTCCTTTCCATTCCCACAAAATTAGCCAGCCGTCATTCCATTCCCATTCTATTTTGGGGTTTAAGAAAGACAGTAATTCATTTCAATTCCAGGATGACAATGGCACAACCCTTGTCTTGAAGCTGCAGGTGCGTTTCATGTTCCCCCAGGCCACAGTCCAATATGCGTTGCGTGTCGTCACAAAGTGCAATCACCGTGCACGCAACTGCGACACTGTCACTTTAGGCTGTACTGCACGAATTCCATTAGGAAGGCTTATGCCCACACACATGCTTATGCAATTCCCTCACACACACCAACTGGTAAGGTGTTTGCAGTAGTAGCCACCTATTTGCCTACAGACGCAAACTCTGCTATGCCTATGCATGTCATCATACACCTCATCTGGGATGTATTCTATGGGTATGAACACATAAAGAGCCAGCTTCCCTCAACAACTTGCTGCTCACCACACCCACCAGCTGAGCATAACCAGCACTACTTTGTCAAATCAATTAAACCGCCGACTAAAGTTGCAACTCGGTACCAAATCAAGCTCTTTTCGGAGTGACCATATAGCACTTATAAAACCGAGAAATTGCCTAGAAAAGATGCGGGTGCAACAATTGCGGATGCCGTTCAGATTTACATATGCACGTAAAACAGTTGTATCATGAGGTGTCTAGTTGAGTAAAAGTTGCCAACAAGAAATTAAAGCAATGAGTAAAAATACACATCCTGTCTAAAATTGAGAGAGTGAAAGAAAATGTGTGATCTAATATTAAATAACTATTAAACGAGAAAAGGTAGTTGGTGCCCTGACACCAGATATGTCCCGTTGTCAAAATATTGGTTCAGGCCTACCTTCCTCCAGTAGAAAAAAATCAATTTCACGTAAAAATACAAATGTAGACATATTTGATGCGGAGGATTGCTGCAATTTGTGAAAAATTCAATGCAAAACCTTTATGGACTTGAAAAAGCAATTTCTTAGGAGAACTGCAAGCTGCTCTATAATTTTATGCAGAATGCTGAGCTCAATTTTTTGGCTTTTGCACAACAGGTTTCAACAATAGTGTGTTGTTCCTAGTGACACTGCTGAATTTTATTCTTCCCAACTCTCTCTTTGTGGCATTAAATGATTTTTTTTCCCCCACTGTCGGCAGGCAAAAGCCAGCCAACCCCCGTTTCTTACTTTGGTAGTTGGAGTCCCAATCACAGCTCTCTTTCAGATTAATAAAATTGGCTTGCATCCTTCCTATATACCCAAATGGTCAATCATTTTCTTTACAGTTCCTCCAAAGAGGCAAAATATGTACGAGTAATGTCCCCTATTCATAAATATGAACCAGTGAAACAAAGGTGCACATGATTACAGAATGGCCAAGGTGAAGTTCATTAAGTCAAATTTTGATGCATAATTGCAATCATGCCAATAGATATCAACTATGTAGCAGAAGACAGTGCCCATAGATCAGAAGACATCCAGAATCAACATATGTGAAATCCTTATGGGAAGAGATCACAAGATTAGTACATCTGCTTGATGAAGGTTTCCTCAGCAGTACACTATTGTATGCGCTGAAAGACACATTCTAAAATGGAGCTTTCTTTGCCTTTTGCGCAAAAATCAAAAAGCTTTGTGTAAAGATTGTCACACAAGCGTGTGATTTGTCTTAAATGTTTCACAAACCATCTTGTTGACCCTGGTGGGTTCAGAACTATGCAGACTTACACAATCCTTTCTGCGAGTGTGAAAAATGCTGTGAGCCCATCTTTTGCATACAGCTCTGGCTGACGCGGACAATTTCTTTCGGAATCGATGCACACTGGGTGTCGCAAGGTTAAGATAATATATATTGAAGCAATGAGAAAGTGGCAAGAATGATTAAAAACAAATGCTAGAGATCTACTCCATGCACTGCAATATAGGCACAGGATTCTTGCACAACATTAGACTCAAAATTCAAGGACAATTCTAGGAATTCAAGGATGACAAAGGTCGAAATTCATGGAAAGGAAAACAAACACATACACTGGAATATAGTGATATCTCGGTCATTGCTTCAATTCCTTGCAGCTAGGCAACTGCTGGAAACGTGCTTCAAGCTCTTCAGGTGGCTTTTCAAAGTTGACTTTCCCAATGTAATGACGTCAATCACCTTCTAGCATGATAGTTAATGGTACGAAGATACTTGTTACGTTTAAAGCCACATGGATGAAACTTACTTTTCAGTACGTATTTCTAGAGCCAAGGGATCTAAAATGGAGCCATAATAGCTGTGGTATGAACAATCTAGCCAAAAAAAAAACAAAGAAAAGAAAGTAGTACAGCTTGGTCGCTTGACCTGGCTTTATCTAGCTCCACAATGGCAATGGTAATTTAAACATTTAAACTAGCCTGTCATTAGTGGCTGTGAACACTCCACATTGTATACCTTAGCGACATTCTAAAAAGAAAATATCAAGCATAGTTTCCTGATAGACAGTGGGGCTCCTGATTTGTTCTCTCAGACTCCTCAAGACTTCCCAAGGCGGTGCTCTCAGGCAGCGAGCGTTGCACACATCTACGGCAGCCCTGGATCGTCCAGGACAACAAATCAAAGAGACATAGTGTCCATGACATAATCCCAATGCGGAGTTTGTTATTTTCAATGAATTCAATTGGAGCACACATATTTTCAAGGAGTTTTAAGGGCCCTTGAATCTCTTTTTCAAAATTCATAGATATTCAAGAAGTTGTACGACCCCTATACAGGCCTGGCTTACGCAGTAAAGACTGTATAAATGTTACCTCACCGCCTTTGGCAAAAACAGTTTATTTTTGGCAGTTTACTTTTGGCAGAACATCAACGGCACAGAAGGGTGCTTTTTGCTTGAATAATTCAAAAACACTTTGGTACAGTGACAAGTGAAAGGCTCCAGAAAGTTCACCCTTTTACTCTAAATATGCAATCATTGCTGAAGGTCAGACACAGGAAAGTTCGAACTTCCAAGGTGGCAAGGTACAAAACAGCACAAAACAAAAGCAGCACTTGTCTTGGCACCATCCATCCATGTTGACATCATTCAGAGGCCTTGTCACTCTTCAAAACCAGGTGACATCCATCCAAGCTTCAAAGTGATGGACAGAGCCTCCCTCAACACAACAAAGACTACCACAGAACTAAGACATGGTCTGATTTGTTTTGTACCAGATGAATGCACAGGCGATGAACAATAAGCCCAAGACAAGCACTGGCAACAAGATGCACAACAACAGGGTAACACTGGCTGACCATGTTTTTTTACTGTGATGTCATCTTTTTAATTATTACTTATCCAATGTTTCAACATTGGGAAAGGAGGACTTATTCTAGGGTGTCATTTAAGAGCCTCACAAACGTGCGTCAAAACATAGCAAGAACAGTTACAAATTAAACAAGCATCACTGTGCAGACACCATAATGAAGTCATATAATATCGGACGCTGCATCAACCAAGCACTGTTCAACATACAAGCTTCCTGCATGGTTTACAAAGTATTTTTCTGGCCAAGTGCAATGACAAAGAGTGAAGCGACAAGGCAATGCCAGCTTTGCATACCAGCTTGACGAGCTCGTAATGGTCTTACGACAACGAATGGTCGTATGGGAGGGCACAAAGTTGGAAATGATAAATTTTGGTTGCGATTGTCCAGTGGAACAACTTTTGAAGCCCCCTCCCATGCAGCCCATCAAGACGCCATAAGTGCGCAGCAACTGCAGCCCCAAATGCAGTCATAGCATATAAAGTTTGTCTGGAAAAATGCGAGCCACAGAATAACAAGCACTATATAATCGAGTAGGACCATATAAAGGCAATGAAGTCAAGGAAAGCACAGGTGTAATTAGCTGTGGTTGAAATTGAAATGTAGAAAATCATGAGAAAAATAGAAAATGAAAGAGGACAAAAAGATAATTTGTCACCTTATCTTTTTATCCACTTTCATTTTACCTTTTCCTCATTATTTTCCTCATTTCAATTTCAACCACAGCTAATTACACCTGTGCTTTCCTTGGCTTCATTGCCTGTTGGCTTTATATCGAGCACCTTCGTTTCCCTTTCTACTAATCAAGTAGAGCATAAAAACACACCTTTTCTTCTGTTAGAAACATAGTAAAAAGTAGCGCTCAAGACGCTGGTAAATTGACAGCTATTTGTGACATGTTTCTACCAAACTTTTATTTGTGCTGCAATCATTCCCAAATTTTTCACTTATCATCTGAATAGGTTCCAGGGTTCAACATCAATACAAATCCTGATGCAAATTTGATACTGACTTGCGCATTGGTGTCCCTTCACCAATATGGAAGTCTGCTGGCTGTCCCTCAATGTGCCCTCTGCCTTGCATTGTTTCAAATGTTTGTTAGAATGATGCTTTCTGAATGGGGCTAAGCCATTACTTGTTTAAGGCTGACTCTATGCTGTAATCAGTTTATTGTTAATGCAAACGAAGGGGGGGAGAGGCACTTAAGAAAACAAGGTCACGCACTAAACTGCTATGTGTATGACCGACTAGTTGATAATCCATAATAACAACGCAACAGTGGAGGGAGGACGGAAGGAAACAACTGACACGAGCACTCTGTTCGTTCATTCTTTCTTTCCGTCCTCCGTCCACTGTTATGCTGTTTTTATAATGGATAACTAAACTGCAGCTGCGCAAGGCTTTACAGACAAACTTGCATTTTCCACAGCGTGATTCTTGCACAATGTAGAGGGCCAATTCTTCCATGGCACAGCACATGAGCGTCATTAAAGAATGAAAGACACATAACAGCTCCAGCTTTTTCAATGGTTGTTTCATGAACTGCAATGTGAGAAGCCAGCGTTTCATGCACTGCGGCTCCATAAAACATCACTTAATAAAACTTCACAGGCAGCTGAGGTAGGCGAGTGCATGTTAAGAAGTAACGATAGGAAAATGTTCTAGAAAGTTTACACAGTAGATCACAACTGTCATTACTGAAGAAACTATATCCAACAAGGAAAACAGTGAGAACAACATTTCAGAGAACATGGAGTAAGGAAAAGCACAGTGCTTAAAAGTAACAACCGAAAATTTCAAATAATTTGGCAGCAGCGAATTAGACCATAATGTCAGGTGACTGCAGCGTGATGTTTTTCCACAAAGCCACTTCAAGACATCATTCACATGTGAGGTCCTCTGCTGTGGAGCCCAACATTAGACAGTCTGTTCACCATCTGCAAAAAATTGGGTACTTTGTAAGATTTTACGTAGTGAAGTGGATGTCCACAGCAGTCTCTGAACAGTGCCAAAGCAACAGCAGTCTTCAATATTCCAACAAGTCGATAGAATTGTGCAAAACTGTACTGACATTTCGAAGGCCCTCAAGCAGTGGGCAAGGGTACCCTGTCACCAGCACATTGTAAACAATGTGTTCAAACGAAAAAAACAATAAGATGAAACTATTCACCTTGTAAAAATAATTATCTTGCATCAACAGCAAGTGTTGGTCCCATGCCATATTAAAAATGCTGCAGGCAGCAGTATCAATGCTGCCAGAGCTCGCTTGCAAAATTAACACTGGTCTATGAAAAATGCTTACCTGTGACAATAATAAAACTAAAGATGTTACATTATTTGAGTATATTTAAAAACTTTACAGCAGTGAAAATGCACTTTCTAGATAAATTCTGAAGGCTGGGCACTTTCAGGAATGCAGAATTGTTGCAACAGCACTGCCAAATGCACTTTGTGTTGAGATTATTGAAACCTTTTGGCGACCGAGATTGCTGTGTAGCAACAACACAACTCCAAGTTTAATGGAATCTAAGAACATGAAAGGCCATTGACTCAATAGCCATTGGAAAGTGCCTTTGTGCGCCATGGGTATGTATCACTCAAATCTACTCTATAATGCTGTCATGAACGCATGAGCCAAATAGTGTTTCTGTAATCACAGCACAGATCCTACACTTTTGTTTAACCCTTTCAGTGTCAGGTTTTTTTTTTTTTTTTTTTTTTAATGACGCACCTCCAGCGTCTCCGATATTTTAAAATGAACACGCTTTATTTTTGGTTGCACAGAAATTAAAAAATGACATGGATAATAGCAAATGCTCTCTCAGTGTGGTCCTCAATTTCCTATCTTACAAAAGAGATGTCAAAAGAAACATGGCAGTACAGAAATGTGGAAATGGACAGGTATGTCAGCGATGCTGAACGGGTTAACAAACAGTCTGCTCTTTCCTATGATTTCCTGAAATACCCGTCACTCTGATGGTGAAGCATTATTTAAATTTTTTTTATTTAACATTTGTCATCACAGCAAAATGCCCTCTCACCACAACTGCTGTCCACTCCCTCATAAAGGCTGTGCAACGCACACGGACGGGAAAGGTGCTGACTGTCAACTGGCAAATAAGTTCATTAGTGTTGGCAACTACTGGGACTCTAGGGGCAGTCGCTCATAAAACGCAATGTGGTATTATTCAACCATGGGTGCCACCTCTACAGCTGTCTTGAGGCAGCCTGCTGGTGCGGACAGTGCAAACCAGAGACTATGGCACTAGGCCAAACTGCATCCAAGACTACAACCACAATGCAACAATGCCCTACCCTTTAAAGGGGCCCTAAAACACCCTTTATCGAAGTCGAGAAATGCATTTCAAGTTAAACTTGATTATCTCAGAAATACGTTGCAGCAAAAAGTACTTCAATGCGTTCAGCAGAAGCGGAGCTATGGGCAATCAAAAATCGCCTTTGATCCCCTTCACGATGCTCCCGCTCCTCCTTCAATGTCTTGCACTGTGAAGGCTACGGTGGAGCAGGGCGTGCCCACAACACACCACCTACTGAATGTCACCATGGCGTGCAGTTCAAATTTGATTTTGAATGTTCACGGAGACGCCACTATTTTTGATTTTGGTGCCTAGGGTGCGTCGCGTTGTCCTCAGTGAGCCACAGTGCACTCAGCAAGTGGGCTTGTACCCAGCACCCCGCGGTGGCCACGGTATCTACGCTACGAAGCAGACTGCAGCAACGTGCATCTGTAATGCATAAGCGCAGTGTTTGCTTTGTGCATGACGGGTCAGGAGGGCACGCTTGCGCTCATGTGCTCCAGTCTGGCTGTGCTACATGGTGAAGACCGCAGCTTTGCCCTGCACCAGCTTGACCGACGGATAGTAGCATCCAACTTGCACATTTTGAAGCGCAAGTTGGATTGGAATTTTGGAGATTGAAGTTGGAGTTTTTCACCAAGCCTGAGGGGTGGTTCAGGACCCTTTTAATTATTAAATATTGGCAGATCTTCCATAGTGATCCATAACGACTAAAGCAGGTAGTGATCCATAATGACTAAAGCAGTTGGGAAGCAAGCACAGTCAAACTGTAGGCTTGCTACTCTACAAGCATTAAGAATACACGCATTGAACACTTTCGGAACACCAGTCTTGGTTTGGCTTCGTTATGCGATAGTTCCGAATGCCTGTGCAGCAGATGAACACTAAATGTAGAAGGCTCAGTGGGTGCCCAAATAAATGCAGATTATGAACCAACCAGCCTAGGCTGCACCACAAATGCTTTCAAAGGCTTTCACTGTGACACTGCTCATGCAATGGTGAGAAGTAAAAAATTAAAGGCATGCCACACAAGATAATGATACGAGAAACATAGCACTGCGACTTACCCCGAGTGGACACTTGCTAGCTGTCCAGGTCATAGAATGGCAAGTCCTCGTCAGACTGGAAGAAGCAAAATGCACCTTATGTTTGATTTTGCAGATTTGTGTACAATTTTTTTAGCATCAGCCTATCCTAGCAAGAAATGATGTAATGTTTTCTATGCATTGTTTCTATATTTGCTTCACAAGCATGTAATTAAGCTTTGCAAATTTAAAAGGACATCTAAAATTTTTCTTTTTGAAATCTCATGCTGATCATGCAGACTGTTGCTGCCATACCTACCTGCTGATCACTGCTTGTGCCCCTCCTGCCACAATGGCTTACAGTTTTGAAAAGTAATACACATGCCACATTACCTGCAATAAGTTCATCAGTGTTATGACTAGTACTCTGCTAACAAGTACTAGTTTCGTGAAATACTACTATGTAAAGCAAAGGCATGCCCTCAAGAGATGAAACAATGCACCTTCAAGCAAGAAGAGGGCTTTCAGTGCAGAGTATCATGCCAAGGCTATCTGCGAAACTAGTGCCCACTTAAATTTCCAGCACACTGGTTCAATCGTCAAAGCCAAACGGCTTATTCATGGTAAACAAACTTGTTTCCCATGAATGTCATTGTAGCTTCTTAGGTCAATCTCTCTTTAGCAGCAGTGGCAATTTCAACATATGCATGTAACCACTCTTTTCAAAACTATGAAAAGAGTATGTGTCAAAAGCAATTTTACCATGGCAAGCTGTGCCATTAAAAACGTTACCTGTATTTTTTTTACATGCACACTAAACAGTTGATGCTCGTATGTCAAATTGGTGATCAGGGTTTGGTTACAGCAAAGATTCTCTGAGGCAGAAAACAGAAGCAGACATGAAGTCTCAGCCATTCATTACACGTGCCCTTCCAAAGGATGTGAAGGTTGATTGTCCATGAGAGACATGCAGTAGGCTCTCATGTGTGCATGAGTGATGCACTGAACCTCGTGAACATAACTCTGCTCCAAGATGTGAAAAGTATTGCATGAAGCAACCTTGCCGTGTTGTCCAAAAGCGAATGCAGAAAAAGATCAGAAAAACAAAATGGTTCAGAACCACTCCAGTACTTGCATAGAAGCTACAATGACTATCCACTGCTGCTAGCATCAATCATGGCACAGTTGCTTATGACACTGCAAAGTAACTCATGATGCGTCACTGATCGCAAATCGTGTTCTCAGCTGGGACACAAAATTTGCCAGTGGTGATTCACAGTTAATGTTTGACCTTTACTGGCCCTGGCACTTATACTATGCTCCTAAAGCAACACCCTACACAAGAAAAGGTGTGAAGAACAACAAAGAAAAAGGCAACATTGAAGTATCTACAGGTGCCATCTCTCAAGACTGCCATGTGGATAGCGGACTTTCTGGAACCATGGACTTTCTGTAAAACTCACACTTTACATGACCTTGGTCAGACCCAAACTTGAGTATGCCTGCTCAATTTGGGATGTTGAAAAGGTAACACTACCAAACCTTTTAGAGCTTCTCCAGTATCGCAGCGCCCGGTTTATATTTCTAACTATAATCTCTATTCTAGTGTGTTTTCAATGAAACTAACTCTTGACCTACCAGACCTCGCTCTGTGCCAAAAGTGTTCTCGACTGTGCCTCTTCCATAAAATATTTTACTTCGATCACATACTTAGGGAAGAATTACTCCATCGGTCATCGTACGTATCGTCTCGCATTGATCAATCCCAGAAAGTTGGTGTACCCCTTTGTCGCACAAAAATTTACTCTGACTCACTTGATACCAAGAACCTCGGAAGACTGGAACCGCCTCCATCACTGCCATCTCTGACTCCCAAGAATTTCAAGACCGCTATTAACAATTACATTTGTTCTTGCCCCTCCTCTCTGTAAAGCCTTCGGGCGATTGAGAGTATGAAAATAAAATAAATTCCTGGTATCTTTTCATCACTGCAGAGCTAGCATTTTATGCATTTTTTGCACAAGCACTGGAGTGAAAATCACTTGCCTCCTCCCTGGTACAAGTGAACAACTTGCCAATTTTATAGGATTTCCCTTTCGGTCAGCGGCTTTGGCCAAAACATTGGCAGTGAGATTTACTGCAAACCCTCTTTTCTGATAATATGGGACGAAATGTTACCCAAGGTAAATAGGTTCAGAAGTGCTTGACATTTTGGCCCCAATGCAGGAGCCTTGATTGCAATAAAGGGTAAAAAAAAAAAAGATAAGCACCGGTTTATATGTTGGTGAGCACATGTTGCAAAGTATATGAAGTTGTGCGGATATGCCGCAACTCAAGATAAGAAATGCCAATTCAAATTTGTTTTCCTTACAAGGACATGTGCACTGTCCCAGCCTATCTGCTGACCCATGGTGTTGGCACATTCTGCAAGGGCACTGGTAATTACATCATTCCGATGCTCTTGAGTGTTCTTACACATTTGCCACATTCTCAGACGTAGTCACATATGCACAGAGGATAGCGTGCATAACACAACAGGGAACTTCTGTGGCATATAGTCCTTGACATTCATGAAGGCATCACCGAGTGCTCGTGAGGGCATGCGAGTCCTCACAAAAGCTCATCCTATACTCTCCAACATCATCCTTGTGCTATTAAAACTCAGAGTCCAGTAATTTTGATCTCCCAGGCACGGCTGCTGGATTAAAAAAAAAAAAAAAAAAAGGTGCGGCCTGCCGCATAGGGCGCGCTGCAATGGGAGCGAACGTGATGGCCGTAGTTGCAATGTCGGCCGCTTGGCTTGCACGCGCGACGGCGTTCCAAGTGCGTTCCTGACGCATTTGCTATGCCGATGCCAGACAACAGCCCCCGACATGTGGCGCCATGGCGGATCACACCGTTTTCAATGCACGCGGCAGGCCACATCTTTTTTTTATCCAGCGGCCGCGTCCCAGGCCTCTCGCCTAGGAGGAGAAACTTGTGTGCAACGACAGCAATGCACATCTCATCACCTGTTTGACTTCAGCACCAAGGAGCAACCTTGACCTGATCTAGAACATGATCTAGATCAGATCCTAATCTAGAAAGATGGCAGAAATGCCTAACTGCATGCATGTGATGCTTCCAGGGGAGAAATAAAGGAACATTTACCGAAAAGAAGCCATTCCATTCTGACTAAAATACGCGCAATTCTATTTCGTTTCCATTCCCACAAAATTAGTCAGCCATCATTCCATTCCCATTCTATTTTGGGCTTTAAGAAAGACAGTAATTCATTTCAATTCCAGGATGACAATGGCACAACCCTTGTCTTGAAGCTGCAGGTGCACCCGCTGCGGTGGCTTAGTCAGCTAAGGCGTTGCGCTGCTGAGCACGAGATCGCGGGATCCCCGGCCGCGGTGGCCGCATTTCGATGGAGGCGAAATGCAAAAACGCCCGTGTGCTTGCGTTGTAGTGCACGTTAAAGAACCCCAGGTGGTCAAAATTAATCCGGAGCCCTCCATTACGGCGAGCCTCATAATCAGAACTGGTTTTGGCACGTAAAACCCCACAATCAGTCAATCCAGCTGCAGGTGCATTTCATGTTCCCTCAGGGCACAAGTCCCAATATGCATTGCGTGTCGTCACAAAGTGCAATCACCGTGCACGCAACTGCGACAATGTCACTTTAGGCTATACTGCACGAATTCCATTTGGAAGGCTTACGCCCACACACAATAAGCTTATGCAATTCCCTCACACACACCAACTGGTAAGGTGTTTGCAGTAGTAGCCACCTATTTGTCTACAGACGCAAACTCTGCTATGCCTATGCATGTCATCTTACACCTCATCTGGGATGTATTCTATGGGTATGAACACATAAAGAGCCAGCTTCCCTCAACAACTTGCTGCTCACCACATCCACCAGCCGAGCATAACCAATGCTACTTTGTCAAATCAATTAGACCGCCGACTAAAGTTGCAACTCGGTACCAAATCAAGCTCTTTTCGAAGTGACCATATAGCACTTATAAAATCGAGGAATTGCCTAGACAATGATGCGTACCCTCCACATCATTGATTGGCAGCAACTTTGCAGATTGGCAGCAACATTGTGAGTGCCGTTCAGATTTACACATACACGTAAAACAGTTGTATCATCAGGTGTCTAGTTGAGAGTAAAAGTTGCCAACAAGAAATTAAAGCAATGAGTAAAAATACACATCTTGTCTAAAAATGATCTAATATAAAATAAGTATTAAACGAGAGAAGGTAGTTGTTGCCCTGACAGCAGATATGTCCCGTTGTCAAAATATTGGTTCAGGCCTACCTTCCTCCAGTAGAAAAAATAAATTTCATGTAAAAATACAAATATAGACATATTTGATGCAGAGGATTGCTGCAATTTGTGAAAAATGCAATGCAACACCTTTATGGATATGAAAAAGCAATTTCTTATTTAGGAGAACTGCAAATGCATGCCCTATAATTATATGCAGAAAACGAACAGGCGAGTGCTACAGCCAAGAACTGAAACTACGAGCTACATTCTAAGCAAGTGTCATGCATTCCAAATCTTCACAGAACGGACGTCTGTGCGCAACTGAAAGATTTACGGCACAGGTACAAAGAATGGGTTAAAGAAAAGAAAAACCACTCTGTCAAGATTAGTAATTAGCTTCCCAACTAACTGCCCCACATAAAAGAATGCCTGCTGAACATGGCCACAGCAAACTTACTGGTCCACCTTGTATACATCTCCCCAATGGTCATAAATTATCATCATACAATAAAAGCTCGCTAATTTGGCTCTTGCTTATTCGGAAAATCGGATAATTTCTAGTCGCCATTGGGCCCTATCAATGCATGCATTATTAAACGGCATCAATCAGTGCAAGCTTGTTAATTTGACCCTCACTAATTTGGAAAAAAGCATAATTTTGAGTCGCCATCAGGACCTATCAACGTTTGTATTACTCAATGGTATCAATCCCTTGTTCATGCCACGCACTGGTTAATTCAGTCAAGTCCCAGAGCACAGCAAGCACAGAGCACTGCAAATGTGAAATGCAAATGTTCCGCTAACCTGCAACCAAAACAAAGCAGTGGAGTATGTATGCACTGCCACAATTACCAATTCAAAATTAATAAGTTCATAGCAGAAACAATCATGGGGAACTATTTTGGAATGCTTTGTGCTTCTTGCGTTTCGCGGTGCACATGATGCTAACCACAGCAATGCATGCTGCATGGAAAACTTCACAGTTGGCATTTTCAACACGATACATTCTCCGTGGTCATTTAAACGTAATTTTTACAGCATTTGTAAAAGAAAATGGTATCATTTGAACTCAGTGCAAGCCATGCGGCATCACAATGACCTTGGAAGCTATGAAGGATGAAATGCACTTCTACTGCTACCCACGTGCTTGCATCAAAGTTGTCTTCTGCATCATGATGGATAAGCAGTTCTGGCCACACTCTCGGCCAGCTCATTGGAAGTGAAATAATTGGAAGATGCATGCGGTATTTTGAGAAGCACGCATTAAGGGCATGTCGCACTGAAACCGCTACCGCACTGCGAAGGACCTCTGCAAGCCCTTGCTGCTGCCAGTGCGTATCAATGATGCAAATTGCAGTTTCCACTAAGATCATATGAAATAATAGAAACTAAGGCCACATTTTCCCACCAGAGGCATGGTAGTTGTAGGTCTTTTTCGTCCATGCCTTAATTCGATAATCGGAGCCCGGAGGACCAGCCTCCGGTGATCGGATAACTCAAGAACTTCACATCCAATGAAATCCGAGTAAACAAGATTTTGCTGCAACTGACTGAATATCAGGACTTTGTTCATTTGCTGATTTCAATTTAAAACAAATGGTAAACTGAATTAAGTTATGTGATTTACCATCCAACTGCAAGTCTCGAATCTACGAGAGACACCACAGTGCAGAGTGACTGCCGATTAAATTGGACCACCTGGGGTTCTTAAACTCCTTCCGGGCCATAGATTGGCTGGTTTCAACCACATGTTTTTGGTAAAATGACCAATGACGAGATCAGCTCGTCAACTGGTTTCGTCTCAGTGCTTTTTTGTGCCGATTAACATGGACCACTTGGGGTTCCCAAACCCTTCCGGGCCATAGATCGGCTGGTTTTATCCAGATGTTTTTGGTAAAATGACCAAAGATCAGATCAGCTTGCAACTGGTTTCATCTCAGTGCTTTGTCGTGCTTCTAGTAGATGGCAGCACATAATTCGTGGGGCAGTGCAATTCGTGCAGCAAGCTTATTCTGGCAAAAGAAGTAAAACATGTTGGCAACTGGGGCCTTTAAAAATAATTTGGACATTTTTTGTGAAAATGCGGGATAATAGCCTGGCATGGAAGGGGTTAATATGCACTAGAAGCATGGTACACAAGCGTTTTTGCCTTCTGCATCCCATTGGAATGTGGCCACCATGGCAAGAAATTGAACTTGCAACTTCTTAAGCAAAAGCAGGAGACCACAGCAGAACAAATGGAAGTGCACGAAAACAGCGAAGCAAGCAGAGTGAATATTTTTCAGGTAGCGCATGCAAACGGCCCTGCTAGCAAACAAGGTGATGCCCTCACATCGTTTACCTCGGAAGCTTCCTGTGGAGGAAGGGGTTCCAAGCTCTGCAAAGGGCCTCTCGGTGGAGTATCTGTAGGACTATCTCCCGTAGTCTCCAGCAGACGGGGAGTCTCCATCGGCTCCAGGTCAGGTAGGGCATCTGTGGTGGAACCCTCTGAAGTACATTCAGGTTCTAGCTCCGTGGAGGAGACCAGTGACATAGTTGAGAGAGCCTCGCACACGGAATCTTTTTTCAAAAGTCACCGGCAAAAAGAAAAGGAAAAAAAAAGTGAAAAGAAATCTACATGTGAATGGATATTTCAGTACTTTTTGACTAGCAGTAACAATCTTGTCATTAAGAGCAGGAAAGAAACGAGAGCCACAATTTAGATGAGAGTGATTCTTTAGATAGTAGTAAACATAAACCCCTTACATGGTCGATGAAGTGCATATTTGTCGTTGTCTTCGTCCAAATCACTTGGCTCGCAGGGTTGTACTTGGGAAAATGAAGCAACCCACGATGTCAGGTCATGTGGGTGAGTGTAGTCACTCGGATCGAAGGGGCGTTTCTTAAGAGGCACCTCAGCTGCCTTCAGCTGTGCCTGTGCCGTGTCCAGGGAAGGCCCGCTGTACCTGGCATCTGCGAGCCAGACAGGAACACTTGTTTGTGCCAATGTGTCGGGCCATAACAACTAGAAGTAACTGAACTGCAACAGAGCAGGAAGACAAGAACAGATAGAAAGGGATATAACGCAAGCGCTTGTGTTGTCTTCCTTTGTATCTGTGCTTGTCTCGCTGCACTGGCTTACACTTCAGACGCCACGCAACACCAACCAGCCCAATATCGTACTATGACTAAAGGTAAGCCCAAAGTCGTACACTCTGAAACAGCTTACACCCTTCGAGGCGTCCTTTTGTCCCACAACAGTAATCATCAGAAGGGTAAAAAATTGGGTCGGCTGGTGTAGCATAGTTCAAATTCTGGAAAACCCGCACTTAGACCAAATACACAGAGCAATGTGCTTGTTGTTTTTCTCTGTGTATTTCGTCTAAGTGCTGGTCTTCTAGAATTTGAATGATAATCATCATCTGCTTTGCTGGCATTTACTTTTCTAAACACCCTGTGCTTGCTACTTTCTTGTCAAGAATGCTACTTCATGCCATTTGGGAGCTGGAAGTATATTGCACACAGTGTTAAAGAAAGGAAAGACACGCAAAGATAGATTACAATTATTTTTGTGGGATAAAGATAGGCCCCAAGGGTGTAAACTAGGGGTGCGCGAACACTCCAATATCACCGAATCGAATCGAATAGCTAACGTTCAAATAATTCGATTTGCGAATCGAATATCTAGTATTCGAATTTTTGAATATTTGGTGTAGAGACCCACGCAGTGCCGCATGCACCACGGAGACCCTCGTGCCTCTCTTCGTTGTATTTGGCGCAAAAGAAGCGTTGAGCGTGCTGCAGAGAGAGAGAGAAACAACTTTATTTAAATAAAGATCGTGCTTGGTTACTGTGGGTGGAGCCCCTCTTCCAGGGCAACACTGGCTATTGCGGCGTGCCGGGCCTGGTTGAGGGTCACCAATTGGCTTCCCAAGTCCATTTCGGAGAGTTGCGCCTTCCACGACCAATTGCTAAGTGTATCGTTAAGTAGCGGCGCGACGGCGTCTGCCGGACGCTGCATGCATTGGTAAGTGATGTGTTGTAGTGTCGGGGTGGAATTGCACCATGGACATCTGTCGCTGTGTTTGTTGGGAAATATTTTGTGGAGTCTATGTAAGTGTGGGTAGGTGCCGCAGACTGGCTGCCCCGATTGAAGCCTGTTTCACATGGTTCGACTGGAGCGAAAAAATTCAGCGCAGTCACACGTGTTGCAATGTTGTTTTTGGAGGGCTCATTTTCGTCGGTAGAATAAGGTGCATCTAGGTCGACAGGAGTGATCAAAACAACAATGCGATGTGGACGGAGGGAACGACAACCAAAGCTGCACGTATTTCCGAAAATGTAAAAGCATGTGCAAAGATCGAGCTTTTGCATGTCCCGAGTACGATGCGCTGTACCCTAGCGGCGAGCGCCGAAAACGTTTTGTACGGCGTCAGTGGTTCATGCAGCTGACAACGCATGCGTGTGTAGCATAGCCGTCGAGCAAGCGAACTCAGCATTCCGTCGGAGCGGAGAAGGTGCTTCCGGTTGCTGCTCGAGCAAAAATGACAAAATTTGGGGCGAAATCTGTGTTGTCGGTGGGGAAAATGCGTTATTTCGAGGGGGTCTCCCGCTGCCACTTCGTTCGTAGAGGTCTCAAATACATGTGCTTCTATGGAGTAACGGCTGAGAATAGAAAAACTTCGTTATATCCAGTAATTTGTTATATGGAGGTTCGTTATAAGCAGGTTTAGCTTATAACTCAGTTCTGAAATCAAATAGGCCTCATTTGAAGTTTCAAGAATTCTTATAATCGTTTCTGACCAGCTTTCAAATTGGCGGTGACGCTGGAATGAGATAAAGGAATTCTTAATTAACCTTCCACTCCATAAAGATAGTCGAACAGCGAAGCTGTGTTAGTTACACCGAGTGTTACATGTGCATCTGTAGCACGTGATGCAATTGCGTAAACACAGATCTACAACAGGAACTTATAATAAAACGTTGCGAGGCGAGAAGAGGCAGCGACTTCCAACACTACTCAATGATTGTCCAGTTCTCTGGTCGCGCTATAGCTCCAGTGCAGTACGTCATTGTGACGTCACTCATTTTAAAGTATTTCTCTTATTTGGGCTGTTGTAGCTCAATAACGGTTTTTAAACTTGCCAAGTGCAGAGTTTGGCTCTTCTAGAATACAATGTAGTCAATCTTTCGTGCTAAAAAATATTTGCTACATCCTAGCATACGCCGTCAAAATCCATAACGTGACGGTGAGCTGGTGTGAGAACTTCAAGGCTGTGTCGCCACTCATCTTTTGTTTCCGTGTCTTTTCTCGCTTACCAAGAGTCTTCTCATGGTACCGTTTTTCTTGCTATTGTAAAAGGGTGATTTAATACAACTCAAGTGAGTGTTCCTTTAAACAGAAGCAAACATCTGTCTGTGAAGCATGTAGAAGAACAAGCTTTTTTTTCTTTTTTTTTTTACTGTCCATAAAAAATATGCAAAGCTGGCATGCCATAGTAATGCCTGTAACTTGTGCTCCAGAGGCTACAGTATTCAAAACACTGCCTTCCGTGTGCACTGCTACACTGCCTTAATCTGTGGATTTTGTTTTTTTTTTACTACTTTGCATTCACTATGCCAACTCATCTGCACCTTATTAACATATGTACTATCAATGCAAATTCAAACGGGCAAGAACATACCGAACCAAGCTTTTCTTTTTGTGTCTATGTTCCTTAGGTGTGTATGACACTTGTAGGATATCTTTGGACATTAGCTAAGAGGCTAAAGAACATTTAGTGATACATGGAAGACCTTATGTTCTGGTAATCCTGCATAAGACATGTCCTAGTTTTCTTTTTGCCTGCCTGCAAGTAGAACTTGCAGCTTCTCCTGGTGGCCTCATGGCAGAGTTCCCTTCTGCAATGATGTCTTTCCCAGATTGGTCTTCAATTCGGTCAGCCTGGTATCTGACCATGTCTTATCTATGCTTTTCTGAAGCACAGTAAAGGTAGTGCAGAGGTGGACCACATTGGAGCCTTGATGCCTCTTTTAAATATACAAATATGCGCACGTGTGCATGCATTCATCCCCCCTCTCCCCACACGCACACAAGAAAACAAACAACAAAAAAACGAAGCTTGCTGAAAAATGGAAATATGTGTCATGTAAACAGCATACAAGAAAATGCAGCACAAATTTCGGTACCAGGCTCCCACGTTTTCGCGTGGCCTACAAAAATTACTAGAAGGAGCTTTGGCACATCAATCGCTCAGTTCTTACAAGAATGATGGTTAGCATATTGATTTGTCTAATATTCACGCTTGTGGCTTCAAACGCTCTTGCGACATTATTTATTACGTGTGACATTTGCAAATTTTCAAGCACTCAGATTTCTAAGCGCAACAAAGCAATTAAAATGCTACACACATCCGTAATCGCTATGAAGTACTGCATTTAAAAGCAATAGTTAGCTGGAAATTATAAATCTGCAAAGCGGCAAAGCCATTCGAAGACAGAAGCATGAAGTTTAGGCAAATCCATGTATTGACTATAATTCCCATGCTAGGCGATAATTCCTGCTAGGCTTGAAGTTCCCATAGACATTTGTAGAAAACTGCATTTTAAATGCAAGGTTTGAGTTTTGGCCTTGTTGGCATGACATCTTTTCTAGTGTTTAGTGAAGAAACTTGAGACAACATAGACAGAAGCTGAGCTAGAGAAGATTGCGCTTGTGTGTGTGTGTCTCAACTTCTGTCTGTATTGCCTCAAGTTTGTGTGCTAAGCACTAGAATAGATGCATTTGAAATCCCTTGCCAATGTTTACAATGACAGCTTACCAGGCACCGGCACAGGGCAGCATGGGTCGACAGGCAACTGAGGAGGACATGCCCGAGGTCTGCGGGATGTGGTGCGAGGGCGGACTGTCGTCGGCTGCTTAGTCATTTCAGCTATCTGCATCTGTCACCGGTCGAGGAAAGTAAAAAAAAAAATGTGGCATGCAACACACTCATCATTCTCTAATCTATTCATGAGGTGGTGTTTTCACCCCTCCCACTTCACGATGTGTTGTGCGTATGTGGCATATCTAGAGGGATATCACATATGTATTCTGTCTGCCATACGAGAAAAATGTTTAGAAAGTTAAAGGCCAACTGCAAAGAAATTTTGGATTGCGCAAGAATCCTAGTTTAAGACAGTGTAGATACAGAGGAGCCTCTGTGCATAATTTGACATTTGAAGTATGAGGGGAAGCATCACGAAACATTTGCAAAAACTGCTGTTTTTTGACAATACTAAAGACACCACCTTTACCGCTCTCCGGAAGCGGTGCATGACCAGAACACACGGCTGCTCATCATGACTTCCAAGGTATCTGAGGTGGCATGCTGGAACTTATGCCATAGCGACAACCACCAGATACACGTGTTGTCTGTTTAGCTAGGTGCTGTTTAAAGGCTGGTAACAAAAAAACTATGCAGTTACATGACCTGCTTATAGGCTGATTGCATCTGATTAGAGGCAGACATCATCAGCGACTGAAATGTTAAAGCACTGGGACTGGATGTGCTCTGCCTGTGCACGTTCCTTTTTCAAATTTACCACTGCAATCTTGGCTTACTAAAAATTTCCTATCTACTACCGCCAATACGCAAGTTGTCGCTAATAAATCACTCTAAAGCCATACAATAACATTTTTGCAAAACACAACATCTAAAAACGCTTTACCAAACTCAATCGAATAGTGGAATTCCTTGCCATCATAGCTGTAGAACTACTTGTGTTTGCCCATTCGAACATAGTTTACTAATCATCTATTAAACTCTTCTTCCCATTGATAGTCCTTTTTAGCTATCTATGTCGCTCAGTGTACGCTCAGTGTTTCCTTCATTTTTAAACGAGCATGTCTTGATATAGTGTTGCTTTCTTTTTTTCACCACTGTACACAATATCAAAAGCAATTGTCTTGCCCATGTATTTTACACCATTTATCGTATGGTGTAAATTATTCATTTGTATTGCATAATGTACTGTATGATGCCAATAATGCTTTTTTGTACTGTAAGCCCCCCACCCCCTCCTACAATAATGGCCCTAGAGGGTGCTGTAGGGACATGTACACAAAAAATAATAAGTGAGTAAATATGCCATTATGTACCAAGCCCAAACCGTGCTCTTGTCAACTTCATTTCTTTACTGTACTGTTGCGTTACTTCTATATTGTTTAAACGTACAAGAAAACATTGTCATAATAAACATATTAATGAATTCATTATGCATAGAAGAAAATAAATTTTAAATCTGGCTGGCCATGCTTTATATCAATGGATTTTTTACAGCTGTAACGAAACCAAGAATGCAAGATCCAGCTCAATATCAGTTACAGCAAAGCACAAATTTCTTCACTCGTTGCACAGATTATGTTCAACATAAGGTGCACTTAACAGACATGGACAGGAGAAGGACGAGACACACAAAGCACATCGTGCATTATGTGTGTTTCGTTCGTTTACTGTTCGATCAGGTCTATTAAGCACATCTTACGTTGATGCTCAACCGACTCGCCCAACTAGCTGCGTTGATCAGAATATGTATTCCGGTAGCAAAAGTGCTGAATCCCCAGCAACTCGCAAAGGCAGTTGTCTACATGTTTGAATGATTTGGCACGTGAAAGTGCACATTCTGAATTAATGGCATGCATGTGTTTTGTCCAGCATCTTGACTTGGCTTTGGCTAGTAGGCCACTAGTACGCGTGCAAATCCTGCATAAGAAATCTAATCTCACCACCACCATTGCCATCGCATTGTTGCAAAGATGCTACGGTGTCATGTCATGCTGCTCGGCATTGAAATGACAGAAAGTGGAAAACAGTGCCTTCAAACTTAAGCAAGCTGGCAGGTAGACAGGAGACGCTTTGCTAGGCTGTTGGTGGATCGCAGGGCCCATACATGGCATCGCACATGCACTTCCTTCACAGAGACCGGGGTAAAATATGAGGAGGTCTTGTAATTTTGGCACCGCAAGTTGCACATGTAAAACTTGTGTAAACATGTAAAAACACCTGCTACAGGTATACTTGTCAAAAATTCCTGTCATTGATATTTGTTTTGTTTGTTTTACATCCGTTTTCACAGACCATCTTTCGTCTCTTGTTGTTCGTGTCCTTTCGTTGCGCTGCGATATGATGTCAGCAACTTACACTAAGCTGCCATCAGGCAAGTGGCTTAATACCAGAAACTACTCAGCCAGGTGGCTAAAAGAGTACCTTCCATGAGCTGGGGATACCACGACTTTGAGGTGCTCGTGCAGCAGCAGCTTCCTGATCATTTCTTGATAGATAGTGGGGCTCTTTGATTTGTCGTCTCTGACTGCTCAAGACTTCCCGAGGCGGTGCTCTCAGGCAACGAGCGTTGCACACGCATCTAGGGCAGCCCTGGATAGTTCAGGACAACAAATCAAAGAGACACAGTGTTCATGATAGAGCCCCTATACGGAGTTTGTTACCTTTGATAATTAAAAGTAGCCGCCGACCCCAGTTTACAATGAATTCAAGGAGCACACTTATTTTCAGGAAGTTCTAAGGGCCCTTGAATCTCTTTTTCAAAATTCATAGATATTCAAGATGTACGACCCCTGTAGGTGTGGCTTATCCAGTGAAGACTATAAATGTTACCTCACCGCCTTTGACAAAAACTGTTTATTTTAGGCAGAACATCAACGGCACAGAAGGGTGCTTTTTGCTTGAATAATTCAGAAGCAGTCTGGTGCAGCGATAAGTGAAAAGCCCCAGAAAATTCCCCCTTTTACTCTAAATATGTAATCATTGCTGAAGGTAAGACACAGGAAAGTTCGAACTTCAAGGTGGCAAGGTACAAAACAGAACAAAACAAAAGCAGCACTCTTCTTGCCACCATCCATCCATGTTGACATCATTCAGAGGCCTTGTCACTCTTCAAAACCCGGTGACATCCATCCAAGCTTCAAAGTCATAGACAGACCCTCCCCCAACCCAACAAAGACTACCACAGAACTAAGACATGGTCTGATGTGTTTTGCACCAGATGAATGCACAGGCGATGAACAATAAGCCCAAGACAAGCATTGGCAACAAGATGCACAACAACAGGGTAACACTGGCTGACCATGTTTTTTTACTGTGATGTCATCTTTTTAATTATTACTTATCCAATGTTTCAACATTGGGAAAGGAGGACTTATTCTAGGGTGTCATTTAAGAGCCTCACAAACGTGCGTCAAAACATAGCAAGAACAGTTACAAATTAAACAAGCGTCACTGTGCAGACACCATAATGAAGTCATATAATATCTGACACTGCATCAACCAAGCACTGTTCAACACACAAGCTTCCTGCATGGTTTACAAAGTATTTTTCTGACCAAGTGCAATGACAAAGAGTGAAGTGACAAGGCAATGCACTTATAAAACACAATGCACTTATAATAGCACTTATAAAACCGAGGAATTGCCTAGAAAATGATGTGTACCCTCCACATCATTGATTGGCAGCAACTTTGCAGATTGGCAGCAACATCGCGGGTGCCGTTCAGATTTACACATATACGGAAAACAGTTGTATCATCAGGTGTCTAGTTGAGAGTAAAAGTTGCCAACAAGAAATTAAAGCAATGAGTAAAAATACACATCTTGTCTAAAAATGATCTAATATAAAATAACTATTAAACGAGAGAGGGTAGTTGTTGCCCTGACAGCAGATATATCCCGTTGTCAAAATATTGGTTCAGGCCTACCTTCCTCCAGTATAAAAAAATAAATTTCACGTAAAAATACAAATACTAAAGACATATTTGATGCGGAGGATTGCTGCAATTTGTGAAAAATGCAATGCAACACCTTTATGGATATGAAAAAGCAATTTCTTACTTAGGAGAACTGCAAATGCATGCCCTATAATTATATGCAGAAAACGAACAGGCAAGTGCTACAGCCAAGAACTGAAGCTATGAGCTACCATTCTGAGCAAATATCATGCATTCCAAATCTTCACAGAACGGACGTCTGTGCGCAACTGAGAGATTTGCGGCACAGGTACAAAGAATGGGTTAAAGAAAAGAAAAACCACTCTGTCAAGATTAGTAATTAGCTTCCCAACTAACTGCCCCACATAAAAGAATGCCTGCTGAACATGGCCACAGCAAACTTACTGGTCCACCTTGTATACAACTCCCCAATTGTCATAAATTATCATCATACAGTAAAAGCTCGCTAATTTGGCTCTCTCTTATTCGGAAAATCGGATAATTTCTAGTCGCCATTGGGCCCTATCAATGCATGCATTATTAAACGACATCAATCAGTGCAAGCTTGTTAATTTGACCCTCACTAATTTGGAAAAAAGCATAATTTTGAGTCGCCATCAGGACCTATCAACGTTTGTACTATACAAATACTTATATAAATAATTGAACTCTATGGTATCAATCCCTTGTTCATGCCACGCACTGGTTAATTCAGTCAAGTCCCAGAGCACAGCAAGCACAGAGCACTGCAAATGTGCAATACAAATGTTCCGCTAACCTGCAACCAAAACAAAGCAGTGGAGTATGTATGCACTGCCACAATTACCAATTAAAAATTAATAAGTTCATAGCAGAAGCAATCATGGGGAACTATTTTGGAATGCTTTGTGGTTCTTGCATTTCGTGGTGCACATGATGCTAACCACAGCAATGCATGCTGCATGGAAAACTTCACGGTTGGCATTTTCAACACGATACATTCTCCGTGGTCATTTAAATGTAATTTTTACAGCATTTGTAAAAGAAAATGGTATCATTTGAACTCAGTGCAAGCCATGCAACATCACAAGGACCTTGGAAGCCATGAAGGATGAAATGCACTTCTACTGCTACCCACGTGCTTACATCAAAGTTGTCTTCTGCATCCTGATGGATAGCAGTTCTGGCCACACTCTCGGCCAGCTCATTGGAAGTGAAATAATTGGAAGATGCACGCAGTATTTTGAGAAGCACGCATTATGGGCATGTCGCACTGAAACCGCTACCGCACTGCGAAGGACCTCTGCAAGCCCTTGCTGCTGCCAGTGCGTATCAATGATGAAAATTGCAGTTTCCACTAAGATCATATGAAATAATAGAAACTAAGGCCACATTTTCCCACCAGAGGCATGGTAGTAGTAGGTCTTTTTCGTCCATTCCTTAATTCGATAATCGGAGCCCGGAGGACCGGCCTCCGGTGATCGGGTAACTCAAGAACTTCCCATCCAATGAAATCTGAGTAGGTAAACAAGATTTTGCTGCAACTGACTGAATATCAGAACTTTGTTCATTTGCTGATTTCAATTTAAAACAAATGGTAAACTGAATTAAGTTATGTGATTTACCATCCAACTACAAGTCTCGAATCTACGAGAGACACCACAGTGCAGAGTGACTGCCGATTAATTTGGACCACTTGGGGTTCCCAAACCCCTTCCGGGCCATAGATCGGCTGGTTTTATCCACATGTTTTTGGTAAAATGACAAAAGATCAGATCAGCTTGCAACTGGTTTCGTCTCAGTGCTTTGTCGTGCTTCTGGTAGATGGCAGCACATAATTCGTGGGGCAGTGCAATTCGTGCAGCAAGCTTATTCTGGCAAAAGAAGTAAAACATGTTGGCAACTGGGGCCTTTAAAAATAATTTGGACAATTTTTGTGAAAATGCGGGATAATAGCCTGGCATGGAAGGGGTTAATATGGACTAGAAGCATGGTACACAAGCGTCTTTGCCTTCTGCATCCCATTGGAATGTGGCCAGCATGGCAAGCAATTGAACTTGCAACCTCTTACGCAAAAGCAGGAGACCACAGCAGAACAAATGGAAGTGCACGAAAACAGCGAAGCAAGCAGAGTGACTATTTTTCAGGTAGCGCATGCAAACGGCCCTGCTAGCAAACAAGGTGATGCCCTCACATTGTTTACCTCGGAAGCTTCCTGTGGAGGAAGAGGTTCGAGGCTCTGCAAAGTGCCTCTCGGTGGAGTCTCCGTAGGACTACCTGCGGGAGTCTCCAGCA
Organism: Dermacentor silvarum; assembly: GCF_013339745.2. Classification (NCBI taxonomy): domain Eukaryota; kingdom Metazoa; phylum Arthropoda; class Arachnida; order Ixodida; family Ixodidae; genus Dermacentor; species Dermacentor silvarum. The sequence goes on from NC_051158.1 coordinate 16,859,643, forward strand.
GACGGGGAGTCTCCATCGGCTCCAGGTCAGGTAGGGCATCTGTGGTGGAACCCTCCGAAGTAAATTCAGGTTCTAGCTCCGTGGAGGAGACCAGTGACATATTTAAGAGAGCCTCGCACACGGAATCTTTTTCAAACGTCACCGACAAAAAGAAAAGGAAAAAAGAAAGTGAAAAGAAATCTCCATGTGAATGGATATTTCAGTACTTTTTGACTAGCAGTAACAACCGTGTCATTAAGAGCAAGGAAGAAACGAGAGCCACAATGTAGATGAAAGTGATTCTTTGAATAGTAGTAAACATAAACCCCTTACATGGTTGATGAAGTGTATATTTGTCGTTGTCTTCGTCCAAATCACTTGGCTCGCAGGGTTGTACTTGGGCAAGTGAAGCAACCCACGATGTCAGGTCATGTGGGTGAGTGTAGTCACTCGGATCGAAGGGGCGTTTCTTAAGAGGCACCTCAGTTGCCTTCAGCTGTGCCTGTGCCGCGTCCAGGGAAGGCCCGCTGTACCTGGCATCTGCGAGCCAGACAGGAACACTCGTTTGTGCCAATCTGTCGGGCCATAACAACTAGAAGTAACTGAACTGCAACAGAGCAGGAAGACAAGAACAGATAGAAAGGGATACAACGCAAGCGCTTGTGTTGTCTTCCTTTGTATCTGTGCTTGTCTTACTGCACTGGCTTACACTTCAGAAGCCACGCAACACCAACCAACCCAATATCGTACTGTGACTAAAGGTAAGCCCAAAGTCGTACACTCTGAAACAGCTTACACCCTTCGAGGCATCCTTTTGTCCCACAACAGTAATCATCAGAAGGGTAAAAAATTGGGTCGGCTGGTGTAGCATAGTTCAAATTCTGGAAAACCCGCACTTAGACCAAATACACAGAGCAATGTGCTTGTTGTTTTTCTCTGTGTATTTCGTCTAAGTGCTGGTCTTCTAGAATTTGAATGATAATCATCATCTGCTTTGCTGGCATTTACTTTTCTAAACACCCTGTGCTTGCTACTTTCTGGTCAAGAATGCTACTTCATGCCATTCGTGAGCTGGAAGTATATTGCACACAGTGTTAAAGAAAGGAAAGACACGCAAAGATAGATTACAATTATTTTTGTGGGATAAAGATAGGCCCCAAGGGTGTAAACTAGGGGTGCGCGAACACTTCAATATCACTGAATCGAATCGAATAGCTAACATTCAAATAATTCGATTTGCGAATCGAATATCTAGTATTCGAATTTTTGAATATTTGGTGTAGGGACCCATGCAGTGCCGCATGCACCACGAAGACTCTCGTGCCTCTCTTCATTTGGTGCAAAAGAAGCGTTGAGCGCGCCGCAGAGAGAGAGAGAGAAACAACTTTATTTAAATAAAGATCGTGCTTGGTTACTGTGGGTGAAGCCCCTCTTCCAGGGCCCCACTGGCTATTGAGGCGCGCCGGGCCTGGTTGAGGGTCGCCAATTGGCTTCCCAAGTCCATTTCGGAGAGTCGCGCCTTCCACGACCAATTGCTAAGTGTTTCGTTAAGTAGCGGTGTGACGGCGTCTGCCGGACGCTGCGTGCATTGGTAAGTGATGTGTTGTAGTGTCAGGGTGGAATCGCACTATGGACATCTGTCGCTGTGTTTGTTGGGAAATATTTTGCGGAGTCTATGTAAGTGTGGGTAGGCGCCGCAGACTGGCTGCCCCGGCTGAAGCCTGTTTCACATGGTTCGACTGGAGCGAAAAAATTCAGCGCAGTCACACGTGTTGCAATGTTGTTTTTGGAGGGCTCATTTTCGTCGGTAGAGTAAGGTGCATCTAGGTCGACAGGACTAATCATAACAACAATGAGATGTGGATGGAGGAAACGACAACCAAAGCTGCATGTATTTACGAAAATGTAAAAGCATGTGCGAAGATCGAGCCAATCCGCCTTTTGCATGTCCCGAGTGCGCATGCGCTGTACCCTAGCGGCGAGCGCCGAAAACGTTTTGTACGGCGTCAGTGGTTCATGCAGCTGACGACGCACGCGTGTGGAGCATAGCCATCGAGCACGCGAACTCAGCATTCCGTCGGAGCAGAGAAGGTGCTTCCGGTTGCTGCTCGCGCAAAAGTGACAAAATTTGGGGTGAAGTCTCTATGTTGTCGGCGGAGAAAATTCTTTATTTCGAGGGGGTCTCCCGCTGCCACTTCGTTACGTAGAGGTCTCAAATACATGTGCTTCTATGGAGTAACGGTGGAGAATAGAAAAACTTCGTTATATCCAGGAATTCGTTATATGGAGGTTCGTTATAAGTAGGTTTAGCTGTATAACTCAGTTCTCAAATCAAATAGGCCTCATTTGAAGTTTCAAGAATTCTTATAATCGTTTCTGACCAGCTTTCAAATTGGCGGTGACACTGGAATGAGATAAAGGAATTCATAATTAACCTTCCACTCCGTAAAGAAAGTCGAACAGCCAAGCTGTGTTAGTTACACCGAGTGTTACATGTGCATCTGTTGCAGGTGATGCAATTGCGTAAACACAAGTAAACACAGATCTACAACAGGAACTTATAATGAAACGTTGCGAGGTGAGAAGAGGCAGTGACTTCCGACGCTACTCGATGATTGTCCAGTTCTCTGGTCACGCTATAGCTCCCGTGTAGTACGTCATTGTGACGTCACTGATTTTAAAGTATTTCTCATATTTGGGCTGTTGTAGCTCAATAACGGTTTTTAAACTTGCCAAGTGCAGAGTTCGGCTCTTCTAGAATACAATGTAGTCAATCTTTCGTGCTAAAAAATATTTGCTACATCCTAGCATACGCCATCAAAATCCATAACGTGACGGTGAGCTGGTGTAGGAACTTCAAGGCTGTGTCGCCACTCATCTTTTGTTTCCGTGTCTTTTCTCGCTTACCAAGACGCTTCTCATGGTACCGGCTTTCTTGCTATTGTAAAAGGGTGATTTAATACAACTCAAGTGAGTGTTCCTTTAAACAGACACAAACACCTGTCTGTGAAGCATGTAGAAGAACAAGCTTTTTTTTCTTTTTTTTTTTACTGTCCATAAAGAATATGCAAAGCTGGAATGCCATAGTAATGCCTGTAACTTGTGCTGCAGAGGCTACAGTATTCAAAATACTGCCTTCCGTGTGCACTGATACACTGCCTTAATCTGTGGCTTTTTTTTTTTTTTTGACTGCTTTGCATTCATTATGCCAACTGGTCTGCACTTTATTGTTACCATATGTAATATCACTGCAAATTCAAATGAGCAAGAACATACAGAACCCAGCTTTTTTTTTGTGTCTATGTTCCTTAGGTGTGTATGACACTTGTAGGATTTCTTTGGACATTAGCTAAGAAGCCAAAGAACATTTAGTGATACGTGGAACACCTCATGCTCATGTAATCCTGCATAAGACATGTCCTAGTTTTCTTTTTGCCTGCCTGCAAGTAGAACTTGCAGCTTCTCCCGGTGGCCTCATGGCAGAGTTCCCTTCTGCAATGATGTCTTTCCCAGATTGGTCTTCAATTCGGTCAGCCTGGTATCTGACCATGTCTTATCTATGCTTTTCTGAAGCACAGTAAAGGTAGTGGAGAGGTGGACCACATTGGAGCCTTGATGCCTCTTTTACATATACAAATATGCGCACGTGCGCATGCATTCATCCCCCCTCTCCCCACACGCACACAAGCAAACAAACAACAAAAAAATGAAGCTTGCTGAAAAATGGAAATGTGTGTCATGTAAACAGCATACAAGAAAAAGCAGCACAAATTTCGGTACCAGGCTTCCACGTTTTCTCGTGGCCTACAAAAATTACTAGAAGGAGCTTTGGCACATCAACCGCTCAGTTCTTACAAGAATGATGGTTAGCACATGGATTTGTCTAATCTTCACGCTTGTGGCTTCAAGCGCTCTTGCGACATTATTTATTACGTGTGACATTTGTAAATTTTCAAGCACTCAGATTTCTAAGCGCAACAAAGCAATTAAAATTCTACACACATCCGTAATCGCTATGAAGTACTGCATTTAAAAGCACTGGAAAATATAAATCTGCAAAGCGGCAAAGCCATTCGAAGACAGAAGCATGAAGTTTAGGCAAATCCATGTATTGACTATAATTCCCATGCTAGGCTATAATTCCTGCTAGGCTTGAAGTTCCCATAGACATTTGTAGAAAACTGCATTTTAAATGCAAGGTTTGAGTTTTGCTCTTGTTGGCATGACATCTTTTCTAGTGTTTAGTGAAGAAACTTGAGACAACATAGACAGAAGCTGAGCTACAGACGATTGCGCTTGTGTGTGTGTGTCTCAACGTCTGTCTGTATTGCCTCAAGTTTGTGTGCTAAGCACTAGAATAGATGCATTTGAAATCCCTTGCCAATGTTTACAATGACAGCTTACCAGGCACCGGCACAGGGCAGCATGGGTCGACAGGCAACTGAGGAGGACATGCCCGAGGTCTGCGGGATGTGGTGCGAGGGCGGACTGTCGTCGGCTGCTTAGTCATTTCAGCTATCTGCATCTGTCACCGGTCGAGGAAAGTAAAAAAAAAATGTGGCATGCAACACACTCATCATTCTCTAATCTATTCATGAGGTGCTGTTTTCACCCCTCCCACTTCACGATGTGTTGTGCGTATGTGGCATATCTAGAGGGATATCACATATGTATTCTGTCTGCCATACGAGAAAAATGTTTAGAAAGTTCAAGGCCAACTGCAAAGAAATTTTGGATTGCACAAGAATCCTAGTTTAAGACAGTGTAGATACAGAGGAGCCTCTGTGCATAATTTGACATTTGAAATATGAGGGGAAGCATCACGAAACATTTGCAAAAATTGCTGTTTTTTGACAATACTAAAGACACCACCTTTACCGCTCTCCGGAAGCGGTGCATGACCAGAACACACGGCTGCTCATCATGACTTCCAAGGTATCTGAGGTGGCATGCTGGAACTTATGCCATAGCGACAACCACCAGATACACGTGTTGTCTGTTTAGCTAGGTGCTGTTTAAAGGCTGGTAACAAAAAAACTATGCAGTTACATGACCTGCTTATAAGCTGATTGCATCTGATTAGAGGCAGACATCATCAGCGACTGAAATGTTAAAGCACTGGGACTGGATGTGCTCTGCTTGTACACGTGACAAACAACGTTCCTTTTTCAAATTTACCACTGCAATCTTGGCTTACTAAAAATTTCCTATCTACTACAGCCAATACGCAAGTTGTCGCTAATAAATCACTCTAAAGCCATACAATAACATTTTTGCAAAACACAACATCTCAAAACGCTTTACCAAACCCAATGGAATAGTGGAATTCCTTACCATCTTAGCTGTAGAACTACTTGTGTTTGCCCATTCGAACATAGTTTACTAGTCATCTACTAAACTGTTCTTCCCATTGATAGTCTTTTAGCTATGTATGTCTCTCAGTGTACGCTCAGTGTTTCCTTCATTTTTAAAGGAGCATGTCTTGATATAGTGTTGCTTTCTTTTTTTCACCACTGTACACAATATCAAGAGCAATTGTCCTGCCCATGTATTTTACACCATTTATCGTATGGTGCAAATTATTCATTTGTATTGCATAACGTACTGTATGATGCCAATAATGCTTTTTTGTACTGTAAGACCCCCCGCCCCCCCTACAATAATGGCCCTAGAGGGTGCTGTAGGGACATGTACACAAAAAAGAATGAGTGAGTAAATATGTCGTTATGTACCAAGCCCAAATTGCGCTCTTGTCAACTTCATTTGTCTACTGTACTGTTGCATTACTTCTATATTGTTTAAACGTACAAGAAAACATTGTCATAATAAACACATTAATGAATTCATTATGCATAGAAGAAAATAAATTTTAAATCTGGCTGGTCATGCTTTATATCAATGGATTTTCTACAGCTGTAACGAAACCAAGAATGCAAGATCCAGCTCAATATCAGTTACAGCAAAGCACAAATTTCTTCACTCGTTGCACAGATTATGTTCAACATCAGGTGCGCTTAACAGACGTGGACAGGAGAAGGACGAGACACACAAAGCACACTGTGCATGTGTGTTTCGTCCGTTTACTGTTCGATCAGGTCTGTTAAGCACATCTTACATTGATGCTCAACTGACTCGCCCAACTAGCTGTGTTGATCAGAATATGTATTCCGGTAGGAAAAGTACTGAATCCCCAGCAACTCGCAAAGGCAGTTTACATGTTTGAATGATTTGGCACGTGAAAGTGCACATTCTGAATTAATGGCATGCATGTGTTTTGTCCAGCATCTTTACTTGGCTTTGGCTAGTAGGCCACTAGTCAGCGTGCAAATCCTGCATAAGAAATCTAATCTCACCACCACCATTGCCATCGCATTGTTGCAAAGATGCTACGGTGTCATGTCATGCTGCTCGGCATTGAAATGACAGAAAGTGGAAAACAGTGCCTTCAAACTTAAGCAAGCTGGCAGGTAGACAGGAGACGCTTTGCTAGGCTGTTGGTGGATCGCAGGGCCCATACATGGCATCGCACATGCACTTCCTTCGCAGAGACCGGGGTAAAATATTAGGAGGTCTTGTAATTTTGGCACCGCAAGTTGCACATGTAAAACTTGTGTAAACATGTAAAAACACCTGCTAAAGGTATACTTGTGAAAAATTCCTGTCATTGAGATTTGTTTTGTTTGTTTTCCATCCGTTTTCACAGACCATCTGTCGTCTCTTCTTGTTCGTGTCCTTTCGTTGCGCTGCGATATGATGTCAGCAACTTACACTAAGCTGCCATCAGGCAAGTGGCTTAATACCAGAAACTACTCAGCCAGGTGGCTAAAAGAGTACCTTCCATGAGCTGGGGATACCACGACTTTGAGGTGCTGGTGCAGCAGCAGCTTCCTGATCATTTCTTGATAGATAGTGGGGCTCTTTGATTTGTCGTCTCTGACTGCTCAAGACTTCCCGAGGCGGTGCTCTCAGGCAACGAGCGTTGCACACGCATCTAGGGCAGCCCTGGATAGTTCAGGACAACAAATCAAAGAGACACAGTGTCCATGATAGAGCCCCAATGCGGAGTTTGTTACCTTTGATAATTAAAAGTAGCCGCCGACCCCAGTTTACAATGAATTCAAGGAGCACACTTATTTTCAGGGAGTTTTAAGGGCCCTTGAATCTCTTTTTCAAAATTCATAGATATTCAAGATGTACGACCCCTGTAGGTGTGGCTTATCCAGTGAAGACTATAAATGTTACCGCACCGCCTTTGACAAAAACTGTTTATTTTTGGCAGAACATCAACGGCACAGAAGGGTGCTTTTTGCTTGAATAATTCAGAAACAGTCTGGTACAGCGATAAGTGAAAAGCCCCAGAAAATTCCCCCTTTTACTCTAAATATGCAATCATTGCTGAAGGTAAGACACAGGAAAGTTCGAACTTCAAGGTGGCAAGGTACAAAACAGAACAAAACAAAAGCAGCACTCTTCTTGCCACCATCCATCCGTGTTGACATCATTCAGAGGCCTTGTCACTCTTCAAAACCCGGTGACATCCATCCAAGCTTCAAAGTCATAGACAGACCCTCCCCCAACCCAACAAAGACTACCACAGAACTAAGACATGGTCTGATGTGTTTTGCACCAGATGAATGCACAGGCGATGAACAATAAGCCCAAGACAAGCATTGGCAACAAGATGCACAACAACAGGGTAACACTGGCTGACCATGTTTTTTTACTGTGATGTCATCTTTTTAATTATTACTTATCCAATGTTTCAACATTGGGAAAGGAGGACTTATTCTAGGGTGTCATTTAAGAGCCTCACAAACATGCGTCAAAACATAGCAAGAACAGTTACAAATTAAACAAGCGTCACTGTGCAGACACCATAATGAAGTCATATAATATCTGACGCTGCATCAACCAAGCACTGTTCAACACACAAGCTTCCTGCATGGTTTACAAAGTATTTTTCTGACCAAGTGCAATGACAAAGAGTGAAGTGACAAGGCAATGCCAGCTTTGCATAACAGCTTGACGAGCTCGTAATGGTCTTACGACAGTGAATGGTCGTGTGGGAGGGCACAAAGTTGGAAATGATAAATTTTGGTTGCGATTGTCCAGTGGAACACATGAGCCAATCCAACTTTTGAAGCCCCCTCCCATGCAGCCCATCAAGACACCATAAGTGCGCAGCAACTGCAGCCCCAAATGCACAGTCATAGCATATAAAGTTTGTCTGGAAAAATGCGAGCCGCAGAATAACAAGCACTATATACCAAATGTCACTAATAAGTAGGACCATATAAAGCCAACAGGCAATGAAGCCAAGGAAAGCACAGGTGTAATCAGCTGCGGTTGTAATTGAAATGTGGAAGATAATGAGGAAAACAGAAATGAAAGAGGATGAAAAGATAAGGCGACAAGTTATCTTATCGTCCACTTTCATTTCCCCTTTTTCTCATGATTCTCTACATTTTAATTTCCACCACAGCTAATTACAGCTGTGCTTTCCTTGGCTTCATTGCCTGTTGGCTTTATATCGAGCACTGTCATTTCCCTTCCTACTAATCAAGTAGAGCATAAAAACACCTTTTCTGCTGTTAGAAACATAGTAAAAAGTAGCGCTCAAGACGCTGGTAAATTGACAGCTATTTGTGACATGTTTCTACCAAACTTTTATTTGTGCTGCAATCATTCCGAAATTTTTCACTTATCATCTGAATAGGTTCCAGGGTTCAACATCAATACAAAACCTTATGCACATTTGATACTGACTTGCGCTTTGGTGTCCCTTCACCAATATGGAAGTCTGCTGGCTGTACCTCAATGTGCCCTCTGCCTTGCATTGTTTCAAATGTTTGTTAGAATGATGCTTTCTGAATGGGGCTAAGCCATTACTTGTTTAGAGCTGACTCTATGCTGTAATCGGTTTATTGTTAATGTAAACGAAGGGGGGGAGAGGCACTTAAGAAAACAAGGTCACGCACTAAACTGCAATGTGTATGACCAGCTAGTCGATAATCCATAATAACAACAACGCAACAGTGGAGGGAGGACAGAACCGACACGAGCACTCTGTTCGTTCATTCTTTCTTTCCGTCCTCCGTCCACTGTTGCACCGTTTTTATAATGGATAACTAAACTGCAGCTGCGCAAGGCTTTACAGACAAACTTGCATTTTCCACAGCGTGATTCTTGCACAATGTAGAGGGCCAATTCTTCCATGGCACAGCACATGAGCGTCATTAAAGAATGAAAGACACATAACAGCTCCAGCTTTTTCGATGGTTGTTTCATGAACTGCAATGTGAGAAGCCAGCGTTTCATGCACTGCGGCTCCATACAACTTCCCTTAATAAAACTTCACAGGCAGCTGAGGCAGGTGTGCGTATGTTAAGGAAGTAACAATACCAAAATGTTCTAGAAAGTTGACACAGTAGATCACAACTGTCATTACTGAAGAAACTATATCCAACAAGGAAAACAGTGAGAACAACATTTCAGAGAACATGGAGTAAGGAAAAGCACAGTGCTTAAGTAACAACCGAAAATTTAAATTAATTAGGCAGCAGCGAATTAGGCCACAATGTCAGGTGACTGGAGCATGATACTGCAGATTTCCACAAAGCCACTTCAAGACATGATTCACATGTGAGGTCCTCTGCTGTGGAGCCCAACATGACAGTCTGTTCACCATCTGCAAAATTGGGTAGGGGGTTAGGGTAAGGAATGTCTTTGTAAGATTCTACGTAGTGAAGTGGATGTCCACAGCAGCCTCTCAACAGTGCCAATGCAAAAGGAGACGAAGCGTTTGTATGATGCCGGAGAAGCATGACACAAACCACAGGTACAGAAGAAGCAGGTGCAATGCAATCGCAGAGGATTCTAGGAGAGAAGAGACAGCGTGACAGCGCATGCCATAGACAGACAGCACAAGCTAGCCACCAGAGTGAGCATTCCAAGACCCCTGTAGGAAACAAGCAAGCAGAACCGCACAGACGAGATGCCCAGACAGGACCACTACAGCAATGTGCTTCATTCGAGCAATAATTACATTCATTACATTATAAAAAATTGGCGCTCTAGTGGCGCTTCCTCAAATTAATGTCTGTTAGAATAGGTCTCCTCTATCTTCAGCAAAGTTTGTGAAACTAGCCACCTACTGTATGCGTGACATCACTGTTACATCTCCTGATTGGTGCAGAATAGTATAAAAACAGCCCCATTGTTCTTCTCTGCCCATCCGTCTCCTTCTTCACGTACGTTGTACCCATGTAAGTGCCAACGTCTGGCCGCTTACACCTACCTCCCAGCTGGCTCGACGGGCATCCCGACACCACACCAACCTCCCCCTAAACACCCTCTGGACTTCTAAGTGTTGTTCTAAAGGTGCCTTGTAACATCATTTGTATAGGCAAACCACATAGCCTGATGTCACAAACGCACCACTGTTGCTTTTGGTTTAATTGACAGTCCCAGCAGAGTGATCTGCTTGTTCGAGTGCAGCTCCGGGAAGAGTTTTCCTGCAGGGATACTTAACACAATCTCAGCAGCTGAACGTAACTGTTCCAGCAGCGGATAGCGAACTAGAAGCATTGAAGTGTAGAACATTGCAGTGGAGTGGAGGTGTCAGGTGTGAAGGCAGTTTGGAGTGTTTTGGAGCAGCAAAATCGTCCCTTCGATATAGCTTTGAAACAGTAATTCCTGTTTTTTGAGCAGAGGAACTAGGTTTTGGAGAAGCTTGGTAAATCTCAATGTGAGTCATGTCAAATAAGAGAAGCAGGAGGGGAAAAAAAATGCTCACTATACAATAATGTGGAGCTACCTACGTCCAGCAACGACGATGAAAAATAATTTTAACCTGATGCATTACAGCAGATGTAATACAGTGGCCACATCGAAGGGATATACATATATATATATATATATATTGCAGATATGCAGCCATGTGTTTAGCCAACACCAGGAAGAGGAAGACTCGATCATCATAAACACTTGTCAGGAACCCTCATCAGCTTTTCATACCGTTTTCATTCTTGCCTTCGCATTATGTGGTCTTTGCCAGGAACAACATGCTGCAATGTCTCTATAAGACAGTTTTCCTTCATGCCTAAAGACCAAGTCAACATGGCAAAATTGTTCACAATTTTTGTGCTGTGCTACCTTCTCTTATTGATTGCCTATATTTGTGTTTGGCACATGTCCTTTCAGCCTACTAGCACTTGCCATGCACCAAATCCTTCCTTCGAAAATGGCAGTGCTGCCCTGGTAACAGCATCTCCTAATGCAAGGAAGCTAACCATGTCATCGCTAGTGCAGCAGAAATGTTGCATAACAAGGTTTTTAGATAGCACTCCAAAGAGTCTATATTTCGAACATTTGCAACATCCATGCGGACCAAAACCAGCCAACTCCAAAGGTGACAAGGTATTTGAATCGCAGCATCCCATATTTTGCAGAACACATCACGCATCCAGATGACATGACAAACAAAGAGGCGAGTGCTACAGCCAAGAGCTGAAGCTACGAGCTACATTCTAAGCAAGTGTCATGCATTCCAAATCTTCACAGAACGGACAGCTGTGCACAACTGCGAGATTTGCGGCACAGGTGCAAAGAATGGGTTAAAGAAAAGTAAAACCACTCTGTCAAGATTAGTAATTAGCTTCCCAACTAACTGCTCCACATAAAAGAATGCCTGCTGAACATGGTCACAGCAAGCTTACTGGTCCACCTTGTTATACAACTCCCCTATGGTCATAGATTATCATCATCCAGTAAAAGCTCGCTAATTTGGCTCTCGCTTATTCGGAAAATCGGATAATTTTGAGTCGTCATTGGGCCCTACCAATGCATGCATTATTAAATGGCATCAAGCTTGTTAATTTGACCCTCACTCATTCGGAAAAAAGCACAATTTTGAGTCGACATCAGGCCCTATCAACGTTTGCATTATTCAATGGTATGAATCACTTGTTCATGCCACGCACTGGTTAATTCAGTCAAGTCCCAGAGCACAGTAAGCATAGAGCACTGCAAATGTGCAATACAAGTGTGTGTAAATTTCATAGTGCTACGGGATACTGCTATTGTTATAGCTAAGAGTGCACCCTGCTAAAGTCAAGTACAGTGTAGACTGCTTATAACGTAAGTCGTGGGAGTTATAAAAATCCGCGTTATAAGTGGTACTGCGTTATAACCAAAGCATGCTCTTTTCGGCTTTTGCTTATGTCAAACGGGCAAACCCACCTTTCAAACACAATTTATTGCATATTTCACCCACACACACATGCACCACAATCGCAACACAGCACAGAAACAAAGTTCTCCTGACAAGTGCGGCATCAGTGGAAGAAAGCTGTTATTTTCGTCTGGAGACTGGTCTCCACGCGCACACCCACGCTCCCACTCCTAAAAAAAAAAAGGAGTGCGCTACCGTTCTACCCCGAACTCCGCCCACCCTGATTGGACGTGCCTATAGTGATCAACACGCGCCCTCCTTCCTCAAAGTCTCCCACCCTTCTCCTCCTTTTTGTTTCGCTTTTTGCGGCCGGTCTCCACACACGCGCCTGGAAAAAAAAAAAAAGCTGTATGCTGCTGTATGCCGTATGCTGTATGTGCAAAGAAAGCGCGCGAGAGACACGTGCTTTCATGGAGAGCGAACGTACGGCGGAGAACAAACGCAAAGACTCGTCATGCAGAAGGCCGTAGGGGGATGGGAGGGAGGGAGGGGAAGCGACGTTTAGCTGCGTCACTCAATGCGTATCTTGCGACCGAGCGCGAGGGGAACTGGCGACTCAAGCTCCCAGGCGAAATTAGGAAAGCGCGAAGGCAGCGCGGGAGGGAGGGGGCACGGCTTTCTGCAAGCCACTGCGTAGTTTGCGCACCTGAGGGATGTCACGCGCAGCATATCTTGAAAGCGATCTCCACACGGCTCTGACCTTTGTATGCGCTGTGCTTTCGCCGCTCAGTTTCCGTTGAAGCTATAGACCACACGAACCTTCGGTCGCTGCTCCTGCCGCGTTTGCTCACGTCAGCGTTTTTATAGTGCTTGTCTGCGGTCATCGAGTGCGATCTATTCATGTTTGCTTGTGCGCGCAAGCTAGTCTAGTTACGATGGTGCGTGCTGACACCATGCTTGTTAATTCAGTTAGTAAGCAGATGTGTCCAAGTTTATGCAGGCAATAAAACTACTGTCCTTACTCCGTATACTCTACTAGTAAATCTGCTATCGCAACTGATGCTTTGCCTTTCGGGGAAAACTGCGACTTTTTGTTTCGCTTTTCGCTACTGGCCCCCACGCGTGCGCCCGCGCTCCCACTCCTCCACGTTCACGCGCGCGGCAACCGTGCGGGCCGGCCCGTGCTCTACGCCTCCTAGAAAAGGCCGTGCTCCGTGCGCCGATTTCATGGTCGCGCGCTTAAAAGAGCCGCGCTATAACCGGTATTCTACTTCGTGCGTCTATGCTATAAACGGTGCACCCTATACATTTAGTTCTATGGGAGAAATATCGGTGGTGAAAAAAAAAAAAAAAACACGCTACAACCGGTCCCGCGCTAAAAGCAGTTACGTTATAAGTGGTCTGCACTGTACATCTTTCAAAATTCATGCTTTGAAGCAGCCTCGAAAATCCCGGCTGGTTTGGTGCGTTGTAAAAAGGTGTGACACTGGACTAGTTGGTACTGCGTATTATAGTCGAAATGGCGCGAGAAATGAGTACTGGGACACACGCAACACAACCACTGCAGTGCGACACAATTGGTGCAGTGCTTGCAGCCACAGCACTCTCTGAATAGTGCCAATGACGAGGAATTTGCAAACACTGCAGACTCCAAGATGGAATCCACAGACACAGAAAGCAGCGCAGGCAGAAGCAACCCAATCATAATGTATTCTAGGACTAAAGACACAAAGCAACGTTGACGTCATGGTGCATGCCACAGGCAGGAGCAACAGAGCTCAAGTGAATATTGTAGGAATTCCTGTACTTTTAAGTACCCTCCAGACGCAACAGCACGGACAAGGACAATGTCTTTGCTTATACCCCTGCCATGCCTAATTAAGTGCTTTTTCTGCACCATACATTCCAGCATGCTACCACTGAGTGTTGCTTCCGTAGCTCACCCCTCAAGATCATTATTTTTGGTGCTTAAATCAGGAAAACTGATTTCTATTTAAAACAAATGGCAAACTGAATTAAGTTATGCGATTCAACATCCCAATACAGGTCTCTAATCTACGAGAGACACCACAGTGCAGAGTGACTGCCGATTAATTTGGACCACTTTGGGTTCCCAAACCCCTTCTGAGCCATAGATCGGCTGGTTTTATCCACATGTTTTTGGTAAAATGACCAAAGATCAGATCAGCTTGCAACTGGTTTCATCTCAGTGCTTTGTCGTGCTTCTGGTAGATGGCAGCACATAATTCGTGGGGCAGTGCAATTCGTGCAGCAAGCTTAGTCTGGCAAAAGAAGTAAAACATGTTGGCAACTGGGGCCTTTAAAAATAATTTGGCCATATTTTGTGAAAATGCGGGGTAATAGCCTGGCATGGAAGGGGCTAATATGCACTAGAAGCATGGTACACAAGCGTTTTTGCCTTCTCCATCCCACCGGAATGTGGCCACCATGGCAAGCAATTGAACTTGCAACCTCATACGCAAAAGCAGGAGACCACAGCAGAACAAATGGAAGTGCACGAAAACAGCGAAAAAAAAAAAAAAAAAAAAGAACAGCGAAGCAAGCAGAGTGACGATTTTTCAGGTAGCGCATGCAAACAGCCCTGCTAGCAAACAAGGTGATGCCCTCACATCGTTTACCTCGGAAGCTTCCTGTGGAGGAAGGGGTTCCAGGCTGCCTCTCGGAGGAGTATCTGTAGGACTATCTCCCGTAGTCTCCAGCAGACGGGGAGTCTCCATCGGCTCCATGACAGCTAGGGCATCTGTGGTGGAACCCTCCGAAGTAAATTCAGCTTCTAGTTCCGTGGAGGAGACCAGTGACACAGTTGAGAGAGCCTCGCACACGGAATCTTCTTCAAAAGTCACTGGCAAAAACAAAAGGAAAAAAGAAAGTGAAAAGAAATCTACATGTGCATGTATATTTCAGTACTTTTTGACTAGCAGTAACAATCTTGTCATTAAGAGCAGGAAAGAAACGAGAGTCACAATTTAAATGAGAGTGATTCTTTGAATAGTAGTAAACATAAACCCCTTACATGGTCGATGAAATGTATATTTGTCGTTGTCTTCGTCCAAATCACTTGGCTCCCCGGGCTGCATTTGGGAAAGTGAAGCAACCCACGATGTCAGGTCATATGGGTGAGTGTAGTCACTCGGATCGAAGGGGCGTTTCTTAAGAGGCACCTCAGCTGCCTTCAGCTGTGCCTCCGCCGTGTCCAAGCAAGGGCCGCTGTGCCTGGCATCTGTGAGCCAGACAGGAACACTCGTTTGTGCTAATGTGTCGGGCCATAACTAGAACTAACTGAACTGCAACAGAGCAGGAAGACAAGAACAGATAGAAAGGGATACAACGCAAGCGCTTGTGTTGTCTTCCTTTGTATCTGTGCTTGTCTCGCTGCACTGTCTTACACTTCAGAAGCCACGCAACACCAACCAGCCCAATATCGTACTATGACTAAAGGTAAGCTCAAAGTCGTACACTCTGAAACAGCTTACACCCTTCGAGGCGTCCTTTTGTCCCACAACAGTAATCATCAGAAGGGTAAAAAATTAGGTCGGCTGGTGTAGCATAGTTCAAATTCTGGAAAACCCGCACTTAGACCAAATACACAGAACAATGTGCTGGTTGTTTTTCTTTGTGTATTTCGTCTAAGTGCTGGTCTTCCAGAATTTGAATGATAATCATCATCTGCCTTGCTGGCATTTATTTTTCAAAACACCCTGTGCTTGCTACTTTCTAGTCAAGAATGCTACTTCATGCCATTTGTGAGCTACAAGTATATTGAGCACAGGGTTAAAGAAAGGAAAGACACGCAAAGATTGATTACAATTATTTTTGTGGGATAAAGATAGGCCCCAAGGGTGTAAACTAGGGGTGCACGAACACTCCAATATCACCGAATCGAATCGAATAGCTAACGTTCAAATAATTCGATTTGCAAATCGAATATCTAGTATTCAAATTTTTGAATATTTGGTGTAGGGACCCATGCAGTGCCGCATGCACCACGAAGACCCTCGTGCCTCTCTTCGTTGTCTTTGCCGCAAAAGAAGCGTTGAGCGTGCCGCAGAGAGAGAGAGAGAAACAACTTCATTTAAATAAAGATCGTGCTTGGTTACTGTGGGTGGAGCCCCTCTTCCAGGGCCCCACTGGCTATTGCGGCGTGCCGGGCCTGGTCGAGGGTCGCCAATTGGCTTCCCAAGTCCATTTCGGAGAGTCGCAGCCTTCCACGACCAATTGCTAAGTGTATCGTTAAGTACCGGTGCGACGGCATCTGCCGGACGCTGCGTGCATTGGTAAGTGATGTGTTGTAGTCTCGGGGTGGAATCGCACCAAGGACATCTGTTGCTGTGTTTGTTGGGAAATATTTTGTGGAGTCTATGTAAGTGTGGGTAGGCGCCGCAGACTGGCTGCCCTGGCTGAAGCCTGTTTCACATGGTTCGACTGGAGCGAAAAAAATTCAGCGCAGTCACACATGTTGCAATGTTGTTTTTGGAGGGCTCATTTTCGTCGGTAGAATAAGGTGCATCTAGGTCGACAGGACTAATCATAACAACAATGAGATGTGGATGGAGGGAACGACAACCAAAGCTGCACGTATTTACGAAAATGTAAAAGCATGTGCGAAGATCTAGCCAATCTGCCCTTTGCATGTCCCGAGTGCGCATGCACTGTACCGTGCGCATGCGCTGTACCCTAGCGGCGAGCGCCGAAAACGTTTTGTACGGCGTCAGTGGTTCATGCAGCTGACGACGCACGCGTGTGTAGCATAGCCGTCGAGCACGCGAACTCAGCATTCCGTCGGAGCAGAGAAGGTGCTTCCAGTTGCTGCTCGCACAAAAATGACAAAATATGGGGCGAAATCTCTGTGTTGTCGGTGGGGAAAATTAGTTATTTCGAGGGGGTCTCCCGCTGCCACTTCGTTCGTAGAGGTCTTAAATACATGTGCTTCTATGGAGTACTGGCAGAGAATAGAAAAACTTCGTTATATCCAGGAATTCGTTCTATGGAGGTTCGTTATAAGCAGGTTTAGCTGTATAACTCAGTTCTCAAATCAAATAGGCCTCATTTGAAGTTTCAAGAATTATTATAATCGTTTCTGACCAGCTTTCAAATTGGCGGTGACGCTGGAATGAGATAAAGGAATTCTTAATTAACCTTCCACTCCGTAAAGATAGTCGAACAGCGAAGCTGTGTTAGTTACACAAAGTGTGACATGTGCATCTGTTGCACGTGATGCAATTGCGTAAACACAAGTAAACACAGGTCTACAACAGGAACTTATAATGAAACGTTGCGAGGCGAGAAGAGGCAGCGACTTCCAACACTACTCGATGATTGTCCAGTTCTCTGGTTGCGCTATAGCTCCAGCACAGTACGTCATTGTGAAGTCACTGATTTTAAAGTATTTCTCTTATTTGGGCTGTTGTAGGTCAATAACGGTTTTTAAACTTGCCAAGTGAAGAGTTTGGCTCTTCTAGAATACAATGTAGTCAATCTTTCGTGCTAAAAAATATTTGCTACATCCTAGCATATGCCGTCAAAATCCATAATGTGACGGTGAGCTGGTGTGGGAACTTCAAGGCTGTGTCGCCACTCATCTTTTGTTTCCGTGTCTTTTCTCGCTTACCAAGACTCTTCTCATGGTACCGGCTTTCTTGCTATTGTAAAAGGGTGATTTAATACAACTCAAGTAAGTGTTCCTTT
The DNA here is from genome assembly GCF_013339745.2 of Dermacentor silvarum. NCBI lineage: Eukaryota > Metazoa > Arthropoda > Arachnida > Ixodida > Ixodidae > Dermacentor > Dermacentor silvarum. The sequence goes on from NC_051158.1 coordinate 16,877,500, forward strand.
AAACAGAAGCAAACATCTGTCTGTGAAGCGTGTAGAAGAACAAGCTTTTTTTTTTTTACTGTCCATAAAAAATATGCAAAGCTGGCATGCCATAGTAATGCCTGTAACTTGTGCTGCAGAGGCTACAGTATTCAAAATGCTGCCTTCGGTGTGCACTGCTACACTGCCTTAATCTGTGGCTTTTTTTAACACGAAAGTGTTTTATGCCGGGGTCCACCAAGACTTCACTGACGTATTTCCGTCACGGAAATACGTCATAGAACATAATACAAAGAAAGAAACCAGAAGAAAAAGTTCCACAAACATGCAAAATTTGGAAATCGAACCCACGACCTCTCGGTCCGCGACGATAGATCGCCGAGCGTTTAACCCATTGCGCCACAAACGCATTTGCAGAGAGCTACACAGACGCGCCTTATATATCTAACACTCCTCCGTGTACCCGCGCTCTTGCTCGGGGCGGTGCCGCCGCCTACGAGCAGAAAAGAGAAGTACTGCATCATGACACTAACGCGCACCGACAGTGAACGCTTCGGTGGTCTCAGCACTACGACGCCTCGATGCCAGCATTCGAAGGGACGCTGGCATCAAGAAGCACTACCAACGCCACCTAGGTGGCGTTCACCGTACTCAGCACAGCGGAGCGTGGCCTCCGCAATTAGCTCTGAAAATGTTTCTGAAGTTGATCGCGGAGGCTGCAATTACGACGCGCTGCACGCGCTGATTTGACTCGGTGACGATTCAGTTACGTGCTTTGTCTTGCGCGTTGTATTAGTGTGTCAGTTACGTGCTTCGTCTTTCGCGTTGTGCTAGCGTGTGCAGCGTAGTGCAGCTTCCATATGCACGACGGTTGCTCATGGTCATCGACGTTGGTAGTCGTGATAGAGGAGACGTGCCACCAGGCGTCAGCGTGGGTGCATCAACGCCTAAGGGCGCTTTAGCCACAAAACACCAATAGACATTATATATCAATGTGCAATAAACATTACACTACTTCTGTGAAGACACGTTTCACTTTCGTGTTCTATACCGATTCCTATATAAGAGGGATCAACCACATTTTTTTTTCTTTTTTGACTGCTTTGCATTCACTATGCTAACTGGTCTGCACTTTATTGTTACCATATGTAATATCACTGCAAATTCAAATGAGCAAGAACATACCGAACCCAGCTTTTTTTTGCGTCTATGTTCCTTAGATGTGTATGACGCTTGTAGGATTTCCTCGGACATTAGCTAAGAGGCCAAAGAACATTTAGTGATACGTGGAACACCTCATGTTCATGTAATCCTGCATAAGACATGTCCTAGTTTTCTTTTTGCCTGCCTGCAAGTAGAACTTGCAGCTTCTCCCGGTGGCCTCATGGCAGAGTTCCCTTCTGCAATGATGTCTTTCCCAGATTGGTCTTCAATTCAGTCAGCCTGGTATCTGACCATGTCTTATCTATGCTTTTCTGTAGCACAGTAAAGGTAGCGGAGAGGTGGACCACATTGGAGCCTTGATGCCGTTTTTACATATACAAATATGCACACGTGTGCATGCATTCACCCCCCCTCTCCCCACACACACACAAGCAAACAAACAACAAAAAAAAGAAGCTTGCTGAAAAATGGAAATGTGTGTCATGTAAACAGCATACAAGAAAATGCAGCACAAATTTCGGTACCAGGCTCCCACGTTTTCTCGTGGCCTACAAAAATTACTAGAAGGAGCTTTGGCATCAATCGCTCAGTTCTTACAAGAATGATGGTTAGCAAATGGATTTGTCTAATCTTCATGCTTGTGGCTTCAAACGCTCTTGCGACATTATTTATTACGTGTGACATTTGTAAATTTTCAAGCACTCAGATTTCTAAGCGCAACCAGGGTCCTTCAATACTTTTCTCCTGGTCATGAAACTCCCGCGTAACGCTATGGGAGAGCTTCATATAGCGCCCGCAGTTGTGGCGCCGCTAGAAGGGCGACGGGGAAGGCGGCCGCTGCCGCCGGAAAGCGGTGTGTCGGCGCGGCGTGCTGTTGTGCGTGTTTGTTTTTTGTTTCGCCTGAACGTGTCTCTCCATGTAGTGACATCGACACTTCGTCATTCACCACAGCAGTGATTCCTAACCTTTGTTGTGAGCCAGGCTGCCGCTCCGGATACAAGGGCGTCGACGAAAAAGTCTCCCTATTCTGTTTACCAGCCAACCCGGAACTACGCGACAGGTGGAAGCGAGCAATCGCGCGACGAGAGACTGCCGGGTTCTCGTTTGTATCGAAGTACTTTCGCGTGTGCGAAAAACATTTTGATGCCGGAGACATTGTTCGTGCGGACGTTTGTACAGTGAATGGAAACGTTGTGTCACTGCCACGCGATCGACCCAAACTGGTAGGAGATGCCATTCCGAGGATTTTCCAAGGCGTATCTGTGTACTTGTCTAAGCCCAAAGAACGTTCGCATGCACCGAAACGGCGCCCACCTGCAAAAAGGCTGCGAGCGGTATCTTCAAACTGCGCTGAAGCCGAAGTTGCGGCCGTCGCAACTGCAGACGTCACCAATGCAGCCGAAGACGGTAAGTCTTCGGTAAGTCTGGTGCACACCTTTGGAGTATGCTACTTGCTCACTACGCAGGCAAACTGGCATCACTCTCATTACGATATTCCTTCTTGGTCACTCTTTGCAGATGAAGTACGAACTGTAAATCGCCTTGGCGGTGCTGATGCAGAGTGCCTAACTGAGCACGCCGTTTGCTTTGCCTCAGAGCTGCACAGGGTGAAGGACCAACTTCGCAGTGTGAAGCAACAACTTCATTCGTGTCAGCGGAAGCTCGCAAAAGCGGAGGCGCAGGCAAATGAAAAACGTGGCATGCAGGAAACCATTCAGAAGCTATCGGGCCGCGAGATGCTCATTATAGGTCAGTGCATCATGAAGGCAAACATGGAGTCCACGAATTCAGTGCGGTAAGCTCCCATTCCTGATGGTTTTTTTTGCTTTTTTTTGTTTTTTTTAATAAATCGCGACAGTGTCTGTGTTTTAGAGGTTTACTTGAAGCGCGGCATTTGCAATGAACGTGCTTACTTTTTGCTTAATGATCCAAACGAAAAAGTGATAGCGCTGACTAAAATGAAGATGGGCCACGCCCACTCTTAAAAATGCAAGATCTCTTTCAGCATAAAGAACCTATTGCTAACCAGGTAAACCTTTTAATAACACACACCAAAACAACTTGCAGAGTAGCTGTGCACTGTATAGAAATGTGATAATGATTGTCTAACCATTTGATGCTAATGGGCATACACGTCTCGTTTTAAATGCAGTGAAGATCTGTTATGCTTTCTGGTGCTTAAAATTTCACACTCATGTCATTCATTGAGTGATAGAGCAAGATATTTGTGTTTCAGATTTATACCCTGGCAGTTCTTTTGGACGATATACTACTGGAGCCGGCTGAGTGCATGCAAGATATCAATCGTCCGGAGTCAACGAAGGACTGCATTTTGGACATACCTTGGTGGCTAGATTGCAAGAAAGTTTGCTAAAATAAGCTGCAAGGACTGCCTCCAAACACTGAGGAGCACCTCCCGAAAGCCAAGTACACTGACCGAAATAAAGACTAGGGGATTTTTGGAAGTGCTATCAGACCAGCTGCTTTGCCTTCTGCAAATAGTGGACGAGCACCTAGAAGTGTGCACCGTGGACAATACATATAGCCTGTGCCAATGTCTACATGAACATTGTTGAAGACATCCTGCTGGACGACCGTACTTCCTCGTCCAGTGTTGGCTGCGCAACACATTTTGTACGCACTACGGCTGAAGTTGTGCACTTTTTTTTTATTAAGTGCCGTTTGCATTTTTTTTACACGCGAAAGGAACAGACTATTTCGTGCTGGTGCTCGTTCATCCTGTCCAGCCACAGGAGAGATGAAAGCAGTGACAAATTATTTTTCCTGGTGTTTTGTCTCATTCCCTCTATCCACCAACTTTTCTGCCAGTCTATCGAACGCAATCTTAATTGCAACCATATGTGTACTAGTGCTTGCGGCACTTTTGCATTCTTGACGCTTGCTAGTAATTACTCCCTAATAATCGTATACCATGCCTTCCATTCCGCCCTTTTACTAAGTAGACACTGTCCTGGAAGGGGTAGCGTGGTTAGCACAAGTCAAAATGCTATCCACAAAGACCTGCGCCAACTTGTTTTCTGTTAGGCAGAAAAAATAATACAACAAATTAGGCTCTAATTGGATTAAGAAAACTGAGTATAAAGACAAACAAGAGAAACATGCCAAAAATAATATACTTATTCAGTTTGATCGGTAAATGTAGTCTTGAATGACCTAATGACGATGGAAGCTCCGAGCTGGTTTCAATCTGGGCTGGTATTTTTATAAAAAGACGCGGGGGGTGTTTTCAGTCGACTAAGTGAAACGCCAACCTTGAACTGATGGTCACTGCGACATTAAATGTGAATGGATTAAAAAAAATATACACTCGCGCAGGTTTGAACTGATCATGGTTAAATTTGTATGCGTAAATGCAAGAACTTTCGCATAGAAACCGCACATATTGCCTATATCTAGCATGCGCAGTTCACAGCTGCTGCTGCAATTAGTGCCAAGATGACTTTATTCAGACGTACCTGTTCCGCGCGCGAAATTCCCATTGGCAGCTTCGCGATGCCCCAGAATAAACAGGCAATTAACAGGAGAATAAGCGCTGCGGACCGCCAGCGCGCAGTAGGGCGTACCATAACTTCTTGCGCAAGCAACGTTAATCTGTGGGTCAGCTAGGCTTAGTCATGGCGCACTGTATAATTTAAGCACGATTTTAATCACCTACACAGGAATCAAGAAACGTAGGTAAAGGTACGAGCACAAGCGAAATTGCAACATTTGACGAGCAGCCTTGGGTGAACTATTGCTAACAATCAATGACTTGAAGTAATAAACAACTTGCATGCTATCATATTTGGTTAAGAGTAAGCACTGCTATGTTCAGTTAGCGGATACAGTGAAATAAAAATGTGGGCGAGGTGTTTTTCATGGCAAACATTCACGCGAACGCGCGACTGCCCTTCCAAGCGCGGCAGATCGGTGCCCTCCTACTCACGGCGGCGCCTCTGGTGGCAGCTTTTGTCCCTATATGAAACTTCGGTGGGAGTTTCATGACCAGAAGAAAGTATTGAAGGACCCTGGCGCAACAAAGCAATTAAAATTCTACACACATCCGTAATCGCTATGAAGCACTGCATTTAAAAGCAATAGTTAGCTGGTAATGATAAATCTGCAAAGCGGCAAAGCCATTCGAAGACAGAAGCATGAAGTTTAGGCAAATCCATGTACTGACTATAATTCCCATGCTAGGCTATAATTCCTGCTAGGCTTGAAGTTCCCATAGACAGTTGTAGAAAACTGCATTTTAAATGCAAGGTTTGTGTTTTGCCCTTGTTGGCATGACATCTTTCTAGTGTTCAGTGAAGAAACTTGAGACAACATAGAAGCTGAGCTAGAGACGATTGCGCTTGCGTGTGTGTGTCTCAACTTCTGCCTGTATTGCCTGAAGTTTAGTGTGCTAAGCACTAGAATAGATGCATTTGAAATCCCTTGCCAATGTTTACAATGACAGCTTACCAGGCACCGGCGCAGGCATCGGGCATGCGTAGAGAGGCAACTGAGCAAGACGTGCCCGAGTCCGGCGGGATGTGGTGCGAGGGCGGGCTGTCGTCGGCTGCTTAATCATTTCAGCAATCTGCATCTGTCGCCGGTCGAGGAAAGGAAAAAAAAATGTGGCATGCAACACACTCATCATTCTCTAATCTATTCATAACGTGGTGTTTTCACCCCTCCCACTTGAAGATGTGTTGTGCGTATGTGGCATATCTAGAGGGATATCGCACATTGGCTGAATAAACGCATACTCGCCAACTGAAGAACACATATTCTGTCTGCCATACGAGAAAAATGTTTAGAAAGTTCAAGGCCAACTGCAACGAAATTTTGGATTGCGCAAGAATCCTAGTTTAAGACAGTGTAGATACAGAGGAGCCTCCGTGCATAATTTGACATTTGAAGTACGAGTGGAAGAATCGCGAAACGTTTGCGAAAATTGCTGCTTTTCGACAAAACTAAAGACACCACCATGCATGACCTGGAACACATAGCTGCTCAGCATGACCTCCAAGGTTTCCGAGGTGGCATGCTGGAACTTGCGTCACAGCAACAACCACCAGATACACGTGTCGTCTGTTTAGCTAGGTGCTGTTTAAAGGCTGCTAACAAAAAAAAAAAAAAATATGCAATTACATGCCCTGCTTATAGGGTGATTACATCTGAATTACATCTGATTATAGGCAGACATCATCGGCGACTGAAATGCTAAAGCAGCTGGGATTGGATGTGCTATGCCTGTGCACATCACAAACTAAGTTCCTCTTTCAAATTTACCACTTCAATCTTGGCTTACTGAAAGGTTCTTATCTACTACCGCCAATACACAGGTTGTCACTAATAAATCACTCTAAAGCCACACAATAACATTTTTGCAAAACACAACCATCTAAAAACGCTTTACCAAACCCAATCGAATAGTGGAATTCTTTACCATCAGCTGTAGAACTAGTACTTGTGTTTGCACATTCGAACATAGTTTACTAATCATCTATTAAACTGTTCTTCACATTGATAGTCTTTTTTAGCTATGTATGTCTCTCAGTGTATGCTCAGTGTTTCCTTCATTTTTAAACGAGCATGTCTTGATATAGTGTCGCTCTTTTTTTTCACCACTGTACACACTATCAAGAGCAATTGTCCTCCCTATGTATTTTGTACCATTTATCGTATGCTGTAAATTATTCATTAGTACTGCAAAATGTGCTGTATGATGCCGTTAATGCATAAGGGACATGTACACAAAAAAATAATAAGTGAGTAAATATGTCGTTATGTACCAAGCCCAAACCGTGCTCTTGTCAACTTCATTTCTCTACTGTACTGTTGCATTACGTCTATATTGTTTAAACGTACAAGAAAACATTATCATAATAAACACATTAATGAATTCATTATGCATAGAAGAAAATAAATTTTAAATCTGGCTGGCCATGCTTTATATCAATGGATTTTCTACAGCTGTAACGAAACCAAGAATGCAAGATCCAGCTCAATATCAGTTACAGCAAAGCACAAATTTCTTCACTCGTTGCACAGATTATGTTCAACATAAGGCGTGCTTAACAGACGTGGACAGGAGAAGGACGAGACACACAAAGCACATTGTGCATTATGTGTGTTTCGTCCGTTTTCTGTTCGATCAGGTCTGTTAAGCACATCTGAATTAATGCACATTCTGAATTAATGGCATGCATGAGTTTTGTCCAGCATCTTGACTTGGCTTTGGCTAGTGGGCCACTAGCCAGGGTGCAAACCCTGCATAACAACACTAATAGCACCACTTCCATTGCCATCGCATTGCTGCAAAGATGCTACAGTGTCATGTCATGCTGCTCATGCTGCTCCGCATTGAAATGGCAGCGAAGTGGAAAACAGTGTCTTAACAATTGAGCAAGCTGGCAGGCAGACAGGAGACACTTTGCTAGGCTGTTGGTGGATTGCGGGGCCTATACATGGCATCGCACAAGCACTTCCTTCGCAGAGACCGGGGTAAAATATGAGGAGATCTTGTAATTTTGGCACCCCAAGTTGCACATGTAAAACTTGTGTAAACATGTAAAAATACCTGCTACAGGTATACTTGTCAAAAATGTGTGTCATTGATATAATCCAATGTACAATTCAAAATCAAAGCAGTTCAAAAGTTCTTGGACTGTCCTCCTTGCATCGAAGCTTAGTTGACCTCTGCACAACCGCTTATCTGTTGCCACCAACATCAGCAACTTTTTATAAGAATAGAAAACTTCGCGAGTTAGATCATGTTCACCATGAACAAGCGCTACTGAAAGGACTCAGACAAGAAGTGTGATAGCTGAAGCATGTCATATTCATAAGCGAGTGCATTACTTATAAGTGAACCCGCCATTTCTCTAAACAAAGGATGAATCCCCATATCTGACTCATATGTAACCACAAATGTTGATGCATAGGTGCTTTTGGTAACCAGTTTTGTTTATTTTCCATTCGTTTTCACAGACCATCTGTCGTCTCTTCTTGTCCGTGTCCTTTCGTTGCGCTGCCACATGTCAGCAACTCGCACTATGCTGCCATCAGGCAAGTGGCTTAATGCCAGAAACTATGCAGCCAGGTGGCTAAAAGAGTACCTTCCATGAGCTGGGGATACCACGCCTTTGAGGTGCTGGTGCAGCAGCAGCAGCCATTGCGCCTGGAAGTGATTCTTGCTCGTGTGGCATTTCATCCCGCTCATCTGAAGTAGCACAGGCATGCAAGTGTTTAGACAAGAAGCATTCAGGCACACAGCCACGCAGCTATCACTCGCACATACTCCTCATGTCCCGGCAGAAGCGTGGGCAAGGGCTTCTATCCTTAAATGTGATACTGGCCCCCTGTCCTGCCCAAGCATTACACAGGCCCCATATACAGTCTGGTTAATGGTTACAGTTATTTGCAATTGGAATTTCACATAACAAGAACATAATATTTCACAAAAATGCTGCCTTGATTTTTTTGTTTTTTTTTTTTTAAATCAAATGTTTCCTATCCAAAACATGTCAACAAAAGTGCACTCTATAAAGCACTGCAACGTTGCAAGATTTAGAGTGCTCAAACTCTCTTCTCCTGACAACAGCACGCCTGCTACATCATTAGATTGTGTTTTCAGTGATGTGTACCAGTGAACGGCCACCTGACACCAAGAGTTTAACATGCAGCCTGCACAGCACAATTGACAAAGCTAATAGTGAATATACTCAATGTTTGACGCCAGTGGCTGGTTCTTTGTTGCAAATCATGGTGTGCCATGGAAGCATCGACCTCTCTTGACGGCATTACCTCCCATTATTCACAGCACTCGAGTTGTTTCTCAGCTCAGTGGGATCTGTGCAACTAGGTGTTGCACAGACCGCCTGGCACACGACATCACACAGTAGCTAGATTTCCATGCAAGTGGGGACACAAATCTGTTGACACCTCCACTTAACTCTGCTCTTCCGAGTATTGCTCCCGTATCCATAGAAAAGGAATGCAAGCTTACCATTATCAAAAGCACGGCTCTAACCACTACAGTGTTACAAAAGCATTAAAAACTTGGAGGACGCTTAAGCTTCGCCTTTAAGAGTGGAACGCGATAAGCATTCAAAGATCTTTGACTGCTTCTCACACTGCCCGGCAACTGCAGCTTATGTAACTAATGCTTACGAGGAAACACTGGTGGCAAAAGCTATGTACGAAGGTGAGCTTTCTGGTAGAAACGCGGTCTCTTGCGTGGACCGATCCCGGAGGTAGTGCACAGCCACGCCAACAAAATTGCATCATTTCCAGGTCTCTGTTCTGTTTCACACTTTTGATATTTCAGTCTGAGAAGATTTAACATAAAAGGCATGCAATGTCGGTGTTTTGTATCGCAACATTTGTTTGTGGGCTGTCATTTTCAAAATTCCGAGGAATAACTTTGTCAAGAATGCAAGATAAAGTATGAGCAACTTTAGTGATAGAATGGTGTGGTAATATAACCCGTATATACCGCATGTCATATAGCAAGGCGTGGCATATGCATAAACCTAAATATATACTTTCGCTCACGGGACGACGCCAAAACCAGATTTTCTGTGGCACGGGGCCCTTAACACTACCGCGTTAAAAAGCAAACGGCGACATTTTCAACATAAAAGTTGTGCAGGAAAGCTCTCGAGTGATGTCAACTGCGCAACCAAACCATAACAGCAAGGTAGACTGTCATGTGCAGCCAGGTGGAAAGCTTGAGAAACAACCACTTACTTTTTGCAGGCCCTGGTACTCTTTTGGGGAGAGTTCCGGAGGGCTGTACATAAGGTGTTGTCCCTCCTGATGTTTCTTCCGCATTACTTGTGGAATTGGCTAGTAGGGAAGACTGCTAGAATGAAAGAGACCAATTGACATTAACCGTATAATAATAATAGAATAATCGTATGCTATTTACTCAGATGACAATTTATTAACCGAGCCCTAGCTGTGCTCCTTATAGTGGGTCAGACAAAAACAGTCACAGACAGGTCTACATGTCCGACACCACTCATTTGCTTTTCTTACCAGTAATAAAGCCGCCTCAATTGATTTCATGTTCTACAGTTTAGTATGGGCTTGCTGCACACACTTCGTTATTTGCATTGGCAGTTTACGTTATGGCTGGCAATAAGTTAAAAAATGTCCTGCCAAGCAAAGAAAGTAAGACAAGCTAAACTGGACGAAAAAACATTAGTATGAAGGGGAGCAGGCGCGGATCCAGGGGGGATGTCCGGATGTCCTGACCCCCCCCTCAGATTTCTGCATCCCCCCCCCCTCCCCCTGCTGACACGGGGACGGCCCTGTCGCAAAAAAATGTGGCCACCAGCATTTTTCAAAAGTATTTTTCGCGAATACCAGTGGTAGCAGCCATGTAGAAGTAAAGCTAGCTCGCTCACAAGCTTAGTTATATTCCGTAGGGTGTGTGGTGTCGCGAAGTTGCCGTAGTTATTGTTTCTCATGAACACCTTGGACCTCCTGGCGCCGGCCGTGCCTTACTCGTCCCGTCGGTGGCGTCGAATGAACGAGGGGACGTCCCTTTTGCCAAGCACGCCGATGTCCGCGCGAGCGCCTTCGCGCCTGATCAACTTAGTTCCCCATTGGGGTGTCATCGGTTGCCTCATTTGCTGTCATCGGTTCCGCGACCAACCTGCTTAATGAAAGAGATCTCTTGCTGAAGTGTTCATATATATATATATATAACAACTAACAGCCTAACTAAGAACTACGCATAGACAACTTTTTTTTTTAACTGTAGCACTCATTGTGATCACAGTTACACGTTGACAATATCCAGTACGAGCACAGTACCGTTCGTACGCTACAAGTTTTTCATTGTAACTTCGCAGTTTTATTGTCGTACATTAAGCATAGGAGGCTCAAGCCCACCGGATCCGTTTATCTGAGTGGGCGTTCTCGCGGAGCGGGGCGAAGCCTCGAGCATGGGCTGCGAAATGGGGGAGCGTGACGTCAGCGGCCAACGCCAGCGCGCGGGCCTAGGATGGCGTCGCGTGGTTAGAGAAATGGGAGCAGATGCGCGCCTTGTGTAAAAGGATGACGTCGCGTGGGAAACAAAACATGAAGACGCTGGCTCGCGCTCACGGCTACTACGCTACATCGTTCTTCTTGTAGGTGGCGTCGTGAGTCTTCACACGCGGTGATTCGCATATCGTAAACAACTAGCGTAGTGGTTGCCGCGTTGAAACGAAGGTGTCTCAGCCGAACACAAAGAATCTTCTTAAGGAAATCAAGGTGTCCCAACAGAACTCCAAAGCCGGACCCGTGCTTACGCATTTATAACGAACCTGCGACAGACCATCCCAAATTTTATTTTAAGAAACAATACAGGCTGATATACCGGGTGTTCAAAATTAAGCTTTATGGTTTCTTAAAATTAGGCACTGGGAGGCACGTGAAGACCACCTGCGCAAATAAGTTGTGTGGCCAGGGGGACACAAAGTGAGATAATTATCGCTGTCAGCAACCGAATTAACTAAAATTGAATAATTAACTTTTTATTGACTGCAGTAAGTGTGTATGTTTGTATTCAAAAGTTAGAGGCAGTCGTGTTTCTGCACAGTTTCACTTGGAAGAATTCGTCTAGCATGTCTATGCTCCGATATATCCAACTCCAAATTTTAATTGTCGTTCGCATGATTACGCATGCAAGAGAGTGAGGATCAGCGCAAAGCTCCTCCCTGATGTGACGCGGCTGTTGGTGCAGCGTTTAGTCTGACAACGCGGCGGAGGCATTGGCAAAGATAATAACTGCCCCCCTTCCCCTCACGGCTGGCGAAAAAAAAAATCGAAGAAGAACCCGTAACCGCTGGTCGTAAACACGCGACCGCGCAGCCTGTAAGATGGCGGCAGCTGCCATGCCGAGATAATGGCGCGAGCGGAGAGAAGCCGGAGGCCAGTGCGCGTGCGTAATGGTGACTAGACGACACGGGCATGGTCCTTGTTTGGGCCTACGCAAATAAAGTGACTGCTGATTTACAAGTATTGTAAGCTTTATTGAAATCAAAAGCAACAACTGCACCATCAACAGCAGAAACTTTTTAGCTATGCTAACGAATATTTCATACTGCCGCTTTAACTTTGGTGTTGTCATGCACAAATCTCATGACAACACTTCAACCCATCAAGATGTCAATGCCCTAAAAATGTCCAAAATGCCTCCCTTCCACAGCAACGCAAGCATAACCGCTCTCGCGTCGAGGTCGATAACTCTGCGCATGTGCAATTGAAATGGAGTCGGATA